>NW_028227256.1:188401759-188936759 GCF_978045245.1 Mus caroli
GCCAGCAGGAGGGCGTGGGGATGAGGAGGGACGTGGGAAAGGAGACACATAGGGACAGAACAGAAAGCGCCATCACAGAATCCATTACTCTGTATGCTAACTCAGAAAATCAATTTAGAAAACCTATACATCACAGAGAATGTTTATTATCACATAAGAGGTGGTATAAAGTATCTGAAATGACAGCAAATAGCACTCCATTATAAACAAACACAACAGAAGAATTCCAGGGAAGGACCGGAGAAGAAGAAGCAGAATATACTCTGCACGGAAGGGCAGGCGGCACCCTCACCTGGAAAAGAGAAGGACGGCTCGAGCCAGTGCCTGGGAAGGCTGGGACACAGGGGGGAAACCAGATTACACAGAGAGGCCTGGGACCCAGGAAGAAGCCAACTGTGTGGCTGGAAAGGACTGAGATGCCAGAGACAAGAGCAGAAGACACCCCTGGCCTCTCCGTGGTGACCGGCCCATCCCCAGTCTCCGTTAACAACCCAGATGTTCTATCCCAGTTCTTAAACACTGAGAATGCATCAATAAGCCCAGAAGAAGTGACAGCTGATGAAAAACATCTGGGCACTTAGGGGGCAGCTTGGAGGCTGAGCTTTCGAGCTGCTGACCTGAAAAGGAAGCTTCACAAGTGCCACACTTTCTGCAAATACCCAGAGACCGCGGTCAGATGGCGTCAGGATTTCCACTGCCTGGCACCATGGACAGACAGACAACCATGGAGGACTTGGAGAAAGACAGCCATAATCCTAAAATGAGATGCAGCTTCACAATAGAAGACAGGAGGGAATTCTGGGAACTGAACAGATACACACACACACATGCACACACACACCATGTGAAATGGGAAACAATTTTGAAAGGAAAACTCAATGGACTAATTTAAAATCATTTAAATAAAAAAGGATATAAGACAACAGGAGAAATGAATGTAAATCTGTCAGCAGTGTTAACAAGCCGAGTCTCAGAGAGTAGAAATAGGGTATCTAAGCACCGAGGAACAAACGTTTGTGGTTGCTGCATCTATTATGGGAACAGCCATTCTGAAAAGGAGCGTTAATGGGAAATGAATGATAATAGGACTATTTATGTGAACTTTTAGATCTACAAAGAGTTAGTAAAAGGTCCTAGAAGTTTTCACTGAGGGGAAAAAAAAATGCCAACAAAATCAGAACTGTCCTCAAACTCCCCAAGAGTAACACCCATGACAGAAGATGCAGGAGAGGATGTCGTTCCAAGTCCTAAAGGAAGCTATGCTCACTACCCATGATATCAGGCATGTGTGCCATCTCAGATGTACTACAGTTCTGGGAGCGTCCCTCTCATATTAAATGTTAGGAAATTACAAGAGGATCTGCTCCAGCGAGACAGGAAGGTAGCGCAGGAGAGTGAAAGCCTCAAGATACCCCAGAAGAGTTGTGCCAGCGATCTAGATCTAGAGAGCAGCCATTTCAGATGCAACGCAGACAGGAGATGCGTGATAAATAAGAGATGCCATCAAGCCGATCAGTCCTTGAGACCTTGAAGAGATTTTTAGTATAAGTTTAAACAGGAAGTATAGGGGAGGGAGCTTGAACCCTAGATCATGGCTCTGCGTACTAATTACAGTTTTACCGTTGAAGAACTTATTAAATTCCACTTTTACCTTTTAGAGTTACCTCAACCTGCTTTTTCTGAGGATCTTTTAGCTCTTATTTCCATTTTTTTTAGCTGAAATACAACCTATTTGTGGGCGTGGCAGAACAAATAAACAGAAAGCTCCACCCCTAAACAAGCAGGTTTCAGGCTGGGGGAGAGGAGACTACATCTACTTATTTTCATTATTTTTTGTAAAGAATTATGATTATGATGATGATTATTTTATCTGATGTGTATAGCCTTTTTGCCTGCATGCATATCTGTGCACCACTCCCATGCCTGATGCCTCTCTAGGTGAGAAGAGGGAGTGGGAGCCCTGAAACTGAATGCAGTTACAGACAATTGAGTTGCCACGTAAGTTCTGGGAATCAAACTCGGGTCCCCCAGAAAAGTAAGTGCTCATAGCATCTGAGACATCTCTGGAGCCCCTATTTTCATTAATTTTTAATGATAAAAGAATTTAAGTCAACATGTTTTTTTAATCTGTTGCCGCTTTCATTGCACGTAGTAAGTTCTGCTATGTTGGATCCCTGGTACCTGAGTCTTTCATACTTCACCGGTAGTTAACAGGCCATATTAATGCTCAAAGAAAAATGAGCCCTCCCTTCCCCTAGAGTCTGTCAAAAGACATGCCAACCCCGAGGCTCCAGAGCAGTGTAGGCTGTTGCTATTGCTCTTGGAGAAGGTGGCATAGATGTCCAGTGTACAAGTAAGCACTCAGCAGTCTTGTCTTCTCAGCTCCTTGACCAGTTATGCGTCTTTACAGTAACCATCGGCTTCTACACAAAGGAGCTTCTCTGACTAAAGCTGAGGGCAGTGTGAATCTATGGACCTAACATAAATGTTCAGAAGGCAGTTTGATGGGCCCAACATGTCCATTTCTTCAAACAAGACAATAGTAGTAGTGTCCCTCAGGGAGCATTGCAGAAGATGAACCAGAGATAGATAACGTAAGAGCTGGAGGAATAGAGTCTTCTGAGCATGTCATGGCTGGTGCAGGAATCAATGCACAACAGCCATGAATGTCTGCAAAGGGATCCCACACAAGATTTGGCTATCAACATTCAACCTCTCCATGGGGACTCATTGTCAGATAATGGTTGGTAGGGAAGGTAAGGATATGTTCTCCCATGGTATAGCCATTGGTAAGGTACCCACGGTGCCATAAACAAACATAGTCAAATCCATGGAGTCACGAGAACAAACAGACAAAACCGGAGAGCAAAGTGAGGAGTGTCTGGGAAGAGGTTGAATCGGTGAGAGAGGAGGGGGAGGAAAAAGAGACGAAGAGGAAAGTATGACCCAAACATTGTGCGCACATGTGTGGAGCATCGCAATACTGTTACATATGTATGATGAGTATGTACTCATGAACAACTTAGGGGCTGGAGAGACGGCTCAGTGGTCGAGAATGATTTTTCAGAGAACCTTTGCATTGGTTCCCAGCACCCATGGTCAGTGGCTCAAAACAACCTGGATTTCTGGCTCCAGGGAGAGCAAAGGCTCTTGGCTCACCTCCTCCCCGGCACCAGCACTCATGTGCACCCACAGCCCCGTACTGAAAAATAAATTTAAAATAAGGTAATTGGGAAAATGATATGTAGTACTATTTTGCATTAGTCTTGCTCTGCATGTGTGTGACAACTATGTTCCAGTGATTTCTGTAGCTGGGCATGGGAAGGCTGACATGAGAATTCCTCAACACAGTACCATTTCCTCTGCTAGCCTGTGTGCCTTTTAAGACCACATCACCTCCCACAGTGTGTCTCAAGGTTTAACAGACATTCCTGACTACCAGATCTCTGATTTTACTTCCTAGAACATTCCATGGGGGCTCTGCTGGTCCAGGACAACACGTCTATAAAATTACAGAGTGCCTCTTTAAGCCTCTAAAGTATAATAAAGGAAGGTTTCTGAACGTTCATCCCTTTGAAACACACCTTTCTCTCTAAGGCATTTCATTTGTAAGGTGTTCGATACAGTGTGTGAATCTACAGCTCCTCGTTCTTTCCCCACCCATGCCATAAGGAGACAGTGGTGGAGAGCCCACACCAGCTCCCCTAGTAACTACCCTGTGTACAGGTTCTATATGAGGTAGATTCTCTAGAGAACAAAATAATAGGATGAATATATACTGTGAGTCCATAAGGCAGGATCTACTGGAGTGCTGTGCACAGCAGGGACTAGGTAATCCAACGAGGGTGAACCTTAGAGAGGCTGAGAAGCTACATGAAGTTGGATGTCTCAGTGGTCCCAACCTGGTGCTGAAGCTCAGGAAAATTCCTGGAGATCTGCTGGTCTTAGGTCTATTCTGGGAGGCTGTAGTAGGCTGGTTTCTGTTGCCAGCAAAGAATGTCAGCGAATACAACAAAGAAGTAGATTCGTTGAGCACTCAGGAATAATGGTGATCCAGGAGAGACAGACTTATGCCTCCCTTGGGTCTCCTTCTATGAAGCTGCTACTGGAAGCGCTGCCCACTCATGGAGAGGGCTTTCCCTCCTCAGTTAATTCATCCTGGAATAACTTCACAGACCTGCCCAGAGGTACATCTCTCCCTTGATTCCAGACCAATCAGGTCGACACCCAAGATTAACATCACAGGGTTAACCTGAACCTCAGTGACTATCAAGTGCTTTCTACTGGTTTCCATGACTACAGGTAGCCAAGGTTAGGTCCCTCTTTCCTATGCAGCTATCTTTATCATTAGTGTGGCTGTACTTTAAATCCAGGCACTTGGCTGCCTGCCTCTCACTTAGTCTTGGGTAAGCTTCACGTCAGAGTGCTGTATAGCTGTCTGTTCCAGGCTGAACATGTCTTTAGCCATTTTGAGTCAGAGCACCTGTGATCACTCACAGAAGAGTTTTAAGAGGCTGTGCCTATTAAGACTTCCTCATGGAGGGATGTCAGGTCATCCCCAGGCCCCTCCCCTCCCTGGGATTCTATAGTAAACAGTTGGCTGACTTACAGAGGATCTGCATTGGGTTCCTAGTACCCATATCATGATTGCCTGTAACTCTAGCACCAAGGGCTCTACCTCCACCAGGATCCCCACACACCTACACACAGCTTACACAGACACGTGAAGAAAAACTAAATCTTTAAACAAGGAGAGAACCTAAACTCATAAATGTCACACAACTGAAAAGTCCTAGAACTAAAATCAGCAACCCCAACTTCAATTCTGAACTTCCTTAATTGTGACTTGTTGACCTAGATTGTACTGTACAGGACATGGCTGAGACTACAAATGGTCTCTTTTGTGTTGTTAGAGCCTCTCCATCCCTAATCACAACAAACACCATTGCCTTTGTCTCTACCAGCACCCCATCATGTACATATGCACAATGAGTATTGCTCTGCCCCCTTCCCGCACAGGCTCCAATGAATCATACCATTCTAGAAAGAACTAGACATGGAAAGGTTTCCAGGGGAGAAAGCCATACCACACTCAAGGACATATGTGTTCTAGGAAAAAGTAAAAGGGGGACATATGTTTTCAGGGAGAGAGGGGTTACAAGCAGGAGAGGCAGCAGACACAGAAACATCAGAGCCTAAAAAGGGACATTTCTCCGTCAGTGGTAAAGCCTGTTATGTAGCATCGAACTCAACAAGTGCTACTCTGCAGCTTGTAAAGTCGTGACAGGTGAGCAAAACACTCATCTTCTTTGCAGGGAGGGAAAGAGGGCGGAGAATCCTTCACACCAAGACCCACTTTGACATAAACTGCGGGGAAGTAGCATTTTATTCACCTACGCCTGACTGGCCCACCATTAAGATTCTGAACAAACAAGGAGGTTGACACCACAGAGCTCACTGCTGGTAGATGGTTAGTTATGTCAAGGTCACGAGACAAAGCACTTTTCATGTGTCAGTTTGAGCTCTCCCAGATGATAACCATGGTGACTCTTGGGCTACAACCCAACCCAAACAGGCAGCCATTATGCAGGGGGAAATAGCAGATAGGCCCAAAGCTGATAGCAGGCCTAGGAATCTAAGCCACTGAGTCAGCGAAATTCAGCAAACAGTTCATTTTGGATCCATCTGTCCTCTGTTCACCTAACATGTACCTGTTCCCATCTCTGAGTCTCCAATGAGCCTGCCCCTGGCTCAGGTGTCCCATGCCAGCCCTACTTGGTCTTGGCTTCTGCAGCCTGCTCATCCACTTCAGATGTCAGCTGCTAATAATGGGTTAACCACCCTCCTCCAATTTACGACATACAGTATGTTTCAGGCACAAGTAGCATTTAGCAGCTGTCTTCATTCTGAAGCCAGTGGGGTAGGGGTGTGAACATTGGGTGTAGTCAATGGGGAAGACTCATCTTGGTTCTTTCTCATAGGACCAAGCTTCTGAATCCAGCTGTGCTCGGGACCAAGCTCAACTGAGCTTCTGCACCCATCACACCACAGAGAGGTGAAGATGTGTGCCCAGGACCGAAGGCAGATGAAATCTAAGTTACTCAAGAAAGTCCTCTCCACCCAAAAAGACAAAGGCAGGCCTACAGCCCCCTTCTACAGCCCACTTACAGCAAACTTGCAGACACGCTTGAGAGCACTCAGTCCCCTCTCATAATCCTTCAACAGCACCATCAAGCTTACCCTGATGCCCCTTAATGTGGCAGAAGTTAAACGCCAGCCTTGTCCTGGAGGCCAAGTTCACACATGCTCCCTTCTTCTGATGACTGCTAGGCACCCAAAGCATGCTGGCAGGTTCACCCACGGCAGTGGAAGCAGAGGCAGAACCATCATCCCATGTATGAGCGTGCTCACTGCGTATGAATGGGTGTCTGGGCAGCCAAGGCCCCACCTCCTTGTGCAGAGTCAAGGGGGAGGGGGAGAGCATCCATCCAAGAGCCCCTTCAAGCAAGTCAAGAGGACAGGGGACCCACGTGCTTTGCGAGCCCACATGGACTTTGCTTTAGCTTTATCGTTGTGTGGACCTCACTGTGTGTGTTGCCGTATGAGGCCTCTTTCGACTTCTGTAGGGGATTACAGGTGAAGGAAAGGGACCTGAGTGGGACACTCACGGCAACTGGAATCAAAGAACCTCTTCCAGAAACAGCAGAAACCGCACCACAGAGGCATTCACAGAAACCTCTCCACCCCTCTCCAGGGCCCATCCCAAGGCCCGTCATACACAGTTCCAGTATGCTCACAGAACCCTTCTTGTGCGCCAAGTCCCTGCTCTGGTCTGTTCTAGCATATCACCATCCTTCACAGTGTTTTGTGAGCTCTTACCTAAAAGCAAACACAGCCGTGCTCTTTCCTTACTGCAACTTTCTGCCTGCTTCTCCTGCAGATCAGGAGATTATCTCTGGTTTTGTGTCCACTCAATTCTCACCTTGCCCTGCAAGCTCCAATAGTCTGTGCCTACCAGGTTCCTTGAACCAATACACACTGGCGTCCTCTAGAATTCTAAGTCAACGGGTGTTCTTCTGAACAGATGGTGACCACGTAGACCTCAGTCATGCCTCACCTCTTTCATGAACTCCCTTGTGAGTCCATGATCTCTTGGGTTGCCACTACACACTGTATTTCCTACCTGTAGTGTAACTTTCCATTTCTATGTCTCCCAAACTCAATAGTGGGCTCCTCTCAAATGAGGACAGTCCTGTATTCCCCCATCTCCGCCCCTCCACACTCCCATTAGTCCCTTTTGTTTCCCTAAACAGTTCGCTTTAAAACCCTTTTTAACCCCTGGGTGTGTATGTGTTCCAGGTCCCTGTTGGATCTCAAGAGCTCCAAAGCAGAAATTTCTAAGTCTCCCAAACTCCAAGAGTAACAGCAAGAGTGACCCCAGGAGAGGAAGGGGCAGGACAAATGTCATCTGCTCCTTAGTGCATGCTCAGTTTGCCAACAACTATACCACCTTTAAAGGACACAGGTCTGGGCTGAAGTTTTCTAGAGAATTTCAATCTCTGACAATTGGCCAAGCAGAGATCCACAAGGGAGCTCCTTAGAGGACAGCCTCAGAGGTACTCCCAAGGAAGGAAAATCATTGACGACATGTTCACTTTAAATACTTTATTGCAGAATTGATTTTTCAGATACGATTTTACAGAAAATGAAATGTTCTTAGCCCCCAATGCTGTCTCCACGTCCCCAGTTGTTTTTTTTTTCTTTGTTTTTCTGTTGAGACAGAGTCTAACGTGATAGACAATTGTGAATTGAATCTGCTGACTCAGCCTCCCAAGTGCTGGTGTTATAGGTGTGAGCTATCACATTCGACCCATGCTCACATCTTTCTTGAAGTCTGTATACATTTGACGTATCCAGGAAACTCGGCTTACTCCAGAGTTCAGCGGTGTCTTTTATTTCCTTGGTAAAATTCACTCTTTCCAAGTTTGCCAAGTTTGAAAGCCAATAAAGGAACGAAATCATTGATAGTCCTCAAAGCTACCAAATCCAATCTCCAACTGCACCTCCTCACCATGGGAAGCCTACTGCAGGGCTCAGAAATCCGCTAGTCACTCTAAGAAGGGCCTTCTTGATTTCCTGAACACAGCTGAAGTCTATATTCAGTATATGACCTGATTTCAAAACACATGTGTAAACCCACAAACACACTAAATAAAAAATCGATATTGTCAGGACTCACAAATGCAACTCAGGAGCATTCCTCATGCCAAGCACTGGGCCTAGAATTTGCTTTTTCTGGATTCTTAGGGTATCTCTGGGATCTTAGGTATGCCTGGAGCATGGCATGGGCTCTAACACTCATAACACTCATGGGGATGAGGACAGGACTCCACAAGCTTCATTCTGCCCTGATCTTCACTCTTGTATCTCACATGCTGGGCAGATCCCATTGCGCCCTCACTACCACCAGTATCTTCCAGTCAGAGATCAAAGGCATTCAACCTGAAGTTCTTACACAGCACCTATCCTTGCCTATCTGACAGACTCACTGGTCACTGGTGACTTGCTCACTGCCTTCATCCTCATGACTGTCCCAAGCCTTGTCAGTCCTTCAGGCTTTAAAAAAAAAAATTGGCCCAATTAAGCTGGGTGGCTCAGGTATTTAAGTTGCTCCAGAGTCTTAGTGAATTTCACAAATATTTAACAAGCAAATTAATTTATGTAAAGATCTGTTCATATTTGATAAACTTGAAGCAATTTAATAAATCCTGTTCTGTTTTAATAAACGATGGATTAGGGTAGCCTTCCTACAAACAGTAAATACATAAGGAAAATATTTATTATGTACCTGCCTTTTTAAAGATCATGGAAAGATTATCTTTGTCATAAAGACTTGACATCACTGTGTTGGTTGTGCGTGTTTGTTGGGGAAGCGAGAGATCAACAGGCACATGTTCAGACTACCAACCCAGGGATGACCTTACAGACAAGATGCAGGGCTGGGACCATTACAGGCGCAGACCTTCAGGTACATCAGGCACTACAGCACTTTAGGCTCAGGGTGGGACAAGCACTCAGAGTGCCCACACTCTCGTAACAATGGCAGATGCCTCTGACCCACATTCTTTTCTCCCTGAACTGCTTCCTATATTACTTTATGACCCATTAAAGCCCTATTGCAAAATTCTACCTATTATTCAAAACTTACCTCAGATATTCACCTCAGCTACAGCCTTCTTCAACCTCTCCTCTGCCTCTAGACCATTAGCTCTCACTGTCCTTGACTCTGAGAGTGTCATGTAAACATCCATAGGAAAGCCTCTGTCTGTGGATGGCGAGCGCTTTTACAAGTCAGACTCTCTCACTGCACTGATCCTACATCCTTGCCAACAACCTGCATTCTCCCAATAGAGTTAGGAAGCAACAGGGCCTGATACTCTGGACTATGGAGGTACAGTGGAAAGAAGGTGGTGGCAGGTGGTCCTTACCATCTTACAGGGCTGTCAGAGGCTGTTTGGGTGATACCTATAGCATCCCAGAGTTTGCCTCTCCAGATGCAAACTGGATCTGTGGGGGGTGGGGATACAGTCTCAACACATGCAGAGCAAGCAAAAGGGCAGGACAAGGGCCAATGGTAATGTGGACAATTTCAACTGGTGACAGGAAAAGTTGATGGACAGATGCCACAGTTCTCTTGTCCTTTGGCTGGGGACATGAGGGCGTGACCCACACTGTTCCCTAGAACTCCTCAGCAGGACTGCTTTCCCTATTCTGCACAGCGAGTGTTGTGAAAACATTTCCTTGACAGACTCTCTCACATTTACACGTTTTCTAACAGCACTTCCTGAGGTCCTACACACTCTGCGGTGGTTTGAATAAGAATGGCCCACATAGGCTCATATATTTGAAAGCTTAGTCGTCAAGGAGTGGAACTTTCTGGAATGATTAGGAGGTATGGCCTTGTTGGAGGAGCTGTGTCACTGGGGTGGGTTTCGAGGAATCAAAAGACCAAGCCAGGCCCAGTCTCTCCTTCCTCCTCTCTCTCCCCTCTCCCTTCTCTCAGCTCTCCTCTCTGCTTTCTCTCCCCTCTCCCTTCTCCTCCCCCACACCCCATCTCTGGATCAGGATCTAGAACTTTCAGCTCCTTTTCCAGCTCCATGTCTGCCTGCACACTGCCAATGATGATAATGGATTAAACTTCTAAAACAGTAAGCCAGCCCCCAGTAAATGTTTTCCTTTATAAGAGTTGCCCTGGTCATGGTGTCTTTCCACAGCAATGGAATAGTGACTAACACACACACACACACATACACGATTTTGGAATCTTCTGAGGAAATCTAAAACAAGAACTTAGCAACAATGAAGATATTCTGATTTTGTTCTCACGATTCTCAACGACACATTCAGTGTGCTGAGAGGTCACAGGAATAGGCAAAGGCTTGAGACAGTCTGTCACACGCACAGTCAAGAGCAAAGAGAGATAAATGCACGAATACTCACTTGGCTGTTTCCTCTACTCTTATATAATTCAGGACCCCAATCTAGGGAAATGGGGTTACCCAAAATGGGTGAGTCTTCCAGCTGAGTGTGGTCAAGACGACCCCCATGGACATGCCCTCAGGCTAACATGATCTAGACAGTCCTCATGGACGAGCATTACAGCTAACCATCACAGGTGTGCAACCCTCATGGACGAGCATTACAGATAACCATCACAGGTGTGCAATCCTCATGGACAAATTAAGAACTACAACTAAGCATCGCAGAAAGTGTGCAAATGGCACCTGCTGTCACCCACCCCTCTGTGACTCTCAGCCCTGTAATGTAGACTGGGTCGCCATTTTAGTTCTAGTGAACAGAGAACAGCATGTAAGGTAGGTGTCCCTCCTGCAGCTTTCCTCTGACTCACTTCAGTTAGGGGACATCAACTGCCCCACTGTGATGCAGTCCCATGGAGAGGTCCACTTAGCAACTGAGACTGCCAGACAACCACGTGTTTGAGCTCAGAATGGATCTGCTGAGGTCTGTGGGCAGCTTGGTGAAGGACTTCCCAGTTAAGCCTTGAGCCCTGTCTGTCACCTTTCTAGAATCTCTAAGAAGGACACAGAGACAGAAGCACTGAGGAAAGTCCCTGGCCCTCAGCAGATCATAAGCCTCACTGCTCATATCTGCTCAATGTTGAGTAATTTGTTCTATAACAATGAGTCACTGATAGGAGGCTTGTGGTAGAATTCTAGAAGATAGCCACATACCTATCTCATAAGTTGTTACCTTTTTCCTTAATCTTCACTCTGGAGCAATTTTTTTAATCTTGTTATATAGCTAAAAGAGAGGCTGCACATCACCTCTGAATAATTCTGATTCCTGTGTGTCCTGAGATGAGGCGGTGGGATGGAGCTTGCCTCTAGCCTATTCCCCCTGCACCTGGAAGATAGCCTACTTCTGTGTCTGCTTTTAAGAACTGCTGCCCACGCCATCAGCATACCTAAGAGGGTCCTGCACCTCTGCCAAGCAACCAAGTGAAAGAAGCCATTGCCAAAGTCTGTATGGAGCTCTGCAACCCATAGCTCCGCTGCTCTGATCATGGGAGGGAGCTCACGATGGGAACTGAACCCACTCTCAACATGTTGGAGACACTATGGGCAGACCCAAAGGTGCCATGCTGCCGTTAACTGGAGGTCCTACCTTGGCCTGATCACCCCAACTCAAGAGCCACAGCTATCGATGCTCATCAAGAAACTGTCCTCATAAAATGCTGGGGGACACAAAATTCAATGCTCATTTGAAAAGTTAAATCTAACTTACTGTAAGCCCTGCCAGTGACTTATCTGAATCGTCCCTAGCATTTTTATATATTATGTTCAAAACTCATGGGCAGTTTCCACAACAGGTGCATAGATAAACAATTGTGTATCTACAGGGAGTGAACCACCCTTGCTGTTGCCTGGAAGGAAGGAAACTTGTGGCATAAATATTTGCAAGTCTACCATTACGTCTCTCTATGAAAAAGTTACTGTGAAAAAATGGGAATGATTGGGACATAAATGAAGACTTCACAGCAATGGGAAAAGAAGAGGCAAGGACAGGCAGAGGTCGCTGACACCAGGAAGGAGGGCTGGGGACATGTCTTGGGACATTTGCCCGAAAGCGTAGAGACCTGAGTTCTGATCCCCACAGAAGGCCACACATGGTCCTCTGTGTCTGTAATACCAGCATTTCCACAGTGACCCGAGAGCCACGAGAGCCCCTGTAAGCTCATGGGACAGGTCCCCTGGTGAGGCCATGGTAAACAAGAGACTGTTTCAGACAGAAAAGATCAGGACCAACTTCTGAGCTTGCTTGTTCTCTGACCTCACACATGTGCTGTGATGGTGCTTGTCTGTAACCCAGTGTCAGGAGCATAACAACAAAAGTTCATAGGAAAATTACATGACAAGCTCCCATGAAGGAACAGAAAACAGCAAACGGGCCAAAAGGCATGACCGGGAAAATGAAAGAACAGGCAGTGAGCAGTTGGGGTCCTCCCCTTTCAATGTGGACGGGAAGATGCCACTCATGGAAGTACCAGTCAAATCCAAAAACCATAATAGGGTTTGTATTTTCTTTCCTTATACTTAAAACAATTGAAAAATTGAAGCATGACGTTATTGGCCAAAATATAAAAGGTTACAAATATCACAGATCATCTGTGTGAACTGACATAAAGACATTAAAAAGAAGCGGAACTACATCCTAGTACAAGTAAAGAAACCAGCATGTTCTGCCACTTGAAATGCCACCTAGAGTTTTACACACCAGAGAGCTTCGCACAAATATACTGAAACACTGGAGCTTTGTTTATAGGCACAACAGAAATAATCCAAATGTCCAACACAGAGAACATGCATACGAGGTGCGAAACTCTCATGATAGAATATTCCACATCAACTGAGTTAAGTAAATCCAAATAGAGGACTTTTAAAAGTACAACTTGGTGCTGAAAATACGGCTCAGTGGGTAGAGGGGCTTGCTACCAAGCCTGACGATTTAAGTTCAATCCCCAAAGTCCACAGAATAGAAGGAAAAAACTGATTTCTCTTAAGTTTTCCTCTGAACTTCACACGTATGCCATAGCATGCACACATAAGTGTGGCCACACATTAAAAATAAATCAATACATTCATGAATATTTTTTAAAGTTTTTAATCTGAATTATGTATGAAAAATGTTAGTATTTTTTTAATTTGGGTTAGTGTTTTTTAATCCTTTGTGATTTTCATTTTCATATAAATTATTTTAAATAAAAATGACCAGAAACATATGTACACATCTACAATTGTAGGCTAAGTAAGATAAAGGTGGATGTTTTATGTCGGATAAGGGTCTAGTCCATAAGGGAGACACAACCATCATAAGACATTCACACATCTAAAAAAGACAAAGGGATTTATAAAGTAAAGTCTATGGAGAAACACTGCCATAATTGTAGGAGACTTTCACTTACATTTCAGAAGAAATCAATAGATAAAAAGATAAATAAGAATATGACTGATTTGAAGATCAATATGATAAGCCCAGATGAATAAATAGATTTTTGAACTTTGTAATTGAAAACTAAATGCTTACACTTTCCAAATACCCTTGAAATTAAAAGGAAGAAGAACTATGAGTTACACCATACCCAAAACTGAAAATACCTAAAACATAGAAATATGACAAGCTCAATGTCTTGGCCTTACATTAAAAAGTGGTTGTCTTAGGAACAGGAGAGACAGACAGACATAGTTCCCTGTCTTACCTACTTTTCTATTGTAGTGATAAGGCACCATGACCAAGGCAACTTATAGAAGAAAGAGTTTATTAAGCTTACAGTTCTGAAGGGTGAGTCTATGCCCCTCGTGGTGGGGAGCAAGGCAGCAGACTGACAGGCATGACTCTGGAGCAATGGCTGAGAGATGGCATCTTTATCCAAAAGTAGGAGCGAGGAAATCTGAATGGGCCTGGCCCAGGCTTTTGAAGCCTCAAAGCTCACCCTCAAGGCCACACCTCTTCCAAGAACACACCCCCTCCAACAAGGCCACGCCTCATAAGCCTTTCCAAGTAGTTTTAACAACTGGGAGTCAAACATTCAAACTAGATGAGGCCGTTCTCATTTGGACCACCACATCCCCCTCAGTAAGTTCAGGACCACAAGTTAACATACCTCTGAGACCTACCTGGGGGCAAGGCTCTCCCCGCTGTCCTGAGATGAGATGCCAGCATCTTCGTGTCCATCCTTGGTCACAGCCTTTCCTGAGAAAGAAGAGGAACAGAGTTGAGTGGAGATAGACACTCTGGATTCAGCTTGGTCCAGTGTCCCATGCCCTCTCTTTCATGCAAGTCTAAATAAAAACCCTCTTTCAAGGGCGACTTGCAATGATTCTCCATAGAGCCTTTGCTGGATAAGGTTACTTCCTGTTAGGCAAGCCTGGTAGCATGGCAAAGGCAAGCACGAACGAATATGAAAGGCAGCAGCTGAAGGGAGATGAGGGCCAGGTGATCTCCGCTGGCACAAGAAGTGTCATCTGCAAAGTGCACCGCTCCAGCCGCCCGGATGGAATCTCTCTGTGGCTGACTTCGCCTATTTGATCTGGGTTTGCTCACTGTGATGAGCAGTTCATGTCAGGTGTCTACGGTCATGCGTGAAATGGCAGAACAGAGTCGGGCTGAGCCCTCCTGTAAACCTGAGCTGGAAATAAATAGAAAGATTTATAAAGGGGAGCCGCAGTTCTTCAGCTACATTGATTTAAAGACAGTGGAGTAAATGAGTTAAAGTGTTCACTCGGGTGTTTCATGAAGCACATCTAATGGGCAGTTTTGTGACCTGAGATGACTCGGAGTCTGCCATAAATCAAAAGGCTTAGCAAATATTAAGATGGTAAAAATTACCTGTGTGGGGACAGGTTTGATGTTCCATTCACTATTAACTAGGAAGCCCAGGGCTCTAGAAGACACTTGCTGGCCTCTCACAAGGCCAAGGGAACTTGCTCAGAGGGGATAGAAGTGGCCAAGCTAACTTGGCCAGGGAAGGTTCTAGGAAGGAGGTCTGCCTTTGTGCTAGGTGTGTTATGATCTCTTCCAACCCCTGCTGTTGAGATCTCCAGAGCATACGGATGGTAGCCATTGTCAGAGAAATGACTCTCGCCACCCAACTCAACTCAGGACTGTTTGGGAAAAAAGGGTCTCCTAAAAGTACAACTTCATGAGATCGGCTTAGGAGACCTCAAGTAACGGGGACTTTTCATCCAAAGTAGAAAAACTTATAGGAGGGCAAAAGCCAGGCCTCCCTCTCTTTCCTATACAACCAGACCCAACACCATCAGCCAGCAGTGGCCATGGATCAAGTAAATAGCTGGGACTTCCAAACCCAGCCCTGGAAAGACCTACTATTAATCTGATCCTGAGAGATAGCTACAGCCCATGAGATCTTTTTCCCATCTTCATGGGCCAGAAGAGCCTGAGCGGGGGTCGGGGGGGAGACACAACTGGGGCTCCTTCCTAGCTCCTCTGACAAACCAGCACTGACCTGTGACTTGCCCCACAGAAAATACAAGTCAGATCTCACAGAAAGAAAAAGGCTGCCTTGCTTATTTTGTAGAAGCTAAAACCAAGGTCAGGAGAAGATGCCAGCAGACTTTAACAAAGCTGCAAGAATTTCAAATAAGACATAGGGTTACATGGTGTGATGGTTCTATTGTCAACAGTATCTATAATCACCTTGAAGACAGGTCTCTGGACAGATCTGAGAGGGATTTTCTTGCTTAGGTTAACTATAGAAGGAACGCCTATCCTAAATGTGCATAGTGCCATCCCATAATAAGAAAGAGGAAGCAAGCTCTGGTATTTACGTGAGCTTCCAATGTAGGCAATGTGACCACTTACCTTGTGTTCTTATAGCCATGCTGACCTACCACGATGGATTATACCCCTTAGCTGTGAGCAAAATAAGCCCTTCCTTCCTTCCTTCCTTCCTTACACTTGCAAAACAGAGACTGAAGGATTCCTAGACACTCTGGCCAGCGAGCCTGGCCTATTTGCCAAAGTCCTGAGCCAAGAAGAGATTCATTCTCAAACAGTGGAAGATGCCTCAGAAGTGAGAGTCAAAGTTGTCCTCTCAAATGTCTGTCTGTGGATATATGTGTGTATGTGAGTGTGTGAGTGTGTATAAGTATGTATTGTGTGAATATGTGTATGTATGTATGTATGTATATGTGAGCATGTGTGAATATGTGTGTAAGTGTGTGTATGTGTGACTGCATTGTATGTGTGAATGTATGTATGTGTGTGTGCATGTGTGTGTGTGATTATGCATGTATGTATGTATGTATGTATGTATGTATGTGTGTGTTACTGTATATGAGCATGTGTGTATGTGTATATGTGTTAATGTATATTGTTTGTGAATGTGTGTAAGTGTGTTAGTGTGTGTATGTGTGTGTGTATGCACAAATATGTGTCCACACACAAAAAGGAAAAAGAATGGGGAGATAAATGATAGAAAAGTTAGATTCCGGACATTGGCACTAGATAGGTGACTAAATGTTTACAAAACAAAGTCCAAGTTTCTAGGTGGTAAAATGGGACCCATGGCAGATCCTGAGTCATAGCACTGTGTGCTCACCACACCATCCACCACAGTGCAAGGTGTGGAGTTCATCCAAGGTGGCATGCACTAGGCTCCCCTGTTTACCCATCCAGTCAACCAGCCCTTTCTTCCCACTGTCCCTCAGAACTCAGGGAAATGCTTTGTCTGGTCCCTGGGGGAAGAATGGAGAAAGAAATGAGGCACACAGGCTTGTTTTGTACTTTCTCCCAATGTCTAACAAAATGACTATCTTTCTTTAAATTTTGAATTGTTAAGGGTATTAGTCTCCATTAGTATTTGCCCAGGAGTCCATAATAGCCTCATTTTATTAGCTCTGAGTTTCCTATTTAGACAACAGAGCCGAGGAGCCTCTTCAGAACAAGCAAATAGTATGCATTTTCCAAGGTAATCTGCAGACACAAACACATAGGTGCCGCTCAGATTACCAAAAGGACAAAATCACCCTGAAGACAATGCTGTTTAATAATTTCAAAACTAAACATCTTCGCACCCAAACAGAAACACCTGCCGCGTCCTAGAAACATCTCTGGAGCCTGCTTGATAAATTGCACTTCATTTTTACCACCCTTCTGGATGCTGTTTCTGATGGCTTTGAAAAAAAGAATGGGTAGCCCATCATCTTCAAATGCATGCGCAGTGTCTTCAGGAATGAATCTCCCCGTCACTGTCCCATCCTACACAGTACAGCACGGCCTCGCGTCTCCTCTCACAACCACTCTCAGATAGGGGTTGGAGTGTCAGGCAGCTCTGAGCCTCCAGTCCCTTCTACTCCCTGTCTCCAGGGGCAGCCCTGTCTGGGACCAGGATCCCAGCCAAGGAGAGCCCAGCTATTGGCGGACATTCACCCAACACCTACCCGTGGACTGATGGGAACAGTTGCTCCCTCTACTCCACATCCGGGAACCATTGACCTAAAATTAGTCAGAGGCCTGCAGTCCGAGATCTTAGGAAAACTGTGGGCCAGAGAGGCCAGTAATGATCTGGAAGACCAACTTCAGAGAGGAAGCCTGGGGGTCTCCCAACCCCTTCTAAAGGAGGGAGACAGGAGGTGCTGGATTCTTAGAATGGGCTGAATGTCAGCTGCCTCTGCATCTCAGGGCCAGTCCTGGGGTAGGTGACTCCCCACTGTTCTCCGTCTCCCTAGAAGAAGCTTCCCCACTTCTCTTTGCTCAACCCCACCAGCCCAAGTGCCCCAGCTGCTCTGCCTTCTCTGTGGAAATGTCTGTAGATTAAACCCACTCCATTTTCACCACAGTGTAACAGGGCAGATATGGAAACCGCGAGTGACATGAATCACGTGAGGGTGTCCTTCCGCATCTCAAGACGATTGTTTAGACGGGTGAGGGTGTGTGTGTAAGCTTGGGATCAGGACTTGTCCTGTTCCCTCCCGTATGAGTCACCTGCACTTTTACAATGATGCTGACCAAATATCCTTCAAACGAAGCTTATTATCAAAACAAAAACCAGTAAGTAGAAGTGGATCCTGGCTGCCAGTGAGCAGCAGACGCGCATGGCTCTGTACCTGCTTGCACTGGAGCAGACATTCATAGCTTCATTCCAACTCTCTCCAACAGGCAAGGAGCAGAAGCCAGGCAGAGGGTGAATGGTCTATGGGGTCTCCCTTACAGTCATCTCTCCGGTGACAGGGATTCTTGTGCCACATGTGGGTCTGTGCATCGGTAATCCATGAGAGAGATAAAGGAGAGGTTGTTACTAGTTTCAGTCAATGCTTGGGAGGACTGTGTCTGGCACTGGCTGTTGGCATTGCCATGTTATATGGTGTCACGAGTAGACAAGATGAGCTCACTCACCTCCATCAACTACAGCACTGCCCAGTGTCTCTTCATTCTGAATGAGGGCCACTTCAAAATTGTATTCTATGTTTTTATTTATTTGTGTGTGTGTGTGTGTGTACAAAGGTGGAGTGTGCATGATGCACGTCCACATGTGTGTGAAGGTGCACATTACTGTGTGTACATGAAGACAGAAATAGACACAGGCCAAGAATGGCAGAGACAGAGAGAGAGACAGAGACAGAGAGGGACAAAAAGAGACAGAGAGATTTTATATATATATATATATGTATATATTTAAATTTAAGAACAGATTATTGACTTTTGATGGAGCCCCTATAGTGTCCATCTCAGGAAGACATGTAGACACAGAAACAAATACCCCTAAACCTGTTACAAATTAAAGTACCCATTGCCAAACATCAAATATCATTCCATTCTCAAAGGCTCCTGGGCTCCATCAGATGGCTGGGAGAGTCACAATGGCCATTTAATGATGAGGCTTTCAGGTGCTCTTGTGTTAACATGGTCCAATGTAGTGTCAAGCTGGGAAGAATAAAGGTTAATTTATTCTATTAGTCTCAATTGTCATAAGAATTTTGCCCAACAATATGGTTCATTAAATGCTGAATTTAACAATTATATTCACCATGATAGAAATTATTCAGACAGATATGATCTGAATAGTTGTGATTTATTAATTTAGACACAAATTTAATTAGCAATTGATTTCCATTGTGTCTCTATCTGAACAATAAGGTTTATGGAAAAGCATCCTGGAAAAAATGTCAACTTAGAATCAGGTAACAATAAAGGAGGCAACCTCTCTGCGTTCAAAAATGTGATTACAGCTTTCACTTGAAACAGAACAACAGAAACCACCCCGGGCAGCTTGAAGAGGTGGCTATTTCCTTCCCCCGGAGATGCTGCTCCTGACCCAGAAGGCAGTGACACCCCAGAGGACTTCACAGATGCGCCCACGCAAACTCACAGAACACAGGGATGGAGAAAGCCTGGTGCCAGTTCTCATGGCTCTAAAAAGGACCTGACAAAGGCACATGGGAAAAATGGCTTTATTCTGGCTCCCAGCTTTAGGGTGTGGTCCATCGAGGCAGGGATGCCCTGGAGCATGCATGTGGTGGTTGTTCCCTTTGCATCCATGGTCAGGAAGCAGAAAAAGATGGATGCTGGTGCTTGGATCATTCTGTCAGGGACCCCAGTCTATGGGACAGTGTACCCACATTTAGGGTGGTGAGCTTTTCCATCCCAATTAGCCCATCAAAACTCTCTTTCACAGACATGCTCGAGGGTCTGTTTCCATGGTAATTATATCAAGCCCCTTGTTCTTCTAGACCGACTGGACTCTCAGTCTTCAGCTTTCTATACAAAGGAAAAATGCATTTCCCACCTCTTGTGGAGATGCCCTCACCATCCCCACAAGCTCCTGATTCACCCAGAGCCACAGTTCTTTTCTCATCCCTCTTGGCATCGAATAAAAAAATAATGGCGTTGACCATATAAAGTATGAGGTGAAGGAAGGTAAACAGGAAAGCTTGGTTTTAAAAGAGGAAAATGGAATTTTTTTCTCTCAGTTCTTTGAGGAGACCCAATCACCAACCTCATTCCCATTCGAACTGTATACCTCATACACCAGGAACAACTTTTCCTTCCAGGAAAAGGAACATTTGGCATCTTGTGGTGTTAAGGGATTGTGGGGTAGGAGAGAGACGAGCTAGGTCAGATGGAGAGAGTCAGGAAAGCTTAAAGTAGTTTCTCTGCATTCCTTACTTCTCCACCTGCTACCATCAGTCAGAATGCCTTCTCTCTTGCTTGTTCCAGTCTTAGACTACCAACCATTGTCTACATGCCTCTCACAGATAAACATACTGATAATAAAAGTAGACAGCTTGATGTTTATCTTTTGGTACCTAAATATAATTTCCCAGTAGAAGAAAGGACACTTAGGTAAAAATGGCCACCTGTAGGTCTTGGACTCGTTGGCCATCATTGGGAAGAGAGGCTCCTTGGAATTGCAAATTTTATATGCACCAGTACAGGGGAACACCAGGGCCAAGAAGTGGGAGTGAGTGGGTAGGGGACTTTCAGGATAGCATTTGAAATGTAAATGAAGAAAATACCTAATAAAAAAATTTAAAAAACAAAAAGAACTGCAGATGATCTGGTGAAGGGAAAGAGTGAGCTGGGAGACCAGGCCTCGTGTGTACAAGAAAGGCTAAGGCTCAGCCCCAGTATTTCAGGAAAACAAGATTGGACCAGGTACTAACAACAAAAATTAAGCACAACCTTAATAAAACAATATGGATGCTCTAAAACCTATCCTTATCCCCATAGACAGAGATATGCTGCTCTCGCTCCTCATGATAGAAGGTCTCTCTCTCTCTCTCTCTCTCTCTCTCTCTCTCTCTCTCTCTCTCTCTCTCTCAGCTGCAGACAGAGACCATTACAGAAAGCCCCAACTAGTCAAATGCAGAGAATGACTGTGGAGAACCCAACCCCAGGCAAAATGCATCTACGATACAACCCCAACACCTAAGGCTCAGGGAACACTGTAAAGGAGAGGCCAGAGAGACAGAGGACAGGGTATCTGCTGAAAGATAACATCTTCTATATAGGACAGGGAAGCTGTACCCAATATGCTGCCTAATAAAGGCCTGGATGACATCAGTTGACATGCCAACAGGGGTGGGCAAAATCTCCCAAGGCTCAGAGATAAAGAGATACAGGCAATGGATGACTGCTGAGAGTCAGTTTTCCCTAGGGAGGGAACCTTTCATGGTCATCTAAAACCAAGTTGTCACCTTTAAAAACATATATGTATAAATAGTACTAAATAAACTTAGCAACTTGTATTTATATATTTATAGTGTACATATGCATATACATATGTGTGTGATATGTTATGATAATCAGAGAGAAAGAGGCCATTAATTTAAAAGAGAGCAAGGCAGGGGACATGGAGGCAGGGAGTTAGAGGAATGCTGGATGATGATATAGATACAGTACTCATATATGAAATTATCTAAATATTTTTTAAATGACAAAAAAAGAAAAATCTAACTATTCAAAAAAGGAAAGAAGAAAAGAAAAAGATGCAGGTTCCAGCTTAGAGAGGACCCAGCTGCAGAAGGCTGGAAGAGCTATTATGACACACCAGAGACATTATAAATACAGTATTTCTCAATGCACACATACTAAATAAATAAACAAAGAATCAACCTACCACCTCATTGGAGGATAAAAGGAAATCAACTCATCACTCTGAGAAAGGGCCATTAATGGGAACAATACAGCATCATTGCCTGAACTGTTCCTTGGAGAAACTGAGAGCTGATGGTGAGATGTCTCTTTTTACAAAGCTACCCCAGGAAACAGTTGAGCACAGAGTACCAAAACCTGAATACCACCGTTCTGCAACAGACTCAACCTATCTAGATACTGATCATCAAGGTTAGCTGACATCACAAGAGGAGGCCCATACAGAGTGTGGCTCTATGTGGATATACAGACCATAAGCTGTCAATCACCCTTTGGAAAACCCTGAATCCAATCCAGTCTCTAGACTGAGCACCCATTGCCAGGACATCCCAGAAGAAAATGTGCGCACACTGTGTGTTCGGTGCCTTGGCAAAACCAAGCATGTGGAAAGCTTCACAAGACAAATCACACTTGTCTTTTAAACTAGAAATTGCACAGAACAAGCAGAAAGGGGGGAGGAGGAGGAGAAGGAGAAGGAGGGGAGAAGGAGAGGAAGAAGGAGGGGGAAAAGAGGGAGGGAAAGGGGGGAAGAGGGGGGAGGGGAGAGGAGGGGGAGGGGAGAGGAGGGGGAGGGGAGAGGAGGGGGAGGGGAGGGGGAAGGAAGGGAAGGGGAGGGGGGAAGGAAGGGAAGGGAAGAGGGGAGGGGAAGGGGAAGGGAGGGGAAGGGATGGGAAGGGCAAGGGAGGGAGAGAGAAGGGGGAGGGGAGAGGAGGGGGAGGGGAGAGGAGGGGGAGGGGAGAGGAGGGGGAGGGGAGAGGAGGGGGAGGGGAGAGGAGGGGGAGGGGAGAGGAGGGGGAGGGGAGGAGGAGGGAGGAGGGGAGGGGGGAAGGAAGGGAAGGGGAGGGGGGAAGGAAGGGAAAGGAAGAGGGGAGGGGAAGGGAGGGGAAGGGATGGGGAGGGCAAGGGAGGGGGAGAGGAAGGGAGGGGAGGGGAGAAGAGGGGAGGGGAGGGGGAGGGAGGAGGGGAGGGGAAAGGGAAGGGGAGAGAAGAGAAGAGAAGAGAAGAGAAGAGAAGAGAAGAGAAGAGAAGAGAAGAGAAGAGAAGAGAAGAGAAGAGAAGAGAAGAGAAGAGAAAATGGATAGACTGAAAACAGGCTTTGGGCCCTGTCAATCAAGTGTGGTCCACAGGCTTTGCTGGGCCCCTTCCTTCCAACACAGTGTTATAAAATCATCAGAGAAATAGGAACACTGACTGAATGTTTGATGATATTAAGCAATGTTTACTCTTAATGGTGATAATAATAATGTGGTGATTTTTAATTTTTATTTATTTGTGTATTTAGAGACAAGGTCTCACTGTGTAGCCCTGACTAGCTCAGAGCTCACTGTGCAGGCAAGGTTAACCTCAAACTCATGGAAACCTGCCTGCCTCTGCCTCCTAAGTGCTAGAATTCAAGGTGTGTGCCACTATGCCTGGCTTGGAGAGACTCTTGTTTCATAGAGATGCAGAGGTAATCTAGTGAGATGCTGTGAGGCAGGGTGGGCTCAGATAGGGCAAGTGAAGCAACCAGGGCACAGCCATGGCTCTGGGCCCTCCTGGGCCTGGCTCTGGGGTCTCCGGGTCGCAGTCAGGTAGGTCAGCAGTGTTTCCCTGCCTTCCACTCCTGGCTTGCTCTAATTCTGACTCTGAACCCTGGGGTTAGGTTTATGCAACACCCCAAAGGAGAGGTATTTCTAGATGGGTATGTAAATAAGAAAGAATTTGAATCATTCTATAATAAAAATGCAAAATTCTTAAAATTGGTCTTGTTATTTTAGGCAAAACGTAACTTTTGAGATAACTGGTGGTGACTTCAGGCTTGCTATCAATCCACACCAGACCATGAGCCCTTCCCTATCAGAACAAATTTAGCTTTGATTGATTGGTGTAAGGCAGACAGCACACATCTCTCTAGGCAGGCTTTGTCCTAGGAGCTGGAGAGAAAATGCGGAACAAGGAAAGCCCTGCCCATGGGGAACTTGTCTTCCAGGATTAAGACTGGATGGGTCAACATCATGGATTAGACAGAAGCAGGACTTTCCAGATTCTCACAGCTCAGAACTGAAACACCAGAACACAACTTGTCAGAAAGACTGGAAACTGAGATGACACAATCGTGTTAATATCAGACAGGCAGAAAGGAGGAGCTACCCAAGGACTCTGGTAATTATAATGGAAAAGAGAAATGGTGTCTCAACTCTGAGTGGGTGAGGCTAGCACAGGGGAAGAGTGGCAGGATGGGGAAGCAGGTGAGGCTCTGGGGAGATTGGGGAAGGAAGGAAAACAGGTCAGGCTTAGCTGACAAGAGCCACACAAAGTGGTGGGACAATGCAGAGCCATCGTGACATGGTCATGGGCAAACTTCCCTTGCCCACACAGCATCTCCCTCGTGGTCCAGTGTGGCTCAGCAGTAGTACATCACTGACATAAATACATTGCAAACGTCATGCAGAGATATTGGGGTCAGAGGCACGGGATGAAGGTAAGAGAATTCCTTCCCTGGACAGATGTAAATACCCTCCTCATAAAGTCCCAATGGGGAAAAATAAAATCAAAGTTCTGTTCTACTAAGTTCACCCAAAGAGGCCAATAAGCTATGGGGGCTTGGTTACAGAATATGGGTGAGGGGTTACAGGCAGGGTGGTGGGTGAGCGGCAGCCATATTGGAAAGCCATCACCTGGCATAAATGATGGCTCCCACACAGCTGCATAGAGGGAAACCTCTCTCAATTGTAGCCCCACCCCACCCAGACTATGTACTCCAGCACTCTCAGAAGCTTTGCAGCTAGGGCAGGATTATACAAAGAGGGCAAGAGCAGCTGGAGTCTCAGGTGAGGGTCCAGTGACTCTCCTCAGCTCTCCTCCTCTGGGGGCATGTCAACAGGCCACAAGCCTTCTCCTGATGGATCCTAGCCAGTGAGCACAGCCGACCTGGTGACCCAGTTCACCCACAATGTCACTTGCTTTCCATTCAAGGCGCCCTTAGCTTGGGCAGTACCTAGAAGGAGATGTGCCCAAGATAGGTTAATAGAGACTGCCTTTAAGATCTGATCTCCTGAAAACCTTAGTCATGGGTAATGGAAAGCCAGTGACCCACAGTGTCTCCTCTACATAGGTCAGTGTGTCGGTCATCTCAGTCTCTGCATGGGTTTCATGTGAGGTGCTGGGGATCCAGCCTATCAGGTGCAAGCCTGGCCACAGGGAAAGATGAACTAATCCACCCAGCCTGAACTCTGGCTGAGGGCTCTTTAGTTCTACACAACTGGTGCTAACTAGCAGGAGAATGAGGCTCTTTCACACATCTTCCACTATCCCAAGACACTCCCAACCTACAGGGGAGCAACATGCACAAAAGTAATGACTATCCCTGGCCTTTGATCACACAGTACAAGACCCAGGGTAAAGTCCAAGTTGGCAGAGGCAATGAGCCTCTACTCTTGCAGTACAACCACCCAAGCAGGGATAATACTTTGTATTTTTAACATATTCTTAAAATTTTGATTATTTAATTGCATGTACATGCGTATTTTTCCTGCCTGTATGTATGCATGCCACATGCATGCTGAGACCAGAAGAGGATGTTAGATCCCTCAGAACTGGAGTTATGAGCAGTTGTGAGCTGCCAGGTGGGTCCTAGGAACTGAACTGAGGTCCTCTGCAACAATCTTAAGACCTTAAACTCTTGATCCTCCTGCCTCAGTCTCCTGCTCAGCTTATATTACAGGCCTGGGTTAATTCTTTTATTATATATTCTTTTGTTTCTCTTACTCTCTCTTTCTTTCTGATGGTAAAATGCTTCTCCCCTGTCCCCTCTCTCCTCTCCCCTCTCCCCCCCCCCTCCTTCTCCACATTTTCTCCCCAGCATCCTCCTCCACTTTAACATTTTGGGTCTTCTGACCTTTCTTTTGCTATTATCCATTTTTTTCTCTTTTTAAAAAACGCCATCCTTTAAGATTTCTGATTTACACCATTTCTGATTCAGCATCCTTGCTGTTTCTAAAGTTCTGAGTGTTGCAGTCGGTGCCTGACTTTTTGCCTTTATGGGAGCCACTGCCATCTGTTGCTCTCTATGGACACAGTGCTGGGAAACCAACACAACACCTACAGTGTGCTACAAGCTGCTCTGCTGCAGAGCCATACCTCCTAGCCCTGCCAAGTCAAGGACACACAGTACTCTATACAAAACCCATCCCCAGGAGAACTTCAGTAAACGTTTTACACAAATGAATGAGATTAAAATCCCAAGACCATAATCAGATTTTAAGTCCGTGTAGATGATGGTCAGAGCTTCTAAAGACCCACTCCTGGTCATCTACTCACACAGTAGTAGAAGAGAGAGATGATATTTAAAAGACTATGGAATCATGCTTATGATGGGCTGAAGCAGAGACCACTCCTACATGCTCTCAGTTAATGAGACTAGAAGAGTGAGCATCGAATCTCCTGCCTGCACATCTGCCAGGTCCTCTAGAAGAACCCCACCTTTGTGAGACCTACAGAGAAAGCTGGACCTCTAACTTCAACATAGGGTTTATTGTGTATGAACAAACTAGTCCCCACCAAAGAAAAAGCAAAAAAATCTATAAACTGCAAAATCCTAGAAGGCTTAACACTCCCCAATCATCCGTATGCCCTGGTTATGCCAGACGCGTTGTCAGGAGAAAGCCAGCCCTGAGAAGAGGTGTTCATCCCAACAGAAAAGTAAATCTCAGCACAGAAATGTAAGCAAGGCCAGCAGCCTGACTACTCCAAAGCTGTTATTCATCAGCAATGAACTCTAAAGATGTAGGGGTAAGGGGCCTTAGAAGAACAATTTTTAGAAAGACTAATAAATCTCACGAAAATACAGAAAAATACTCAATTAAGAGAAACTATACAAGACACGGTTGAGAAGTTCAATAAAGAGATAAGAAAAAACAGAAATCTTGGAAATGGAAAAAGCAACATGTCAAATACAATTTCAGGGGGAAAAAAATCTCACGAATGGATCAAGCAGAAGATAGAATTCCAGGGCTTGAAAGAAAAGCCGATGTACTAAGACAGTAACAAAGAGCCAGGCAGTGGTGGCACACACCTTTAATCCCAGCACTTGGGAGGCAGAGGCAGGCAGATTTCTGAGTTCAAGGCCAGCCTGGTCTACAGAGTGAGTTCCAGGACAGCCAGGGCTACACAGAGGAACCCTGTCTCAAAAACACACAAAAAAAAACAAAACAAAAAAAAAATCAAAAACCAAAAACCAAAACACAAAACACAACAAAAGACAGTAACAAAGAAAAAGTGAGACAATGCAAACAAAGCATGCAAAATCTATGGGGTGTGATGGTATCTATTTCTTGTTGCCATGGCAAAATGACTGTCAGAAGCAACTTCAAGGAGGAAGAGTTTTTTGGCTCATGGGTTCAAGGTGACAAGCTACCTCAGACTGTATGTCTTGAAAGGAGTATGAAGGAGATCACATAAAAGAGGAGACAAAAAACAAGAGTATGACAGGGAAGAGTCAGGATAAAATACCAGCAAATACCTGCCTCCAGGAACCTATAGCTAGGTTCTACCTCTGAACCTACAGCCTTCTACCTACAGCCTTCCCCAGATACCACCACCAGCTGGGCAAGCAGGTTTAAAGCACATGGCCTGTGGAGAACACCTGATATTAAACCATAACTATGATTAAAGCTAAATTTACATATTTTAAAATCTAGAATATGGTTAAATACAGAATGAAAGCATAGAAACTGTATTCAGTGAAATAAGAGCAGAATTTTGCCTTAGGAAAGACAGGTACATCTAGGCACAGGAAGTATGTAGAACCCCAGACAGACAGGACTAGGCATAAG
This sequence comes from Mus caroli, assembly GCF_978045245.1. Lineage (NCBI taxonomy): Eukaryota > Metazoa > Chordata > Mammalia > Rodentia > Muridae > Mus > Mus caroli. The sequence continues at coordinate 188,429,266 of NW_028227256.1, forward strand.
CCTTCATGGGACAAACCATTTAAATGTCAAAGTTATAGAACAATGAGAGTGTGAACGAGAAGCCCTGGGTAAATGAGAGGTGCCTGGTAAAGGAGATGCATCAGGTTACTTTAAAAGACTAACCCAGCAGAATAAAACAGACTCCTACCAGAAACCCTAAATGACAAGAAACCAGGATGTGGCTTATTTCAAGCCCTGAAAGAAAACAACTGTTAACTAAGTTCTTACACTCATAGGCATTCTCTTTGAGAATCAAGGGAGGATCAAAACCTTCCAAGATATATCTAACCTAAAGGAATGCATGGCCAGACTCATAGAAAACACTTAAAGAAATCCTAAACACACACACACACACACACACATATATACATAATTATAAGGCTACAGAAAAGAATAAATCCCACTAGACAGTAGATAAACCAGAATTTAAAAAGAAACAAACATAATAACAACAAAATGATAGGAATTTGTACATGACCCCAGACTATGGAATATAAATGGCCTGACTTCTCCAAATAAAACACATAGATTGGCTATTTGAATTAAAACCAAGATCCAACTGTTTGCTGCTGACAAGAAACTCACTTAACTGGCAAAACATACAAAGAAAATGGGAAATGATATCCCAAGCAAATGAAATCTGGAAGTAAACAGGAGTGTACTTATAGCCAATAAAGTCACCCTCAGACAAAAATTAGTCAAAAGAGACAAGAGAATGACTACATTCTTTTTTTTAATTAGGAATTTTCTTCATTTACATTTCCAATGCTATCCCAAAAGTCCCCCATACCCTTCCCCCCACTCCCCTACCCACCCACTCCCACTTCTTGGCCCTGGCGTTCCCCTGTACTGAGGTATATAAAGTTTGCATGACCAATGGGCCTCTCTTTCCAATGATGGCTGACTAGGCCATCTTCTGATACATATGCAGCTAGAGACACAAGCTCTGGGGGGTACTGGTTAGTTCATATTGTTGTTCCACCTATAGGGATGCAGACCCCTTTAGCTCCTTGGGTACTTCTCTAGCTCCTCCATTGGGGGCCCTGTGATCCATTCAATAGCTGACTGTAAGCATCCACTTCTGTGTTTGCTAGGTCCTGGCATAGCCTCACAAGAGGAATGTCTAATTCTTATAAAGGAATAAACAATAAGAACACATGATTATAAATATACATGCATTAAATACTAGTGCACTCAATTCATGAAACACACTCTATTGGACATAAAGGGACAGATGGGCTCTAATACAAGAATGATGGTTGTCTTCAGTGCCCTACTCTATCTTTCTCATAGGTACCAAAAGAGTCAAAAATAAATGTCAAAGTTAAACTACACCATAATTCAAATTAACCTAACAAACACTATCTATCATTAATACAGAGAATATGCTACCCAACAACACATTCTTTTCCGGAGTTCATGGAATTTCTTTTCCAAAACAGACCATGCTTTAGGTTATAAAGAAAATGCAAAATGTTAGAAATATTTTCTTACATCACGTCATATAAAAAATAAAATGAAATGAGAATTTAACAACAAAAGATACCAAAGGGACTAAACAAAAATACAGAAATTGAATGATACACATTTATATATTTTTTTAAATTTATTTATCTTATGTATATGAATGTTTTGTATGCATGTATGTCTGTACACCAAAAGAGGGCATGGGATCTCATGGGACCACAGCCATAGAAGGTTGTGGAGCTACCATGTAGGCACTGGAAATCTTTACCACTGAGCCATCTCTCTAGCCCCTGAACATTATACACTTTGGCAATAAATCAACAATGAAGAAACCAAAGTAGAAATTTAAAAGTGCCTAGAAACCAATGAAAATTATAGGCTTTGATATTTTCAAAATTTACTTTTATTATAGGTTCTTAAATGCTTTAACCTTTCTTCTAGCCCACCACCCACCAGAGGTAATAGAAAAGTTATTAGGATACAGGGGAAGAGGACCTGTTTAGAAATTGTTGTTTGGAGTAAATCCCATCTATGTTGTCAGGAAAGCAGCAGTTCCGTTAACAGGAATCAGCAGCAGCAGCAGCTCGATCCACTCACAAACACTTCCTGAATGTACCAGCAGTCCAATTCAATAGTGTCGGGATAGCAAATATGAATCAGCAGTGGTGGTACAACCTAGCAGAAACAGCCAGGCCTCGGCCTCAGCACAAGTCAGCAGGAGCAATCGGGATCACCAGGAACACCAGGAGAAGTTCTCTGCTGCGCATCTCTCAACAAAGTGAAGATCTGTGAAGCCAAAGATGCTAGATCAAGAATAGTTGCAGAGTCAGCTATGCAAGCCCCACCACTGTCTGTTGAGTCCTATTTATACTCCTTCCAAACATCATATGTCCTCCCATAAGTCTTGCCTCACCATTGTGAATCTGTCTTAGCAAAACTCCACGTGCATCTGTATCAGCTGATCTCATTCTGCCAAAGGGCCAGAGTCTGAGGAAGCAGCAAGAAGCTATCAGAGCACCACCAAAAGTTTTCTGGTGCATTTCTATGGAGTCACAAACAAAGCTCAGCAACACAACGTAAGGGGAACCAATACATGCCCATCCTTAGCGAAGAATCCTTTATCATGTATCTTTTCACATGTTTGCTTTTAGCAAAACATCATTTCACCTGTGTCTGCTTCCAGAAAACACTCCTTCACATGCCTGTCTGCCCCAGCAAAACACCATCGGACACAACTGAATGTCCAAAGAAACATTTAAGTTTCCACTTCAGAAAATAGAAACACAACATACCAAAACTTGTGGGATACAGACAAAGCAGTTCCAAGAGGGACGTTTTCCGTTATAAATGCATACATTAAAAACTCAGAGAAAGATAAAAAAATAAATAAGCCGATGATGTACCTCAAGGTCTTAGAAAAAGGACACGCCAAACTGCAAAACAGAAAAGAAGCAATAAAGATCAGAGCGGGAGCTAATGAACTCAGAGTATTAAAGAACAGCACAGGACCAGGGCAATGGCTCAGCAGGGAAAGATGCCTGCCTTTAAGATTGATGACCTCAGTTTTGGCTCCAGGACTCACATGGCAGCAAGAGAGGAGCTACTTCAGCAAGCTGTCCTCTGATTGTCACCTGCACGCCATGTCTTATGCATGCCTATACTACAAATAAATAAATAAATAATAGTGAAAACAGAACAAACAGTAAAAGGATTAATGAAACAGTCAGTTCCTTGAAAAAAGATCAATTAGCCAAACAATCTAAGAGAATGAGAAAACAGAAACTATGTATGTATGTGTATATATAATGCATATTATATATGAGAAGGGAATAACAGAGGGCCATCGGTATGGTGGTTTGCATAAGAAATGCCCCCCTCCACAGGCTCAGGCATTGGGATAGTTGGTTCCCCAGTTATTGGGGCTGTTTGGGGAAGTTTAGGTAACATAGGAAGTGCATCACTGCTGGAGAGACCTTGAGAATTGACAGCTTTGCTCTGCTTCCAGTTCATTCTCTCTGTGTCATGTTTATAGTTAAAGATGTGCTTCCTGCTCAGGCCTCCATGACTGCCTCTTGTGGCGTGCCTCCCTGTCATGATGGACACTTGTTCCTCTGGAACTGTGAGTCAAAATAAACCTTCTTTTCCTTAAGTTGCCTTTGACTGTGGCATTTTATCACAACAGCAGAGAAGTAACAAAACTGAGGGTTATTTCAAAAGCTTAGACCTCAATGAATTAGAAAGATTTTAAGAAACAGATAAATATATAGACACATATAACCTCTAAAATTGAACCAAAAATTTAAGATTTAAACATATCAACAGCAAGTTGATGCAATATAAAGTCTACCAACAAAGAAAGGGCCAGACCAGATTTACTGTTAAATTTTATAAGACCATTAAAAGGAACTAACACTGATTCTTCTCCAACTATTCATTAAATTAGAAAGTGAGTGAACATTTCCAAAACTATTCTCTAAAGCTACTATTACTGTGATATCAAAACTAAATCAGACAGAAAACTATAGGCAAGCCTCACTGACAAACATAGATGCAAAAATCGTCAACAGAGCACGTGCAAACTGAACTCGACAACACATTAAAAAGTACACCATAATCAAGTTGACATCATTCCAGGAGTGCAAAGACGGCCCACCATATATAAACCATTAATAATATAGCACAAAAATAGATTCAAGGTCACCGTATATAAACCATTTATAATATAGACATGGTAGTTTAATAGTGGTCCACTAAGCACAATCCTATAGGTATAAAATTTTTGCAACTGACTTTTAATAAGGGCTTAACCTCTTCTTTAGCCCACAACCCAGCAGAGGGAGGAGGAGAAGAAGAGAATAACTATTAGGATACAGGAGAAGTGGACCCACAACCCAGCAGAGGGAGGAGGAGAAGAAGAGAATAACTATTAGGATACAGGAGAAGTGGACCCACAACCCAGCAGAGGGAGGAGGAGAAGAGAATAACTATTAGGATACAGGAGAAGTGGACCCACAACCCAGCAGAGGGAGGAGGAGAAGAAGAGAATAACTATTAGGATACAGGAGAAGTGGACCCACAACCCAGCAGAAGGAGGAGGAGAAGAAGAGAATAACTATTAGGATACAGGAGAAGTGGACCCACAACCCAGCAGAGGGAGGAGGAGAAGAAGAGAATAACTATTAGGATACAGGAGAAGTGGACCCACAACCCAGCAGAGGGAGGAGGAGGAGAAGAGAATAGCTATTAGGATACAGGAGAAGTGGACCCACAACCCAGCAGAGGGAGGAGGAGGACAAGAGAATAACTATTAGGATACAGGAGAAGTGGACCCACAACCCAGCAGAGGGAGGAGGAGAAGAAGAGAATAACTATTAGGATACAGGAGAAGTGGACCCACAACCCAGCAGAGGGAGGAGGAGAAGAAGAGAATAACTATTAGGATACAGGAGAAGTGGACCCACAACCCAGCAGAGGGAGGAGGAGAAGAAGAGAATAACTATTAGGATACAGGAGAAGTGGACCCACAACCCAGCAGAGGGAGGAGGAGAAGAAGAGAATAACTATTAGGATACAGGAGAAGTGGACCCACAACCCAGCAGAGGGAGGAGGAGGAGAAGAGAATAACTATTAGGATACAGGAGAAGTGGACCCACAACCCAGCAGAGGGAGGAGGAGGAGAAGAGAATAACTATTAGGATACAGGAGAAGTGGACCCACAACCCAGCAGAGGGAGGAGGAGAAGAAGAGAATAACTATTAGGATACAGGAGAAGTGGACCCACAACCCAGCAGAGGGAGGAGGAGAAGAAGAGAAAAGCTATTAGGATACAGGAGAAGTGGACCCACAACCCAGCAGAGGGAGGAGGAGAAGAAGAGAATAGCTATTAGGATACAGGAGAAGTGGACCCACAACCCAGCAGAGGGAGGAGGAGAAGAAGAGAATAGCTATTAGGATACAGGAGAAGTGGACCCACAACCCAGCAGAGGGAGGAGGAGAAGAAGAGAATAACTATTAGGATACAGGAGAAGTGGACCCACAACCCAGCAGAGGGAGGAGGAGAAGAAGAGAATAACTATTAGGATACAGGAGAAGTGGACCCACAACCCAGCAGAGGGAGGAGGAAAAGAAGAGAATAACTATTAGGATACAGGAGAAGTGGACCCACAACCCAGCAGAGGGAGGAGGAGGAGAAGAGAATAGCTATTAGGATACAGGAGAAGTGGACCCACAACCCAGCAGAGGGAGGAGGAGGAGAAGAGAATAACTATTAGGATACAGGAGAAGTGGACCCACAACCCAGCAGAGGGAGGAGGAGAAGAAGAGAATAACTATTAGGATACAGGAGAAGTGGACCCACAACCCAGCAGAGGGAGGAGGAGAAGAAGAGAAAAGCTATTAGGATACAGGAGAAGTGGACCCACAACCCAGCAGAGGGAGGAGGAGAAGAAGAGAATAACTATTAGGATACAGGAGAAGTGGACCTGTTCAGCAAGAGTTCTTTGGGGGCAAGCTCAATTTTCTTTCTCTGCAGTTCAGTCCTGTAGCAAACACCAAATATGACTCAGCAGCTGCAGACCAGTCCTCTAGGCAGGCAGACACCAGGGACAAACCAGCAGCTACAGACCAGTCCTTTTGGCAGGTTGATACCAGGAATGAACCGGCAACTATCGTTCAATCCTGAACAAACTACTAGACTCACCAACTGGCCTGAGGCAAAGCCACAAAAGCAGCAAGCTGCTGCAGGAACCTCACAAGCAGTTCTTGGGTGAGTTTCTCTCAAAGACGGCATTACCACAATTTATGCTCAATAATGCTATGTAAGGCGAACCAATACATGCATATTGCTAGCGAAGAATAGTGAGGCAGAGCAAACCAAACCAATGCTCAGTGCTCGTCTCCCACTGTCTGTGGGGCCATATTTATATTCTTCCATCAAGGGTCCTTTCAGGTGTCTGTTATATCCAAACATCCTTTTGCCTGTGTCTGCTTCAGGAAAACATTTTTCACATGTCTCCTTTAAACAAGACATCTTTCCACCTGTGCACACCAACAAACATCATTTGACACAACTAACTTTCCAAAGAAACTAGACATTTCCACTTCCCAACTCCTATAACAACTACAATGATATTGATCACAGAGATGGAAAAAAGGTTCACAAAATTCAAATGGAACCACAAAGACTCCAATAGCCAAAGAAATCCCAAGCAAAAAGGAACAACTCTGGTGTATTCTAATAATATCCAATTTCAAGTTATGCCATGGAGTCACAGAAAGAATGTCAAAAAAAAATCATGGAACCAGAACAAAAACGGACACATAGACCGAAGACTGGAGACCTAAAATAAATCCACATAGCTATCAGTTTCTGATTCTTGATAAAAGGTACCAAAAAGACACACTGGAAAACTGACAGTATCTTTACAAATGGTACTGGGAAAACAAGTTTCCCCCATGCAATCCTCATCTCTCACCCTCAACATGAACGAAACGCCAGAGCAAAACACTAAAAAAAAAAAAAAAAAAAAAAATCAATATACATGCAAAGACCATTGTCTTAGTCAGGGTTTCTATTCCTGCACAAACATCATGACCAAGAAGCAAGTTGGGGAGGAAAGGGTTTATTCGGCTTACACTTCCATGCTGCTGTTCATCACCAAAGGAAGTCAGGACTGGAACTCAGACAGGTCAAGGAGCAAGAGCTGATACAGAGGCCATGGAGGGATGTTCTTTACTGGCTTGCCTCCCCTGGCTTGCTCAGCCTACTCTCTTATAGAACCCAAGACTACCAGCCCAGGGATGGTCCCACCCACAAGGGGCCTTTCCCCCTTGATCACTAATTGAGAAAATGCCTTACAGTTGGATCTCACTGAGGCATTTCCTCAACTGAAGCTCCTTTCTCTGTGATAACTCCAGCTGTGTCAAGTTGACACAAAAATAGCCAGTACAACCATCATTCCTAATTAGGACTCAGATTATCAGGAGAACAAGAAGTGACAATGCACCTGCTTCTAATTTAAACATTTCTGCCCACCAAAGGAAACAGTGAGTGAAGAGGCAGCCTGCAGAATGGGGAGGGGTCTTTACCACTGTTCATCCAACAGAGCACTAACACCCAGAACAGGATCGACTTGAAAACCAAGCAGCAAAGGGATCAGCCAATCAGGACATGAAGATGGGAAGTGAACAGATCCCCTCCAAAGACATAGTTCAGATCCTCTCCAAAGACATAGTTACAAATGTCCAATCAGGACATGGAGACGCAAAGTGAACAGATCCCCTCCAAAGACATAGTTCAGATCCTCTCCAAAGACATAGTTACAAATGTCCAATCAGGACATGAAGATGGGAAGTGAACAGATCCCCCCCAAAGACATAGTTCAGATCCTCTCCAAAGACATAGTTACAAATGTCCAATCAGGACATGGAGACGCAAAGTGAACAGATCCCCTCCAAAGACATAGTTCAGATCCTCTCCAAAGACATAGTTACAAATGTCCAATCAGGACATGGAGATGGGAAGTGAACAGATCCCCTCCAAAGACATAGTTACAAATGTCCAATCAGGACATGGAGACGCAAAGTGAACAGATACTTTCCAGATGCATAGTTACAAATGTCCAATCGATGCATGGAAAAAATATCTAGCCACATGGAAAGTGAAATCTGAAACCACATTGAGAGATTCTGTCTCCCTGCTCCATCCCATCCCCGTTGAAGGGCAGTCGCCAACGCAATAAAACCCAGCAAACCTTAGCTACAAATCATGAGAATGAATCCCTCATGCAGGATTGGTGGGATGGCAATTTATCCTCTATGTATGTCAGTATGTCGATTCCTCGAAAGATTAAAGAAAAGGCTGTCACATGACCTGCTACACCACCCTCCATATATATGTTAGAAGGACCCGAAGCAAGTACACTATAGATACACTCAGACACTCATGTCTGTTCTCGATGGCTTAGTCATGGACTCAACTTAGGAACCCATCCACAAAAGGCTGGATAAGAGAAATGCGCTATAAAGGGGGAAATGCAGTATATTGTCACGTCTGCTCTCGACCAGCAAGAACGACACAACACGGTTGGATTCCTCTCAACAGCCTTTATTGCAGGAACGCCTCAATGCTGCTATGGGGACCCCAGGTACCCAGGGAGGTCTGCTTATATACTCTCAGCCCCCACATCACCTCACCAGGCACACAGCTTCAGCCAATCAGGGCGGCAGAGGCATGTCTCCACCAAATATGGACTTGTTTACACCGCCAGCATCATGGTGCACCTGCGCAGCTCTCACGATGGTCGTGGCTTATTTTCAGGTGTATGAGGAAGTCAGGTGCAAGTCATAAGACTTAGCTGCAGTCCCGGGCGCCATCTTGGGACTGCTGCCACACCTGCTCCTCACAGTATATATCCACAGCAGTGTTCCATTGCTCCGAGATGAATGAAATTATGTCATTTGCAGGGAGGCGGATAGAAGTCGAGATCATCATGTCGGATGAAGTAAGCAGATGCAGAAAGGCAGGCAGCATGGTAAGTTTCGTCTTCCACATGGGATCTGTGGTAGAGGGTAGACATGAAAGTGGAGGGTAGGAAGATAAGCGAGGAGTGACTGGAGAGGGGTGGAGGGAATGGGACACCACTGGAATACGGTATATGCCTATATGTAAAATCACAACGGACCTTAATAATCCTGGTCCTTCCTGCCTCCTAATAGGACAGAGAAATTGATACAGAGTGATAAGAGAAAAGGGAACTAGTGCTGGGGACCAGCTCTCTGATGACAGTATTAAACTAGAGTTTTGCAAAAGAGAAATGGGGTTTTCAAACTTCCAACTCACAAGGAGGTCAGGAGCTTTAAGTCCATATCTGCCTGCTGAATGGGGGAGGGGAGGTTCCAGGGGGAAGTGGGGAATCTATTCATTGACTGGATAACAAGGAAACTAAGTCCCTCTCAACACATCAGATGCTTCAATGGTCACATTTATTCTCCAAGGGGATAATGGTCTGGAAGGAGAATACATTTTGAGCTGTGGCATCAAAAGGTCATGGCCTATAAGCTGATATCTCCTGCTCATGGGAAGCTGCTCCTTAAAATGGGGTTGGTCATGGAGGGGCATGGAGAGAACTCCCACTGGCACAGTAAGAGGCAAATAGACGGAGGCCCCCGGAGAAGATGATGAAGCCAGTTCACACAAACAAAAAGAGAAGCATGCTGGCACACAGCAAGCAAGGCACGGATAGGAACCGCTAAGGCAGAGACTGGCAGCATTTCACCAGTCAACCCTTTGCAGGTAGAGTGGGGTTATTAAATCTACTGCCCTCTGTTGACACCCACTCTTAGAAACTGCTCTGTTGGAACGAACCTCAGACAGAGACTCCGAGTGGATTCGTTCTTAAATTTGTATAAATGTGCATGTGGAGTCCAGGGTTCAGTATTGCATGTCTTTCTCAATTGCTCTCCACTGTATCGTTTCAAACAGGGTCTGTCTTGGTTAGAGTTTCTATTGCTGTAATAAACACCATAACCAAAAGCAACTTGAGAAGGGAATGGATTGTTTTACCTTACACTGCCAAGCGACAGTTCTTCACTGGAGGAAGCAAGGACAGGAACTCAAGCAGGGCAGGAAGCTGAAGAAAGGAGCTGATGTAGAGGCCGGGTAGGCCTTACTTACTGGTAAGCCAGGTGCTGCTTGCTGGCGTGTTTAGCCTGCTGTTTTACAGAACCCAGGACCACCAGCCTAGAGTGACACCACCCAAAGTAGACTGGACCTTCCCACATCAAGCATCAATTAAAATACAAGAAAATTTACCCTAGAGCCCGTCTACAGGCCAGCCCGATGGGGACATTTTCTCAAGTGTGACTCTTTTCTTTCTTTCTTCTTCTTCTTCTTCTTCTTCTTCTTCTTCTTCTTCTTCTTCTTCTTCTTCTTCTTCTTCTTCCTCTTCCTCTTCCTCTTCCTCTTCCTCTTCCTCCTCTTCCTCTTCTTCCTCTTCTTCCTCTTCCTCCTCTTCTTCCTCTTCTTCTTCCTCTTCTTCCTCTTCTTCCTCTTCTTCCTCTTCTTCCTCTTCTTCCTCTTCTTCCTCTTCTTCTTCCTCTTCTTCCTCTTGATCTATTTATGTATTATATATAAGTACACTGTAGCTGTCTTCCAACATACCAGAAGAGAGTATCAGATCTCATTATGGATGGTTGTGAGCTACCATGTGGTTGCTGGGATTTGAACTCAGGACCTCTGGCAGAGCAGTCAGTGCTCTTAACCACTGAGCCATCTCTCCAGCCAGAACCATCCTAGTTCTCGCCAAGTTGACATAAAACTAGTCAGCTCTGGGTCTCCCCCTGGACCTGGAACTTACTGATTACTCTAGTCAGCAAGAGCTCTGGAAACTCTCCAGTCTTTCCTACAGAGCACAGGGATTCCAGGTGCACACTGCCATGCCTATCTTTCCATCTTCATATGTGTCCCATGAGTCCAAGCCCAGGGCCTCATGTTTGCATAGCAAGGACTTTGTCAATGGAACCACAGAAGAGCAAAGGTGTTAGAAGGAGTAGATGAAGGGGGGCAATGAAGCATAAACAAGATCAGAATACAAACACACAAACACACACACACACACACGCACACGACATGCACGCATGCATGTAAATGCCACTATGAAACCCATTATTATATTGCTATGCATAATTAATAAATGCTAATCAAAACTTTTTTAAAAAATGAAGGCATCAAGAGGAGTCATCTATTAACTCAGAGAGCTTCAGAGAAGGCTTAGAACATGGCCCGTCAGTCTCCCTTCAAGCAGTCTATGGGCAGTTGGGTAGATCAGGGGATTCTATGTGGATGGAGATGGAAAGGGGGAAGCCTAAAGCCATTGAAGGGGTAGGACAGATCCGGCCACCTGGGATTCACCCCCATCTGTGTCTTCATTTGCATAGAAAGCAAGTAAGATTCAGTGTCAGCAAAGCATCCTAATTAACCCCAGCCAGCTCCGTGGGCCGCTGGTCCCCTCCAGCACCAACACTTTTGCACGTGTTGATAGCTTGCCTCAAAGAACACAATTTGCTGGTGCATTGTTCCGGGCCATTACATCTGAATATTTTGGTGTTCATTTGAGAATTCAGGTGCCTGGAACTTTTCCCTTTCATTTGGGAATTCAGGTATAAAGTCAATTTTCTATAATTGGTTGTGGCGTTACTCCCAGAAGGGGACTACTGGATGACATCTCCATCGGAGATGAAAACTGACCGGCCATTTTGTTTCAACATTGCTTGGTCATGGAATTCCAACTCAGTTGGTATAATTTGAATTGATTCTTCCCATACACTCTTTAATCAGTTCCCAGTGTCTCTACTTCCTGCTCCTGCCCAGGTATCAATACACTCCAGGAACACCTGCCCAGATGTGATCGATTCTACAGCAGAGAAGGAACCTTGTGCCTATCCATTCAGAGTGGGAATAAAAATCTGAAAGAAACAAATCAAAAAGAAAAGAAAAAAAAAGATTTGTATTTGTTTTCTTAAGGCTCCTGGTCCTGCTATCTATTAAATATAGTGGCTGTTCTCCTTCACTCTGTAGACAGGACATATACCATTCATGTTCCTGGTTGACTGGCATCTTTTATATGGCAACAATTGTTGGTATTCTGTCTGGACTCTACCCCCACAGTTACCTGGCAACATCCAGGTAGGTCTGGCCACTATAAAAGGGGCTACTTGCCCCCTCCTCTCTCTCTCTTATTCTCTTACTCTTGCCTCTTGCTCCCCCTCTCTCCCCATGCCCTGAATAAACTCTATTCCACACTATACCATTGTGCGGCTGGTCCCTCAGGGGGAAGGAATGCTTCAGCATGGGCCTGCTGAGGTACCGCCTTCCCCCACACCTCACCGTACCCTCATAGACCATATCTTAGTATCTATTTATCTTTTTATAATCACAACGACAATGGCCTGCCCGTTAAAGCCCTCTGCGCCCTGTGGTGCTGTGCACCCCTCCTTCCTCACAGGCAGTCTAAGACTGAATCAGAAAGACTCTACTGCTCCCGACATAGGAACACGGAGAGTTCTCACCTGAGCAGTGCAGAACTCCTTTGAACGAAGCTATTTCAGGCAGTGATCCTTGGTATTGCCTGGCATGTGTGCATGTTTATGCATTCGTTTTAAAGTATATACACTGTGTGTTCAAACCCAAGGCTGCAGCGGAGGGATCCCAAGACAACACGGGTGAGCACAGCTCAGAACATCTGCAGTTTCTTGAACGTTTGGTTCTGACTTGGTTTTTAGGCATTGTGTGTTTCTCCACACCCACATGTGGTTACAAGACCCCATACAGAAGGATGACACACGGTTAAAGATCTGGGTTTAGACACTCCCTCAGCCAATGGGAGCTGCTCACTTACGGGCACTCCTCCTCAGAAAAGCTCGTGAAAAGTGGCTGCTTATCGAAAAACCAAAAAAAAAAAAAAAAAAAAAAAAGAGGAGCACGGATGCATGGCCTCTGTGTTGGAACTCACAGTAGGAAGACCTAGAACCTCTGAGCTGTCAGAGGAAGCGTGTGGATAGGCTTCCTCAGGGCCAATCCGATTTCCTGTCTCTCACACGGGTGTTGCCCTAGAGACACTTCCTCAAATCCCCTGCATACAATCTTCACACCAGGATCTGCCTCCCGGGGAAGCCTGACCTCCAGCAGGGCCATTTTCAAGTTGGTATTTCCAATATAGTTTGCATTCGTGAGCACTGAGAGGGGGTCCATGCCTTGAACTCCAGGTCCTCCTGCCTTCATCATCCCAGTCCTAGGAGTACGAGTATGCTCTGCCATGGAAATCAATCTTAAGAAAATGTATAACCTGAAATACATTTCTTTAAAAAGTATCATTAATGAAACTAATTAAGAACCTAAAAAAAGAAAAACAGACAAATTAAAGAAAGAGGAATGGCCTCATGGAACTCATTGTTTTGCAATGGTGGGACTTGAACCCAGAACCTCATGAGTGCTAGACAAGCACACTACCACTTGACTGTCTCCCTGGTCTATGCAATAGCCTCTCAGAAGCGTTAATCAACAACAGAGTCATTGAAAAGACTTAGTAAAGAACATAAACTGGCTGAGTCTGATCAGGACAGAATAAAAGGTAAATTATTGGAAAGGGGCATTTGCTGTGGGCTCTTAAAAGAAAATTCCTTACACAATAGTACACTAACAGACATGAATTTAGATTAAAATGATGATTTTGTAGGGAAATATAAGTTGTAACTATGTAAAAAAAAATAAACTTTTTAGAAAATTCTACCAAACATTCATGGGTCAGAAAATATCCAGTTCAAACCAAATTCTTCAGGACATAGAATTTGCTGGGTTTTATGAAGCTAGCATGATCCTGCTACCCAAATCGGACACAAGTCAGTGAAATAAGGCTGTTGGCCCACGTTGCCTGTGAATAGACACGGAGAGTCCTACATAAAATATTAGCAAATTAGCTGCAGAAGAAGAGTAATGAATCAAGGTGGCTTCATACCATAAGGATGGCTGACGCTTTGAATAGCTTTTAATGTGATCCCTTGCGTTGATGGAGGAGAGGAGAGGCCAGCATAATTATCTCAGTGGATGTCCCAAAATGCACACCCATTTATAATGCTGAGAGAAATAGATGCCCAGTATGGTACCTTGTGGTGTAAAACACGCCATTACAATTTTCTGTGACATGTGACATTTTTTGAGCATTTATTGCATGCCAGATGTGGTTCCAAATACTTTTTCACAAATTAATTCTGCTGATTCACACGTGATCCTATGAAACAGGCACTACTATTGTCTCTATTTTCAGGAGAAACTGGGTAAGCTGAGGTACATGTTAGGTGACTTATCCAGATCACCAAGCCAACAGTGACAGAGATAAAGTCCAGATATGAAGGCAGACAGGCTCTTACACTGGCCACCTTGTAACTTTGTTGGACGCTACCTCCAGTCCTAGCTGGAAAGAGGGCTCCCAAAAGCAATGTCATGTTGTAACGATTTATTTTTATTTTATGCGTATGAGTGTTTTGCCTGAATGTTGTATCAGAGCATCATGTGCATGCCTGGTTCTCGTAGAGGCCAGAAGAGGGCATCAGATTCACTGGAACTGAAGTTACAGACTGTTGTGAGCCAGTGTGTAGCTGCCGGGAACTGAGTCTGTGTTCTATGGAAGAAGAGCCAGTGATCTTAGCCACTAAACCACCTCTCCAGTCCCAAAAGATGTTCTGTTTATAACAGAGGCACCTCTAACCAGAATGGATCAAAATAGCAGTGTGGATGGCCCAGGTATGCCTTTTGTAGTGGTTTGAATAGGAAAGGCCCCATATGCTCACAGATTTGAATACTCGGTCATTAGGGGATAGCACTATTTGGCAGGGATTAGGAGGTATGGCCTTGTTGGAGGAAGTGTGTCACTGGGGGAGAGATTTGGAATTTTAAGTGCTCAAACCTGAGCCCTCCCCCGCCTCCAGCTGCCTGCTGACCAGATGTAGAACTCTCAGCCCCTTTTCCAGCACCACATCTGCCTGCATGCAGACATGTGTCACACCATGACGATAATGGACTAAGCCTCTGGAAGGTGTAAGCCATCCCCAGTTAAATGTTTTCTTTAATGAGAGCTGTCATGGTCACGGCGCCTCTTCACAGCACTGGAGCACTGACTAAGACACCTGTCTTGTTTAAATGTGTAACAGGAATAAACTTAGCTAGCATTCTGGAACTTTTAAGCCACAGCTCAAGATTAAGAGACAAATGATGACTGTTGTTTGAATGACAGCAGCCTGTCTGCTGTGGATGCTGAGTGGTATGGGGAAGAGGTGCAACCTTTCTAAGGTGATAATTTAGTTCTCAGAGAGGATGCTGCTCTTTTGCCTTTCACATCTGACCCTGAGGTAAAAGTCCTTTGTCCCCCATCCTGACATACCAGTTACCACCTTCCCCAAAACAACCTTCACCTACCATGGACTGAAACCTCCAAAGTATAAGTCAAAATAAACCTTTGTTCTCTTCAAGTTGATTATCTCTAGCATTTTGATATGGTAACAAAATTGACTAACACCACTATAAACCATAGTAAATTTTCTTGGAATGAGTTAACTAGTGAAAGTTGAATGCCAGGGTAGCTGATTCTATGCCAGGAATAAAACCTCCACATAGAAATAAAGTTATATACATCTACACATCAAGGGGAGCTGTTTCAAAACTAGTCTTTGCAAGTGTGTTCACTGCTATAAAAAATCTCACTGAAAATAAGGTGTAAACTATTTCCTGTTGATGGATTTCAGGACTCCTACAGGCCTCAGATCTTTTATGTCTGCCAAGAGTCTTTTGTGCTAAGATCCCTGAACTCAGCAATAACTCACTGATATAATTATTCTTTTCATCGAATGAAACACTCAGTTAAAATCATCCCCCCAAACCCCGCCCAGGTAAGTTACTAATATACCACAATGTACCAGGTGCTGGTTCACTCTGTACTCACCAGGAGATTAAGGCCTTGGAGATCTGTCTCCTGCTCTACCCAAATACTGAAGCTCAGTTCCCAGCACCCACAAAGGGCAGCTCATAGCCATCTCTAACTCCAGTTCCAGGGGATCTGACAGCTCAACCTTATGGTCTCTGAAGAACCTGCATACCTGTGGTACATACACACATCTCTCACACACACACCCAGAGAAATACACATACACAAAGAAAGAGATACACACACACACACACATGCACACACAAATACATATACAGAGAGAAAGATAAACACACACAGATATACATACACACAGAAAGATTCATATACATAGAGAGAGGCATATATGAATACATACACCCAACACACACACACAGGACACACAGACACATATGCACACACATGCATATACAGAGAGAGAGAGACACACACACACACAGATACACATACACAGACACACACAGGCACACATGAATACACACACATGAATAAATGCTTGCTTGTTTAAAGAAAGGGATTAGGTAGGCTATTAGTTAACTTGAACATGATGAGAGCTCTGTGCTCAGGCTGAATGCTGACAGCTGAACTAGGGGCAGAGTCTCCGAGTGAGTTTACCAGTGACATGAGCAAAGGACGGGGTAAGAGGTATCAGTGACTCTGAGGAGATATCCAGGAAGCCTCTAATGAATTCATGTGTGGAGACAGAAGATGTGTGCAGAGGGGCTTCACCAGCTCACCACATATCACAGCCTAGAAACGACGAAGTCAGAGAGACCAGAAGGAGCAGCCCGGTGTGGAATCCCCAGCAGGCACAGGGCAGCTGGCTTCTGGCCCTGCTTTGCGGAGGTGATGTGGAGGCAGGGGCATTCTCACTTGGATCTCACAGTTCCAGCTACCAAACCTTGTGTTAAAATCATATGGCTGGAAAGGCCAGGAGCCACCAACCACTGATGGCTGGAAAGGCCAGAGCCACCAACCACTGGGCGTCTGGGGGTGGGGGAAATAGAGCATGAGGAGTCCCAGCTCTTACCCTCAGCCTGGTGGACAGGGTGCGACCTTTTCTGACTTCCTGTTCAGATGACTCCTCTCTCATGGTGACATCCCTGTGTTCACATCCTTCTTAAGCCCTGGTCCAGAGTCTCACTGGGATGCTTCTCCTGTCCCTAGAGGAGTCAGAGACGAACTGCAAAGCCCACCAAATACACCAAACTTCTTGGAGCTGAAGAGATTCCAACCCACTCAGCCTTGCTTCAAATAAGAAATGTTGAAATGTCTACTGGCTTCACAAAAGCACTTAGCATTTCTACAAACTGAGAACCCTCACCCCCTACCACCACCACCACACACACACACACACACACACACACACACACACACACACACACTTCTATCTAATCTCTAGCCTCTCCTTTCTCTCCTCCAACCTCCAACCTCTGCCTGTGCTCCAACTGTGCTGCCCTCCCCCAGTCCCACTAAGCCACCCCTCTGCTGGCCTGCAGCACAAGCTGATTTTCCTGCCCAGAATTCCTTCCTTCTGAATCCCATGGACAACCACCATGGCTTTCTTAGGATACGGCAAGGTATTCTCTGTGATGGTTGATCTTTTTTTTTTTTTAACTTATTTATTTTATTTCTACGAGTGCACTGTAACTGTCTTCAGACACACCAGAAGAGTGCATCGGAGCCCATTACAGATGGTTGTGAGCCACCATGTGGTTGCTGGGAATTGAACTCAGAACCTCTGGAAGGGCAGTCAGAGCTCTTAACCACTGTGCCATCTCTCCAGGCCAGTGGCTGATCTTGATAGTCAATATGACTTGGTGTAGAATCACAATAGAAATGAATCTCTAGGTATATCTATGAAGGGTTATCTATACTGTGTCTATTAGGGGAGATCCATTCTACATACATGGGTCCCAATCCCCATGTCTGGGGCCCTGGGCTAAACATTAAGGAGAAAGCAGGCTGAAGAGCAGCATTCACGTGTCTCTGTTTCCTAACTTGGTACACAGTGTGACCAGCTGCCTCACCTCCTGCCCCTCACTTCCATGTGACTTCACCCTCAAACTGTGATAACACCAGAACAAAGCTGTTCTCCCTTAAGTTACTTTTGTGAGATATTTTACCATAGCAACAAGACATGTATCTAATGCATTCTCTCTTTTTGGAAGCCATTCTCGGCCCCCCAAGAAGTCTCCCTCAGGTGTCTTACAGGTGGCCTGAAGCAGTCTTGCCCATCTCTAGCCACAGCCTTCCACATCCTCATTTGTAGGACATGCATGGCTATCTTTCTCATGTGTGTGTCAGCCCCATGAGGACCCTGAACTTACAGCCCCACCCCTGCCCACAGTGCCTGGTACATATTAGATATTTCAGAACTGCTGAGTGGATAGATGAATTGATCAATCTGCTGGTAATTTGCCTCGCCTTGCCATAAGTCAAGATTCTGCCACGTGCTCTGCTTTGAAGAGATGGAAACAGGAAGTAAGAGACCTGATCCAAAGATGGGCTGGAGGGAGAACAGCCAGCCCAATAACCACGTCCTGGATCTCTCCCCTCAGATGTTGCCACACAAGTTGGTTTCCCTCTGACAACACAACGTTCCTGGGGTACAGTCCACGGACATATTGAAAATGCTAACACTATTCACCCAAGCAAGGCAGAAGCCACCAGGTAAATCTGGCCTGTGCAAACCATGCTTGGCATTCCAAAGCCAAGGAGAAATGAATATTGGATTAGCCCTCCACTCATGCAGATAATTGAGAGTTAGTCCAGTTCAGGCTTTGTTTGCTCCTGTTCTTTTAAATCCTGGCCATGGGGTCCTGCCACCTGAGAGTACAATGATACCAGTGGGTCAGAAAGGGCAGGGCTGACCCTTCTGCTACTGGCCTGTAGGAAATGGGGAAGGACAGAGCTGTTCACAGGGACCTTCTGGGTTGGAGATCCACAGGGACAAAGAGGGGCTGTAGTAAGCTCTTAAATGACTTCCCCTGACCCAGAGAAATGCTAGAGAAAGCCCGGCAGCCATTTAATCTAGGAGCCAGGAGCTCCCACCAAGAAGCAATAAGAATTTGAATAACAAGTACATTGTCCTCAGAGAGAAAAGAAGACAGGGGAAGTCGTAACCCACCCACCCGTGAGTGCCAAATCACAAAATTTAATTAGGAAGATAAGAAGTTGTGTGGGGGGAGGGGTGATGCTCCTTTTTAATTTTTTTCCTTGTTATGAGCTGGGGAAAGGAGAGAAATAATTTAAGCATAGAATTAACATCTTCTAATAATCTTAGACAAAAACCTGAGTCTGTTTTGCTTTGGTTTGTAAATTAGCTCATGATTAAAGTGTCTCTTCAGCCTCGGCTCCATTGTCTTCGCAGGCCTGTGTTCTGAATGGTGCCTGACCCGAACGCCCTTGGCGCTCAAGTACAAGATTGGAGAGCGTGCGAGAACGATTATTATAAAGTGAAGCCCTCGCAGTTTCGCTGCAAAATCAATGAACTTTTCAAGTGATTTTTATCATATTTTGCAGCTGTTCTGAGGCCTCTTGAGTGGCTCACACACTGTGGGGCCTGGTTGTCTAAAGAGCCTTGTTCATCTGGTCGCCTCTCCCTACTGAGGAGCAGCTGGTACTGCCCTGGTTGGAGGGCTGAGTTGCTGGAGAGAGGACCCCCAGAAGCCTTCCATTCCCTCATTTTACCTCATGACATTGGGGGCAGCTCTGAGTTCTCCTGGCTGACTTAAGAGAGGAGACCGCATCTTCTGATGTCAGAAGCCAACGCAGAGGGGAAAAAGAGAGCTGGCTAAAGCTAGATTTTGTGTCAGAGTGATAGGAAGCCGAGACTCATGAACACAGGAAGGCAACCTCCATGAGGACCTGTGTTCAGTGGGGGCTCTTGAGAGGAACAGACCTGATGGGAGGGGTAGGGAGAGAGGGGGGGGGAAGAAGAAGGAGAAGGAGAAGGAAGGAGAAGAAAAGAAGGAGGAAGAAGAAGAAGAAGAAGAAGAAGAAGAAGAAGAAGAAGAAGAAGAAGAAGAAGAAGAAGAAGAAGAAGAAAGAGGAGGAGGAGAAGGAGGAGAAGGAGGAGGAGGAGGAGGAAGAGGAGGAGGAGGACCCACTAGATCTGGGTAGCCCAACAGTTCCTGGTGCACTATGGAGAGGCCATGAAGCTAGGCCCCTCAACAGAGCCATTCTTATGCTGAAGGCTTGGAAGATTCTGAGACGGTCACCAGTGTTCAGTCCACTGTGGAATCCAAAGAAGCCAGAGCGTGATGACACTGGTATTCAAGAAGACAGGCAAGTATACAGAGCTGTTTTTTCTCTTTCTATCTGGGCCACAAGGTGCCACCCAGTCTGGGAGACCATTTTCTTCCTTGAGTTAATCCTCCTTAGAAAAACCTTCCAAAGACTTGCCCAGAGGCCAGCTCTTGGCTGATTCCAGATCTAATCAAGTTGCCAGTCAAGATTAACCATGACAAGACCCAACATCCAAGGCAAGCAGGTCATAAAGATTAATGTCCTGCAGATGCACTCCACGGACCAGCCCCCACTTCCTGTGTCACAGCGCAGAGCAGCCTGCAAGGTGGTCAGCCTGCTGCAAGGAACAGGAGATGAGGAAAAACCTCTATTCTACACAATCTTCCCCAGGGCTGAAAACACCAAGGAAACAGACTAGAAAACTAAGTCGAGACGGGAGTGTTCGCTTATCCTGTTTGGTGCATTTTCTCACGTTCCCTGAGAATCCAGGTGACCCACATAAAATGCTGAAGCTTCAGATACATTGGGTTTGCTTAAAATGGCTCTAAAATGGGCCTATTTCATAACATTATATAACACTCTATTTAGTTCTGGGCTGAGTTAGTGAAAGATGCAGAAACATGGTCACCTAATGGCTCCAAGTTCAGTGGACTCTCACCACCAACAGAAGAATCAGAACTAGGAGTCAGATTTGGTCCACGGTTGCTCTTTGGAGCATGGACCACATGTGGATGTTCTCCAATAATTTCTTCTAAGTGATCACTATCAGCAACTGGTTACTGGACATGTATTTCTAAGCACCTTTCTCACAGTTCCTGTCTCTGAGTCCCGGGAGTGGGAGAAGGGAGCACTCCCACTTCGAGTCAGCACACATGAAGGCAGTGTGTGCTGCATAGGTAGGTCTAAGCACCGCCCTGGATCATCTGAAGTCCAGCTGAATTAGGCAGAGCTGGAGCTGCATAAGGATAGAGCTTCGATTTTACCAGGTGCTGCTGACACCGGTGAAGAGAAGGTCTCTCATTGCAGCCTGACTCAAATAAACGACACATATTCAGCCATTGCTTATTGCATCTGTTGTCTCTGAGAAACAACGGAAAACCGAAAACTCCTAGCAGGGACTGGTTGGGGATACAGTCGTAATAAACATAGACTAAATTCCTTCTGTATACCAGATGATATCCTAACTACTCCTCCCATTAAGTAGATTATCATTCAATCCTGACAACCTAGCCCTCAGGCTGGTATAATCACGAACTCCATTTTGCAGAAGAGGAAGAAAAAAAAGAGATTATCCCTTCCACTAAATGGGGGACCACAAGGAAACGACAGGTCTTTGGGAAAGAGAAATGCAAGGAGATAGATGGTATTGTGTGCATGAAAACCAGATCTAACCTAGATCCTGGAAACATCTCTGAAGAGTAAAAAACTGTTGCTGATTCTTCGTTGATGCCCACAGAACTCTGTCCTCTGCAACTCAGGATTAAAGGTGGGCATCCTCTAGGGAAGAATACAGAGAAGTGGATCCCTTTAAGATGTCCACTGAAGTTCTATCCTTCAATGAAGTATTTAAGTGTAGGTCCTTTAAGGGGATGATTGAGGGTAAATGTGGCTGTTAGATAAAGTGCTGATCCAACAGGGTGGGTGACAGGCAGGGCCACCAGGCAGGTGCACAGAGGAAAGACTAGGAGAGGGCAGACTGAGAGAGACACCTTGGGAGGAAACAAAGAGTCCACTTTTAACCTCAAGAACTAGAGAAAAGTAACATCTGTTGCTTAAACTAGCGGTCTGCCCTGTTTTGTTCTGGAGGCCCCAGCAGTATACTGAGTGAGATGCAAGAAGAGATAACGCCTCTGCACATGGGCACCAGGATGGAGTGTGGGTTACAGAGCCTGAAGGATAGGCCCTGCAGCAGAGGTAGCGCTCCATTTCTTTGCAGAAATTCTGACCTCAAGGCTGACTGAAAAGTTTCAAGGCACACAGGGAAGATGCTGTGAGGAAAGCCTCCCAGAAAGAGAAGACAGATGACAAAGGACATCTGTGATGGTTTATATAAGGAAACCGCTTCTAGTGCCATCCAATCACCAAGACTTCCCAAGTTGGGGCCACTGGGATTTCTATAGAGAGCCTCAGCCCAAAACACAGCAGCAATGAACCCTGGGGGTCAGGGACAAAAAAATCAATACACGCACTGCCTTTGAAAACTCAAGATGTTCTATAAAAGCTTTGAGCAAGGACAAGAAAAAAAATAGGGCTCCTTTGGCTCCAGAGATTTTTTTTTCCTTTAAAAAAAAGAAAGAAAAAAAGAAAGAAATGGCAGATTGCCTGTGTGCACCAAGAGATGGCGACCGAAAAGTCTTATTCCCTGTGTGAAGGATCAGAGGAAACCTTGAAACTCTGGGATCCCAAAGCGTTACAAAGAATCTCAAGAAGTGGGACTCGCCGCCTGGTGCCCTGCCTTGCACCAATGTCAGGGTGGCAGAGAGCACCCCACCGGGGCTAGAACAGTGCCTTTGAAGGCAACAGAGCTGTCCTTGCTACCAAGACCCACCCAGGTCCCTGGACCCAGCCATGCAGGTAATAAAACAATAACATGTGAAAGTCAAGCAAGATCCATACCTCTGGGAGTTCTGACCTAATTTCAAAAGAAACTTGTGTCTCAGCAGGCAGCTGTCAGAAACACAAACTCCCAGTGTCTGCCTCTTAAGACTGCTTCAGCGCCCAGGAGCCCGGACTCTCAAAACATCTCTGCCAAAGAGTTCTTGTTTACTTTCATTGAAGATAAAAGATTTTTTTAAAGCACAATATAGGTGAATTTATTGAAGCATCTAATGAAAATATGATACATTGTAGTTCCCAGTTTTTATTACTAGATTCAAAAGATGTAAAATAGCCCTGTCAACTGTTACAGAGCATTTCAAATGCATGCTCCCCGTGTCTGCTTTTATCTTCCTGAGGGTTGGTTAGGAGCAGGCAGCTCTAAGTGTGCAGACTGTATTCAGTGTGCCCTAGTGTGACGCATTGTCAGTGCACGAGGACAGGCTAACCCACCCCAGCAATTAGGAAGCAGTCATTCACAAGTGAACCTAGAGAAGCATTCTTGCTTGAAGAAGAGAAATAACTGTCCTAAAGCTGTCCTCTGGCTTCCATATGTACACGGACATGCACACACACACACACACACACACACACACTAAGATAAAAGAAATAAACCAAAGTCAACTATGAGAAAAAGAATGTAGAATGTCCAGATAATAATTTTTATACTGGGCATTGTAAGGGTCAGTGTTCAATGGAACAAGTGTCAGTGTGACAGAATCATCTAGAAGAGGGTCCTCTGGACAGCATGGGGGAGGGATTGTCTTACTGACTTTAATTGATATGGGCAAGAGCCATCTTAATTGTGGGTGGGCCTATTTCCTAGGCAGGGGACCTAGGCAGAATATTTTATCACAGTGAGAGGAAAATAAATTAAAACAGCTATGTGGTTAGTTTGATTTGTTTGAGACAGAGTCTCAATTTATAACCCAGGGTAGCCTGGAACTCACTATGCAGCCTAGGCTAACCCCAAACTGGCAGGGATCTTCTAGTCTCAACTTCCCAAGTTCTGGGACTACAGGTGTGAGACACTGCAGCTACCCTGATTTTAAATGAAGGTTACCCTCTGAGAGCTAGTGGTGCAAGCCCCGTAATCCCAGCTCCTCAGAACTGTGAAGAAGGAGGATCACAAGTTCAAGGCCAATTTGGGATACAATCTCAAGGAGACCTTCTATCAAAGTAAAAAGAAACTCGGGACACTGAGGCACGTAGCTCAGTGATTAAGCAGTCACCTGACACTGTGAGACCCTGGGTTCAATCCTCAGTACAATAAAAGAAGAAAGGAACCGGAAATTGCCCATAGAAGTGTGGATGGCTTCATCCCTCCATTACAGGTCTAAGAATAGAAAAGATTCTGCAAAGAAACTATCATGAAACTTAAAGTTTCAGGGACAGATCCTACTTCAGATTCCAGATGCAACCGAGTTGGAACTGTTACCTCCAGCAACTGCATGAGCTAGTACCTACACATACATTTATACATATTCCCACACACCACACCAAACATACACATATATACACATACACACACATACATATACTCACATACCATACATACACTCACATATCATAATACACACATACACACTCACACACATACACACACTCACACACCATACATACACATATACACACATACACTCACCATACGTACACTTACATACCACATATACACACACTCACACACACATATAGACACTCACACACACATACATACACTCACACACCATACATACACTCACATATCATAATACACACACTCATACATCATACATACACACTCACACACCATACATACACATACTCACACACCATACATACACACACACACCATTTATACATACACTCACATACCATACATAAATACACTCACACACCATACATACACTCACATATCATAATACACACACACACATACTCACACACATACATACACTCACACACCATATGTACACACACTCACACACCATACACACATACATACATACATACACACCATTCATTCAGAGAGAGAGAGAGAGAATGTATATGTGTGTGTGTGGTGAGCGTGAGTGGGTACTGCCAGTCGAGGCTGAGGTTTAGCAGTCTAATTGCATGGAAGAGGTATCTGCTTTGGAAGAGAGGATGCTGGGTCATTCAGGAGCCTCAAGTCAGTACCTGGCCTGAGCGTTAAGTGCCCTGTAGATGCAGTCGAGGTGTACCTGGCAGAGAGTTCGAAGTTGCTGGGCTCTTGAGACAGCAGCTGATCTGTAAGGAGGAAGATGTATCATAGAAACCAGAGACCACACAGCAGTCTGAAGAGGACAAAATCCAACTCTCTCTGCCTCTCATGTAAGCTAGGGGGAGTTCTGCTGGGGTCCAGGTCTCAGCTCCCTGACATATGGTCCCAGGTGGATATGGGAGTTGTACAAAAAGATTTACAACAGTGACTGGTCTGATCTGCAATAACCAAACATGACCTCAAACTCAAACACATAGTGAAGCCGAGGCCTCCAGGCAGGGTCACCGTGTTGCTTGGATTGAATGTTGCATCGGGCAATGTCACTGCAGCTTGCTTTTAGACTAGCAGTGGGGCACCTTGCATGGAATGTGCTGTCATGACACGCAGTGCCTAGAAGACGTCAGCTGAGAGCTGACACTTGGGTATTCCACAAACTGCAGTGTTTCTAGTCTCCAGGGTCTTCTGCTCTCACAGAAGCATAACTCATTACAGAAAACAGACTTGTGATGCTTCCCACCATCGTCCTCAGCATGTGAGCATCAATTTAATACGTCTTCCGGTTGTGCTGTCACACTGCTCAGTCTGAAGCATTGCTGCTGGAGTTACTGACTTGAGGTTCCTAAAACACCATTCAATGAACTTCGCCTTACAATATCTATTTCTGAAATGGCCTTGAAAGTTCTACTGCCGTTTTTTCAATGTGTTCACCCAAGATGAAATTCTCAGCATGGACAATTAGAAAATGAAAATTTGAACCAACTCTGGATAATCTTTATAATGCTCTATGCTGCACCAAATATTTGGCCAAGATTATTTTTATGTAAAATGAAAGAGACATATCCATCTCGTTGGCCTATAAATTTGCATTCCTACTTAACAACTATATATATAGTTATATATATATATAGTTATATATATATATAGTTATATATATATATAGTTATATATATATATATATACACACACACCAAAAATTGTTTTCAATAAATTTCCTTAGGATTTATTATCAGCAGAAGTTTGGCATATACTTTTTACACTTTTATACCCAGGATTGCATAAAATTATCTCAGGGGGGAAAAGGCCCACATTTTAAGAATTGCTAATTTGCAGCATCCTTGACTGGTTTGGGGACCTGCATGATGAAATAAAATATATCTGCTTGGCCTTTATATCCTCTAAAAAAGAAAATCCCATCTTCATATCCTTCTATTTCCTCGACTATCTGTTAAGGGCCTGCTTTACTTGGTCAGACAAGCACCAGCCTGGCACAAAGTAGGAGGTCAATTGATAAATATCTGTGGCTGGTTGGAGACATGAATGAATGAATGAATGAACAAGCAGTTGAGTTGGAGGCATTTGAACTCAAATTATACACATTTTAAAAATCATCCCATATATGTGTTGAGGGTTTGTATGTTACATTTCAATAATCTCAGGTAGAAAATGAATTGGGGATAAAAGAAAAGCTGGAATGGGGCTATGGGTAAAGGCCTGCCTACACACACTGACACAAGGAAATCTCTCAGAGCTTCTTCCCTTGGCTGCCATGGAGACCCCAAAGGGGACACAGGAGGTGCATTGGTGGCCAGATTCCGGGATGGAATTGCTGCTGGCCCCTGAAGCCCAGGCTCCAAAGTTTGGACTCGTGCTTGTTTGAGCAGCAGGATGCTCTCCCAAACACTCCAAGAGGCAGTACGGCGTTGGAGATAAGGCTCGGGTTTGGAAGCAGAAGACCTGGACCATGCATGTGGTACCCAGTGCCCGCCAAGGGTGGGAGGAGACATGGAGGTGGACGGCCTAGCCTTCTCAGAGCACAAGGCTTCTCTGTCTGTGGACTGGAGATAACACCTCCCGCTAGAAAAGGCTTGGGGAAGCTTTGTGCTCTGTGAATGGGGAGGGCTACCAGGCACCTGGAGCCAGACATAGGCCTCTTAGCCGGCAGCCGCTGTGGATCTCTGCCTTGTGTCTCTCTCTAGTCAATTTCCAGCCCCTTAGCCCAAGAGAAAATATGAACCACAATCACCAGGGTGTGGCCTCCAGAAGAACTTTGCATTCCTGTTTTGTTATGTTCTGTGTCCCCAGTGAAGCATAGGCTAGCCTGTCCTATCTCCTTCCAAGCTGTCCCTCTTGAGATGCAGCCAAGTTGGCCTGCTGTTCATTTACTGTATTCTAAGTCTGTTGCCTTCCCTTCGGTCCAGACTGCCTGGATCTCATCAGCATCCCTCCATGAATGGCTTCTCCCAGACAATGGGTATCTGAGAAGGTAATAATGCCAGTTTCATAAAATATATGTGCACATATGTGTGTAAGTGCATGAATGTGTGTGTGTGTGTGTGTGTGTGTGTGTGTGTGTGTGTGTGATGCATGCGGGCAGGCGGGTATGCAGGATGAGGCAAGGGTTGGAATGATCAGACTCAGGGGTAATGCTCAGGGCTTAGTTACCTGTGCTGAGGAAAGGGATGTGTCTTCCTCAAACTCACTAACCACACTATGTCTCACAGGTAGGCAGAATGTCTGCTCCTTCCCTAGGAACAGCTTCTCAGAGAGAGATCCCCGGTAGCCTGTTCCCCGGTGATCACACCCCACGTTGCCTCAAAACAGTGCTGCAAGGAAGGCAAGAAGCTCCAGTGACCTGCTATTGTTGTTGCTGCTGCTCTACAATGCTAGAGGTGGAACCCAGGACCTCTCCTATGCTCGACCACTGAGCCATGGATCATGACAGCAGAAGTGACCTTTTCCAGCTCATGGTTGTTAACTTATTTCATATGAAGAAATTTAAGTTTAATTTACCACAAAGACTAATGCTTTCAGTTCAGGTGGACTGGAAAGCTAGATTCACCATCCCCTCCACAAATGACCCCAAAGAACAAAAGTATGGAACCGTGGTTCCTACAGCGAAGACCAAGGTGCAAACAGCATCCCTGGGACATAGAAATAAGTCAGATGAACCTGTGATGGCCTCCATGTAATACCCTGAGAGTTCCCAGGACACAGTGCAGAGACAGGAAGCTGGGCAGAGCCTGGGGGATAGATACCCTGAGCTGAGATGGAATTCAGAAATAAGACTGACAACTAAACCAGGAGGCAGAGGTAGGAAGACTTGTGAGTTCAAGGCCAGCCTGGTATATGTAGCAAGGGGCCAGCCAGGGCTGCACTGTGAGACACACACACACACACACACACACACACACACACACACACACACACGGGGGGGGGGGTGGAGGACTCTAATGACCAAAACCCACCAAACCATCTGAGATAGCTCCATCACTTCTCAGAAGACAGCCCTAGAATATTCATAGGAGTAGGATAACATCTCACACCCAGTGAAGTAAAACGTATAGGATCTCAGGTAAGATCAGGATGAGCAGGCTTAGCCAGGCATAGTATCACACACCTGCAATCTCCGCACTCAGGAGATGAAAGCAGAAGTATCAGGAGTTCAAAGCCACCCTGAGCTACCTACTTAGGAAGACTCCATCCCAACAAACAAAACAACGGTAAGAAAGCAGCAGACAGAAAGATAAAACATTATCAGCGAAGATGGAAATAACTCATAACTGGCAGATGTTACAGTTATCAAAGGACATCAAAATAGCTATTATAATGACCATGTGAATAGCTAAGTCAGGAGAGAGCAATATGAAAAACAAACAAAAGTCTGAGATGGAACAGCATTAGTAAATAAAATTAACAGCGGTATATAAACAGTGCAGAAGAAAAAGATGAGTGAGCTTGAAGATGTTGAAATAACTGTCCGAAATGAAACAGTGCTCTAGCTGTTTTTCTGTCACTGTACTAAAATTCTGACCGAAGGCAAGACAGGAGTGGGAAGGGCTCATTGGCTTACAGATCCAGGTAACAATCCATTGCTTTCAGAAGTCAGGGGAACACCTGGAGGCAGGAGTCATGAAGAGATGCTGCACGCTGGCCTTCTCTCTGTCTTACTTAGCTATCTTTTTTATACAGCCCAGGATCTTCTACCAGAAAAATAGTGAAGAACCACTCAATGTGGTTGGCAATTAATAGCTAAGAT
This sequence comes from Mus caroli, assembly GCF_978045245.1. NCBI lineage: Eukaryota > Metazoa > Chordata > Mammalia > Rodentia > Muridae > Mus > Mus caroli. Next base: position 188,458,310 of record NW_028227256.1, read on the forward strand.
GTCCCTTACAGACATGCCCACAGACCAACCCCATCCAGGCAATTCCTCAACTGGGGCTTCTCTGAGATAATTGTAGCCTTTGGGAAGGTGAAAACTGAGGGCATCAAGGACACTGAATATAAACAGAACATTATTATTCCTAAAACCCAAAAGCCTAAAACAATTCACCGTATAAGAAACCAGCATCCTAGACAACATCTTGCTGTGAAGCAAAGGTCTCCCAGCTCCTGCCTTCTCAGTGTCAATCAAAAATATTCTCCCCAGAAAAGAGAATGGTTTTTGACTTGAGCTGCTCCTGGTTTTACACCTAATTTGACTAAAAGATTCTTCCATTTCCCTGCTCCATCACTCAGTATAATACGAGGCAAGCAGCAGATTCAGGGAGCTGAGCAGTTACATAACAGGGCCCCATCGAGGTACTGCTGTACCACACAGACACCATCCCTTGTAAGTGTTCTTACCAAATTAGCGCCATTTAACATGCGTGTGTGGCCGGGGGGACATAAAATCTATCAACGAGAACAGGAAAATGACTCCGGAGAACCTCTGAGCTCTGTGGGCTGCTGCTTAGTGGTGAGGTTCTACCAGAGATAATGGCATGGTATACAATTTACAACAAGGTTTGGGGATACACAGCCAAGCATTTGACTTAAAAATACCAGGAGCAGATGGAGCAGAATGAGAACTAGACCTCACCCAGATACAGAGGGTATTACACACAATCCCCCTGCCTAAAAGCATCAATCACACCAACAACTCACAGACAGAAACGCAGGAGCTGCACATGGGTGACCCACATGACTGGCAGACAGGAAGTCAGCTCCCTCAGTCAGACCATGGAGGAGGATTCGTGTTCTCTCTGGCCATGGAGGAGGATGCGTGCTGTCTCTCTCTGGTCATGGAGGAGGATGCGTGCTGTCTCTGGTCATGCTCTCTCTTTTATTGTTTGTCGTTGGGTTTGTGTTTTCTGAGACAGGCTCTCTCTATTATGTATCCCAGTCTGTCCTGGAACTCTTACGCAGACAATGCTAGCCTTAGACTCACAGAGGTCTACCTGCCTCTCTACCTCTTGGGTGTTGGGATAAAGGACATGAACCACCACACCAGGCCTGTTCTTTTTCTTTAAAGATTTTTAAACTAATTTTAATTAATGTGCATGTGCACGAGCGTGTGCACATGCAGAGAGCACACTCCCTCAGAGGGCAAAGACATTGGATCTCTCTCCCTGAAGAGAGTGTTGCAGGCAGTCATGAGCTGTTTGACAGGGGTTCTAGGAACTGAGCATGGGTCCTCTCCAAGTGCAAGACAAAGTTCTTGACCACTGAGCCATCTCTCCAGCCTTCATGATTGCTTTATCTTTGGGGAGATCGATGCCCTAGTGATTCAGTTTGCACACAAAGTAATGAAATTGTGCCACAGAACTCCAAGGAACTAGAAAGTTAAGAGATATCTCCCTGTCCACTCTACCCCACCCTTCAGTCATACACACTTAATGTGGGTAAATTCTCCATTCAGATTGGTAAAAATTATGATAGACTATAAGGATTCTAGATAAAGACCCTTTATTCTCTCTCTCTCTCTCTCTCTCTCTCTCTCTCTCTCTCTCTCTGTGTGTGTGTGTGTGTGTGTGTGTGTCTGTGTCTGTGTCTCTGTGTCTCTGTGTCTCTGCATGTTAGAGAGTTTATATGTTTATATGTGTTTTGTTTGTGTGTGTGTTTATATATGTAAGTGTGAGAAAGAGGGTTTAAATGTGAGAGAGCATTTGCATGTGTGTTTCTGTTGATGTGTGTTATATGTGTTTGTGAGAGAGTCTACATATGTATGAGTTTTCTTTTGTGTTTTTGTCTGTGTGTGTGTGTGTGTGTGTGTGTGTGTGTGTGTGTAGGAGAGAGAGAGAGAGAGAGAGAGAGAGAGAGAGAGAGAGAGAGCAGTGCCATCATCCTGAAGAAGTCGTTCATATCCTTGGAAACAGTCTCTCATTGGCCTGGAGCTCAGTAGTTAGTCTAGATTGGCCCAGGGACCCTCCCACCCCTATGACCCCAGCCCTGGGATAGCAGGCCACACCACCACTCCTGAAATTTTTCTTCATGAGTTCTGGCGATCATACTTGTGATCTTCTCAGCTCCCAGAACATTTGGCAAGCCTCTGCCCCATCAAGTCCTTCATTTCCTCCTCAGTAAACCAAGTGGAAGACAGAGATGCCTCTAAGGCCCACCTGGCCCTGAGTACCCTTTGTCTTGTCCAGCTTCAACTCACCTCCCACCCAAGACTGCCGTCTTTCCCAGGCTCATTGGCCTCAAAATAATGATTTCCATTTAAGAAGTTTCCTTCTAGTTCCCATGGAACTCCAGCTTCTGTAGCAGATGGTAATGGCTACAAAAGCAATAAAGAAATTAAGTAAGCTCAAAGATGGTAACTAAGAGAGAAAAGCAAGATTGGCCAGAGATAAACTGTGGCATAATCTGCTTATCGTCAATTGCAAGTTGGCTGTATTTCCCCTCATCTGGGTATTAGTGTGGTGCTCAGAGGAGGAAAGATCCAGGGAAACAGGATAGATTGCAGTGGGCACAGTGGCAGGAGCAGGGACAGACCTATTGTTCCAATGGGAACTCTTTACGAAGATGTTGCTACTTAGCGCTGTTTATAGGACCTGCTCCAGAGGCCCAGAGTTTTCTCAGGTGGTTAGTGTGGAGACGGAACTCAGGTTCTCAAAGGAGTTATGTCACCTACTGAAAGAACAGTAAGCCATAAGGCCCTTTTCAACATCAAGGTAGGTAAAAGGCAGTGTCAGAAATTGCTGGTGGGATTTCCCCAGCTCCAGGAAGGTCAGGGACTCTTCTCATTCTGCGTGGGGATCTGAAAACTCACCTCCCTTTTCATCTAGCCTGGCTTGGCAGAGTGGCTCTCACAAGAAAAAGGAGGAAACAGGCCCTTCTGCTTTTCATGAAGAGGTGACTAGAGAACCCATCTCAGGGAGCGTGTTCTGAAGGCTATCACAGGGACCCAGAAGTCATCCAGGAAATAGGCAGGAAGTCCAGGGGTGCCCCTAACAACAGTCTCACCAAAGCTGTCTGGACCAATGGAATAGGGATGTTCTGACCACGCCCAGATGAGGATGAGCAGTCAGTGTAGGAACTCTCTCTCACAGGTGCGCCTGCACCCAGCTCCACTTGGACAATCCGCAGGACATTAGTGAGAACCCACAAGGAGAGGCAGGTGGGAAGGGCAGGAAATGGAGGGGAGGGAGAGAGCTCATTACCCCTTGGGGACTGGCAATGACTGAAGACAGCAATTAAAAAGTCTGGGAGGACCCCTGCCCCCCAAGGTTCCTAGAGGACTCGCCATGCAATCTTAGGACTACTGGTGAGTGGAACACAACTTCTGTTCCATTCCAATTGCGCAGGACCTGAGACAGCATTAGGGAAGAAGAAAACCCGGCCTGACCAGGGACACAAGTCCCTTCTGGTGGGTGCCAGCACCGGGTCACCTGGGTGAGGAGTCGGAGGACACCCCCAAGGTGCCTAGAGGACAGCTTCTGAGGCAGACCTCGTTTCAGGCTCCAGAGATCCGGGCACCTTCCCTGCCAGAGGATAGGTGTCCTCCCCACCCGGGAGGACTTTGCCTTAGCACCTGGAGAAGCCATCTTGGTTCCCGATCCCTCTGAGACTATTCTGCGCAGGTGAGAGTGTGGACTACAGAAGCTAACAACTTCTGGGACAGTCCCTGTTTCAGGCCTTAATATTCTGCCAGGAGGCAGGTCCCAACACCAGATATCTGTGCACCTTCCCTGCAAGAGGAGAGCTTGCCTGCAGAGAGTGCTCAGACCACTGAAACTCAGGAGAGAGCTAGTCTCCCAGGTCTGCTGATAAAGGCTAACAGAATCTCGGGAGGAGCAATCTCTAACCAGAGACAACTATAACAACTAACTCCAGAGATTACCAGATGGGGAAAGGCAAACGTAAGAAACTTACTAACAGAAACCAAGACCACTCACCATCATTAGAACGCAGCACTCCCACCTCACCCCGTCCTGGGCACCCCAACACACCTGAAAACCTAGATCCGGATTTAAAAGCATATCTCATGATGATGGTAGAAGACATCAAGAAAGACTTTAATAACTCACTTAAAGAAATACAGGAGAACACTGCTAAAGAGTTACAAGTCAAACAGGAAAACACAATCAAACAGGTAGAAGTCCTTAAAGAAAAACAGGAAAGCACATCCAAACAGGTAATGGAAATGAACAAAACCATGCCAGACCTAAAAAGGGAAGTAGACACAATTAAAAAAACAAACAAACAAAAAAACCCCAAAAAACAGTGAGGGAACGCTGAAGATAGAAAACCTAGGAAAGAAATCTGGAACCATTAGCAACAGAATACAACAGATGGAAGAGAGAATCTCAAGTGAAGAAGATTCCATAGAGAACATCTGCACAACAATCAAAGAAAATGCAAAATGCAAAAAGATCCTAACTCAAAACATCCAGGAAATCCAGGACACAATGAGAAGACCAAACCTACAGAAATTAGGAGTAGATGAGAATGAAGATTTTCAACCTAAAGGGCCAGCAAATATCTTCAACAAAATTATAGAAGAAAACTTCCCAAACCTAAAGAAAGAGATGCCCATGAACATACAAGAAGCCTACAGAACTCCAAATAGACTGGACCAGAAAAGAAATTCCTCCCGACACATAATAATCAGAACAACAAATGCACTAAATAAAGATAGAATATTAAAAGCAGTAAGGGAAAAAGATCAAGTAACATATAAAGGCAGGCCTATTAGAATTACACCAGACTTTTCACCAGAGACTATGAAAGCCAGAAGAGCCTGGACAGATGTTATACAGACACTAAGAGAACACAAATGCCAGCCCAGGCTACTATACCCAGCCAAACTTTCAATTACCATAGATGGAGAAACCAAAGTATTCCATGACAAAACCAAATTCACACATTATCTTTCCACGAATCCAGCCCTTCAAAGGATAATAACAGAAAAAAAAACCAATACAAGGATGGAAATCATGCCCTAGAAAAAGCAAGAAAGTAATCCTTCAACAAACCTAAAAGAAGACAACCACAAGAACAGAATGCCAGCTCTAAAAACAAAAATAATAGGGAGCAACAATCATTTTTCCTTAATATCAATGGACTCAATTCCCCAATAAAAAGACATAGACTAACAGACTGGCTACACAAACAGGACCCAACATTCTGGTGCTTACAGGAAACACATCTCAGGGAAAAAACAGACACTAGAATAAAAGGCTGGAAAACAATTTTCCAAGCAAATGGTTTGAAGAAACAAGCTGGAGTATCCATTCTACTATCTAATAAAATGGACTTCCAACCCAAAGTCATCAAAAAAGACAAGGAGGGGGCACTTCATACTCATCAAAATTAAAATCTTCCAAGAGGAACTCTCAATTCTGAATATCTATGCACCAAATGCAAGGGCAGCCACATTCATTAAAGACACTTTAGTAAAGCTCAAAGCACACATTTCACCTCACACAATAATAGTGGGAGACTTCAACATACCACTGTTATCAATGGACAGATCATGGAAACAGAAACTAAACAGGGACACAGTGAAACTAACAGAAGTTATGAAACAAATGGATTTAACAGATATCTACAGAACATTTTATCCTAAAACAAAAGGATATGCCTTCTTCTCAGCACCTCATGGTACCTTCTCCAAAATTGACTATATAATTGGTCACAAAACAGCCTTCAACAGATACAAAAATATTGAAATTGTCCCATGCATCCTATCAGATCACCAGGGACTAAGGCTGATCTTCAATAACAACATAAATAATAGAAAGCCAACATTCACATGAAAACTGAACAACACTCTTCTCAATGTTACCTTGGTCAAGGAAAAAATAAAGAAAGAAATTAAAGACTTTTTAGAGTTTAATGAAAGTGAAGCCACAACATACTCAAACTTATGGAACACAATGAAAGCATTTCTAAGAGGAAAACTCATACCTCTGGGTGCCTCTTAAACTAGAAACTAGAGAGCGCACACACTAGCAGCTTGACAACACACCTAAAAGCTCTAGAACAAAAGGAAGCAAATTCACCCAAGAGGAGTAGATGGCAGGAAATAATCAAACTCAGGGGCAAAATCAACCAAGTAGAAACAAGAACTATTCAAAGAATCAACCAAAGGAGGAGCTGGTTCTTTGAGAAAATCAACAAGATAGAGAAACCCTTAGCCAGACTCACTAGAGGGCACAGGGACAGCATCCTAATCAACAAAATCAGAAATGAAAAGGGAGACATAACAATAGATCCTGAAGAAATCCAAAACACCATCAGATTCTTCTACAAAAGGCTATACTCAACAAAACTGGAAAACCTGGATGAAATGGACAAATTTCTAGACAGATACCAGGTAACAAAGTTAAATCAGGATCGGGCTAGTGATCTAAACAGTACTATATCCCCTAAAGAAATAGAAGCAGTCATTAATAGTCTCCGAACCAAAAAAGGCCCAGGACCAGATGGGTTTAGTGCAGAGTTCTATCAGACCTTCAAAGAAGATCTAATTCCAGTTCTGCACAAACTATTCCAAAAAATAGAAGCAGAAGGTACTCTACGCAATTCATTCTATGAAGCCACAATTACTCTGATACCTAAACCACAGAAAGACCCAATAAAGATAGAGAACTTCAGACCAATTTCCCTTATGAATATCGATGCAAAAATCCTCAATAAAATTCTTGCAAACCGAATCCAAGAACACATCAAAATAATCATCCATCCTGACCAAGTAGGTTTCATTCCAGGGATGCAGGGATGGTTTAATATACAGAAATCCATCAACATAATCCACTATATAAACAAACTCAAAGACGGAAACCACATGATCATCTTGTTACATGCAGAGAAAGCATTTGACAAAATCCAACACCCATTCATGTTAAAAGTCTTGGAAAGATCAGGAATTCAAGGTCCATACCTAAACATGATAAAAGCAATCTACAGCAAACCAGCAGCCAACATCAAAGTAAATGGAGAGAAGCTGGAAGCATTCCCACTAAAATCAGGGACTAGACAAGGCTGCCCACTTTCTCCCTACCTATTCAACATTGTACTTGAAGTCCTAACCAGAGCAATTCAACAACAAAAGGAGATCAGGGGGATACAAATTGGAAAGGAAGAAGTCAAAATATCACTTTTTGCAGATGATATGATAGTATATATAAGTGACCCTAAAAATTCCACCAGAGAACTCCTAAACCTGATAAACAGCTTCAGTGAAGTAGCTGGATATAAAATTAACTCAAACAAGTCAATGGCCTTTCTCTACACAAAGGATAAACAGGCTGAGAAAGAAATTAGGGAAACAACAGCCTTCTTAATAGTCACAAATAATATAAAATACCTTGGCTTGACTCTAACTAAGGAAGTGAAAGATCTGTACGATAAGAACTTCAAGTCTCTGAAGAAAGAAATTAAACAAGATCTCAGAAATGGAAAGATCTCCCATGCTCATGGATTGGCAGGATCAATATTGTAAAAATGGCTATCTTGCCAAAAGCAATCTACAGACTCAATGTAATCCCCACCAAAATTCCAACTCAATTCTCCAACGAATTAGAAAGGGCAATCTGCAAATTCATCTGGAATAACAAAAAAACCTAGGATAGAAAAAACTCTTCTCAAGGATAAAAGAACCTCTGGTGGAATTACCATGCCTGACCTAAAGCTGTATTACAGAGCGATTGTGATAAAAAAAAAAAAAATGCATGGTACTGGTATAGCGACAGACAAGTAGATCAATGGAATAGAATTGAAGACCCAGAAATGAACCCACATACCTATGGTCACTTGATCTTTGACAAGGGAGCTAAAACCATCCAGTGGAAAAAAGACAGCATTTTCAGCAAATGGTGCTGGCACAACTGGCAGTTAACATGTAGAAGAATGCGAATTGATCCATTCCTATCTCCTTGTACTAAGGTCAAATCAAGGTGGATCAAGGAACTCCACATAAAACTAGAGACAGTGAAACTTATAGAGGAAAAAGTGGGAAAAAGCCTCGAAGATATGGGCACAGGGGAAAAATTCCTGAATAGAACAGCCATGGCTTGTGCTGTAAAATCGAGAATCGACAAATGGGACGTCATAAAATTACAAAGCTTCTGTAAGGCAAAAGACACCGTCAATAAGACAAAAAGGCCACCAACATATTGGGAAAGTATCTTTACCTATCCTAAATCAGATAGGTGACTAATATCCAATATATATAAAGAACTCAAGAAGGCAGACTCCAGAAAATCAAATAACCCCATTAAAAAATGGGGCTCAGAGCTAAACAAAGAATTCTCACCTGAGGAATACCGAATGGCTGAAAAGCACCTGAAAAAATGTTCAGCATCCTTAATCATCAGGGAAATACAAATCAAAACAACCCTGAGATTCCACCTCACACCAGTCAGAATGGCTAAGATCAAAAATTCAGCAGATGCTGGCGAAGATGTGGAGAAAGAGGAATACTCCTCCACTGTTGGTGGGATTGCAAGCTTGTACAACCACTCTGGAAATCAGTCTGGCAGTTCCTCAGAAAATTGGACATGGTACTACCGGAGGATCCTGCAATACCTCTCCTGTGCATATATCCAGAAGATGTTCCAGGTGGTAAGAAGGACACATGCTCCACTATATTCATAGCAGCCTTATTTATAATGGCCAGAAGCTGGAAAGAACCCAGATGCCCCTCAACAGAGGAATGGATACAAAAATGTGGTACATTTACACAATGGAGTACTACTCAGTTATTAAAAAGAATGGATTTATGAAATTCCTAGACAAATGGATGAACCTGGAAGGCATCATCCTGAGTGAGGTAACCCAATCACAAAAGAACTCACATGATATGTACTCACTGATAAGTGGATATTAGCTCAGAAACTTAGAATACCCAAGATATAAGATATAATTTGCAAAACACATGAAACTCAAGAATAACAAAGACCAAAGTGTGGACAGTTTGCCCCTTCTTAAAATTGGGAACAAAACACCCATGGAAGGAGTTACAGAGACAAAGTTTGGAGTTGAGACAAAAGGATGGACCATCTAGAGACTGCCATATCCGGGGATCCATCCCATAATCAGCCTCCAAACGTTGACACCACTGCATACACTAGCAAGACTTAGCTGAAAGGACCCTGATATAGCTGTCTCTTGTGAGACTATGCCGGGGCCTGGCAAACACAGAAGTGGATGCTCACAGTCAGCTATTGGATGGATCACAGGGCCCCCAATGGAGGAGCTAGAGAAAGTACCCAAGGAGCTAAAGGGATCTGCAACCCTATAGGTGGAACAACAATATGAACTAACCAGTACCCCGGAGCTCTTGACTCTAGCTGCATATGTATCAGAAGACGGCCTAGTTGGCCATCAGTGGAAAAAGAGGCCCATTGGTCATGCAAACTTTATATGCCTCAGTACAGGGGAACGCCAGGGCCAAGAAGTGGGAGTGGGTGGGTAGGGGAGTGGGGGGGAGGGTATGGGGGACTTTTGGGATAGCGCTGGAAATGTAAATGAAGAAAATACCTAATTTAAAAAAATGAAAAAAAGAAAAAAAAAGCCTAGGAAGGCCGAGGCTGGAATGATGGCTCAGTCAGTAAAGTGGCTGCCTTTTGTCACATAACCCTGAGTTCAATCCCCAGCTCCCACACAAAAAGCCAGATCTAGTGCTGGCAGGTGGAGACAGGTGCCTGAGTCTGTGTCCCAAAAACAGGATGGTCAGGAAATGGGAAGCAAGGACCCTGTCCCAGAAAAACCACCCCCTCCGCACACACAGAAACTGAAAATAAATAGCTATCAAATAAATAAATAAATAAATAAATAAATAAATAAATAAATAAATAAATAAATAAATAAATAGGAGGAGACTCTATAGAGCAAGGGACCTGGGGGTGCCGAGTCCTATTGTGGATGTATCTGGAGGCACCTGCATAGGTACCTTACCTTTCTGTGGATCTTGTTTGAAAAGTGCAATTTCTGTCTCTAACCCTAAACATAGGGAGATTAAATCATATCTCTTTGTTTTAGAGTAACTGTTGAAGCTGTGTAGCTTATGGTGAATATGAGATGTGATAGTGTTAGAAAATTGCGGGTTAAGGTGGTGTCTGTCAGCCTAGCACCCAGAGGTCTGAGGGCTAGCCTAGGCTATAGCAAACATAAATAAACTCTCAGCCCATTGGATGGAGTCAGGGAAGTATCTTTCCCCACATATGACCCAGAGAATGCTCGAGGGACTCAGCCCATGTAATGTTCCCAAAAGTTAGGGAAGAGTACGAATGTTATCATGTAATAAAGAGGTCCATGAGTAGGTTTGCTTCCTGTCTCTACCATGAGAACTCCTACAAGTTGAATAGAGGATTTAGCAAGACACAGTGAGTCTTGGGACCTCCTCTCTTACTTGTGTAAGAGCAAAGTTGTTTTTATTTACTATTAAGATCTCTATCGAGCAAGGACCATGACCACACACACAGCAGCTATTGAGCCTCTCACCAGAGCATCACATACTTGGGATTTTCTTTTTACATTTTTCATAGACAGTAGAGTAAATATGTAAATTTCTGTTGCCAACCTAATAATTTATTCTTAAATATGAACTCTTTGAAGCCATATCAGAGTTACACTTTTGCTATGAGGAATAAATACTCAGAAGTAGAGCTCCTCACTGCGCTAATCTGTGCTCATCTGTCCAGCAGGGAGCCACTATGGAGTAAAGGAAGCCAACCACATATGGTAGCCAGTGCACAGCAGCCAGTGCGCCCACCCGAGAGAGAGAACACACTGGCCAGTAGGAGCCCAGTGAGTCTTCAGTGTTCCCATTAGAACTCTGCTCAAGCAAGACTGCTATAGAGAACATCCACGGAACGACCAGGCTAGCCTATCAGAAAGTGGGAGAACTTCAGGGATGGACAGTGGGTCTCCACTAAACTCAGCCCCCCCCCAACCCCCAACCTAATGGCATAGTCAGCACCAGCCCCCAGCCCCAGCCCAGGGTATGGAGTGGGGGGAACGGAGCTTCCTAGCACCTGAGGTCAAATCGTGCTTTGGGAGTGGAAAGCCCTGCAGAAGCAGACTGGACAAACAGACTTTCATAACTCATTGTAAGACTCTAGTGTAAGACTCATGCAGCTCGGTTGGTAGAGCATCAGCCTAACATGTATGAAACCCAGGGTCCCTTACCAAGTACCACATAAAACCAAGCTTGGTGTCAATGCCTGTCACCCCAGAGCTTGGGAAGTAGAGGCCAGAGCTCAGGAGTTCAAGGTCATCCTTGGCTATGAAGCAAGTTTTCTGTCAGCCTGGAATACAAGAAATTGTGCCTCAAGTAAACAAAACCCAATGACGAGTGAGGGAGGCCACTATCCAGTCAGGATGGTCATCTTCCTGGTGTCACAGAGTCCATGCTCTGGCACTGTGCTAAGTTCTCGGTGTCATTATCCATGTGGAGAAAAGAGAGGCCCAACCACAGAAGAAGAAGAGATGTCAATCTCTTGTTTCGATGGTGTTTGTTCTGCCTCGACAACACCCACGCTGCGAGTATGTCTCCTCCAACCCAAGCATGTCCTACAGAGACCTCCTTCCTCTCACAGGTCACACTTCAGCATCTACCACAGCCACCACCTGCAGCCTCGGTGACCCTGAACAGACCATCCAAAATGGTAACTCATTAAAGAACTCATGAATAGCATCCAGGCAGGGCAGGTTGGCATGCCTCCCCCTGCCCCCGCATTGTGTGACCACCTTGGCATGGAAATGGTTAGAGACCATCTCCCTCCACGCCGGCCGCCTCCTCTCACTGCGGTGGAGTGCTCTTGAGAATGTTATTAGCTGGGTGTGCGCCTTGCCGTTTTTCCACACGAGGCAGATGGGTAATTACGAAGCTAATAGTCTGATTGAGAGAAATCAGATGCAGTGGTTTGCCCAATTAGATGATACATTAGCTTCCTTCTTTGTAAGCAGCTAATGTGTGAAGCAAAGTGGTATTTTCGAGGGTCAGAATCCTTAAACAAGTGCCGAGTTGCAGATTATTGTATCTGTCTTTTTTTTTTCTAATGGAGGAAAAGTGCTAAGTCTTCATTACTAAAAGCATAGAAAATGCAAATCAGCCCCAGAGACAAAAGAGAGAAGGGACAGGCGAGAATATTCGTGTCCGATGTGTCAACCTACAACATCAATTACATTGAAATGCAGTGCGTGGCAGCCTAATCAAGGGGAGTGTAATTGTAATAATTGCGTGCTTTTGTCGGAGAGGCGCTGCTGTTGTTATTTGTCAACCATTTGTTCCTCCTATTGTTAAGGGGGGGAAGACTTTTTTTTTTAATGTAACTGAGAGATTGTGTAGGTAATGGGTGGGCAGGCAGGCGGCCGTCCTCAGAATGCGGATAAGGGGGCCCTTCTTCCCCTGCCTGGGCAGCTCCTCCACAGCCCTGGTGAGCTGTAGGCACAGCCAAGGGAGCTGAAGGCGGGCAAGGATAAGGTGGCCAGCCATGTTGAGTGGGTTTCCGTCTTATCCAGGTCCCGGTGTCCTAAGACTAAGATGAGCTGAGAGACAGGCCTGTGAGACCAGAGCCTCATGCTCCCTTCTCCTTTGCAAATGGAAGAGGAAGGTGACAGGGATGCCACACCCTCCACCTCACCTTTCTGCTTGACGCTTGGGCCAAGTAAGAGACTTTTAATTCTGTGGGTGACTCTTGCCTGGCAGTCGCCCATGGGAGACTGGGAAGGAAACACTAAGTCAAATAACAAGATGGCATTCATAAGAGTGAGCCCAACAGCCAGACCATCCTTCACCGGCCTGGGGACCCAGCCTCTCCATGACCTCACTGTCCCCTTGCATGGCAGAGGTGACAGCCATCCTGAGCAGGGTTGTGCGGAAGGACAGCAAACTTAGATGTTCATGAATCTGCGGCAGGTGGAAAGAGTTTGGAGATGTGTCTGACTCATATAAACAGGCGTCTTTCCCGCTCCTTCTCTGCTGCCCACTTGTTTTCCCTGGGAGGGAAGGAGATGAGGGGAAGACATCACAAGGAAAAGGAAAGAAAAGCCCAAGCCCAAGCAGCGGAACAAACCGGGGTGTTCACCGAAAGCCAGGGCTGGGCTGGAAAACCCCTCTCAGGAGTGGCCTCGGCGGCATCTGTACCAGAGAAGAGGCTTGTTTTCCCACTTCAGTCGGTCTTGCCAATAGGTTGAAATGGAGACACAATGGGAATGGGCTGAAACGTTTACCAGAGCTGTTAAATCACTAAAAAAGAACAATCCCGGGCCATCTCTACCAAAGGGAGGCTTCCTGGGCTGTGGAAGGCTTTGTGGGGATCCCTGACAATCCTGTACATACTCCAAAACTCACACTAATTAAAAGCAAATAATCAAATACATTCAATTTGAAAAGTTGGCAAACTCGCGTGTATTATTGCGTTAGCACCTTGGCATGGAAACACTCACATCGTGCTAATCTCGTTGTACACAAGGGCTCTTGAGCTCTATTCAGCCAGCCCAGACCCCCCCTCCTCCTGCTGTCCCCCCTTGGGCCTGCCTCCCCCCACCATTCCTCTCATCCCTCCCAACTCTCCCACCCAAAGGGCAGCATAAGGGAGAAACTCTCCCCCAAGGTGGGTACTGTATCTACCAGGAGATGTAAGATACTGCAAAGTCTCCTTCCATCTTGCCAGGTTCTTGTCCGCCTGCCTGGACTGGGAACTTGAAGTGTACGGGAATTGGTCACAGAATGCTGCAGTTTTAAATAAACTTTTCGGTAGTAAGCCGAAAGAGTGGCCGTCCTCGCCTCAGCCACTGCTGCCACCCTCCTGGGGACCATCCATGTCAAACTGGTGCCCAAATCTAAGCAATGAGCTGACAGAATGAAAGGACAGCTCTGAGCCACTGCCGCTGCCTCTGAGGTCACTCAGGGAGGGAGGAAATGGTGGAGTTGCCCAGAGACACATAAAACTCCTGCCACCAAGAATGGGGTGAAATAAGCCCACACTGGGCAGAATTTTTCTGGCAGATCTGCTTCCTAAGGCACATTTGTCTTGTGTCCTGGGCTACTGCCAATCACAGTCGCCCAGCATCCAGGGCTTGGAGGAAGATGGGCAGCTTGTCCTTCGTTGGGAACAAAAGAAAAACAAATAAAGTGACATTCAGCCACGTGACTTTCCTGTCGGATGGGAAAGGAACGGGTCACACAGGAACTGCATTTTCTAGGCAGGGAGGAAACACGTGAAGCAGTCGTTGGGTCTGGGGCCTCCTCCTGAAGGAGATGCTGGAGGGAGCCACAGGGACACACACACTGTGACTCCAGGATCTCGTGTAATGTTTCCTGGGGACACCGAACAGATCTTCACACCAGGAAAGGCACCAGTGACAAATGAAAGAAAACGTTCTACCCAGGCCGAGCCGGATGAAACAGCTGAACGACCTATAGAAGCAGCGAAGGTTTTACTCACAGGAAAAACAGTGATTCACAAGCAGCCATCTCACTAGAAAACCTCACCAGTGTGAGCAATGATTCTGGAAAACTCCATCCCTGGAGTTCCCTGCCTACCCTGTAGGCAGCTCCCCTGAAAACCCCCTCTCCTCTGTCTTAGGGTGACTATGGCTATGATGAACTCCATGGCCATAAGCAACTTGGGGAGCAAAGGGTTTACTTCACCTGTATTTCCCCATTGTAGTTCACCTTCCAAGGAAGTCAGGGCAGGAACTCAAACAGGGCAGGAACCTGGAGTCAGGAGCTGATGCCGAGGCTATGGAGGGGTGCTATGTACTGATTGCTCCTCACGGCTTGCACAGCCTGGTTCCTTATAGAAACCAGGACCACCAGCCCAGAATGGCACCACCCACAATGAGCTGGGCCCTCCCACATTAATCACTAATTAAGAAAACGCCCTACAGGCTTGCCTACAGCCAGATCTCCCAGAGGAATTTCTCAGTTGAGGTTCCCGCCTCTCAGATGACTTTAGCTTGTGTCAAGTTGACATAAAACCAGCCAGCACACCCGCCATTTACTGTCATGGAATCTTACTTAGAGGTGTGTGAATACTATAACTTTTTGTAGAGCATGCTAAGTGTCATGAGTTTACAAACTCCTTGGTGTCCTGAGTTTTTGGAGCCTCCCTTCTCCCATCTCTCTCCTCTCTCCTCCCTCCTCTCCTCTCCCTCCTTCCTCCTCCCCTCTCCCTCCTCCTTCCTCCCCTCTTCCCCCTCCATCCTCCCCTCTCCCTCCTCCCTCCAGGAGGGCATGTCTTCATTCAGAGTGAGTAGCAACACAACAAAGCCCTACATGATTACGCCCTGCCATGTCCAAGATTCCACACCAACTCCACCAGGCTCCTGTCCCAGGAAACGAGGTGCCAGTCTCACGGTGCTTTTGTGTCAGCAGAAGGGCATTAGGACTAAGAGGTGTCTTGGCTGACTCCTTCCTAGTGTGATCAGGAGCCTGTGCAGACATCATGCTGGTTGGTTCTTGTATGCTTCTTGTACAGTTTGCCCATGCCCTTCTCCTTCCTCTGGCATAGCCCAGGCTCTTTGTCCTTCTTTAACAGTCTTCTGTCCCACTCAGTAGTCCCTCAATGTATCCACTCAACAATACACATATTATCTAATTAAATTCAATAGTATCAAAGGAAAGTTGACAAGGGGGCTCCTTTGAAGACTTGAGGCCATGCCCCTGAGGATCTTGGGGCATCGTCAGGCCTCAGGGGAGGATCTAAAGGTGGAGATCTAGGAGCTCTGGCTTCCCCTGTCTCAGATGCTCATTAATCAAAGAAAGGTCTCCTTAAGAACTGGGCTCTGGGCCATAAGGTGCTCTAGCGGGCAAAGGTGCCTACTGAGGAGCCTAATGACTGAATCAATCCCCGGACCCACATTATAGAAGGAGAGAACCAATTCCCGTAAGTTGCCCTCTGACTCACACACATACCCACGCTCCCATGCACACACATGCACACTCGCATGCACACACATTAATGTGCACATGAGGGACTGTTGAAAAGGAACCTGATCTATATTTCTCGGCTCTTGTTTTCCTCCTCGCCTTATTCGCATGCTAGAACAGTGTCAGGCCTTCCTGGTGGCTGTGATAGCTAGCAACTTGTGAGTGCCTCCGTGTGGAGCATCACAAGTGACCTACCCAGAAACCACGTGCCTCAACCTCTATCTCTTGCTTCCGTCCTAAAATTCTAATCTTGCAGCTAGACTCTCTCTGCAAAAAGTGTCCAGCTAAGGCTGGGTTAAATGTACGGACTTAAGTAGGGCCCAGCTGCCCAGCCTAAGCTGGTCTGCAAGCCAAGGAACCCAGGAAGCTCCATCCCCTCTCCCAGTGCCTGACCCAACCGTGAGATTAAGCCGAGGGCTTCGCACAGAAACTCCAGGAAAATACTGATAAATTGAAGAGCAATCGACAAAGCACTCGGCTCCCCGCCTGAGCTCCACCCAGTCCCCCAAAGTTGTATCCAATCTGTTCTTTCATCCCTCCCACGGAAGCCCGTGTGTGAGTAGAAATGTTTCTACATTAAAGAAAATCAATGAAAACATCTCAAAACAATTTCAAGGTCCTCTTCTTCCCACGGGGTGGCAAAGTCAGACCCTGCCGTGCTGCGCAGGGGTCACAAGGAGTGCCAAGCCCATGTGGGTGGCAGGGTTCAGCTAGAACAAAGCCACAGACCCTCCCAGTGGCTCATTCCTCCTTCACTCTGCAGCACGGCACTCTGTAAATCCCACCAGCCTGGGCAAGCCCTAGCTCTCTTCCCTGTGCACTATAACTGCATTTGAGAGCAATCTGTACGCTTGACCCCAGCGGGCTTGGGCACACTTAAGCACAGTTCCCTTTGCTGGTTGCGTACTGAGACAGCAGAAGGCCACATATCTGAGGTCTGTAACTGTAGTTGTGAAGACTGGCCCTATGCTAAGTTATACAACTTTGCCCCCCAGTGCCCCCACCCCAACCCCTCTGACTCTTGGGTCACATGTCTTTAAAGTCTAAATAGATAGATACATGGACGTTTGCCTGGTTTTTGGAAGAAACGAGAAGAGAGCTGAGCACGTAGTAGGCACTCAATAAATGGCTGACAATCACGATTTCTATGTCGGTTTTGAGCCTGACCCTGGTGGCTTGGCTTCTTCAGTATCATTGTGAGCTAGCACGAAGTCAGGTAGGGAAGATGAGATAGGATTGAGACCAAATTGATCACAAACCCCAGCTTGCTGCACTTACAAGAGCAAAGCCAGACAGCATGGACCACCTGGAAGAAACGCTCCGGGGCCAGTGGTGTGTTTGCGGGTGAGGAACAACGCTCTGCCTCCAACAAACAGAGGAACACATTCATTTACTAACTGAACCAGGCATGCTCAGGCAGTTGGGCCAGGGGGACACGGGGGGTGGGGGGGTGCGGCAGGGACTGATACTGCAGCAGATGTCTTGGCTGGGAGAAAAAGTTCTAGAGAATGTGCTGTGGGTTGGGGAACGGGGGGCTTGGGCTCCATTCCGAACGGCACAGCTCCCTTCCAGACATGAAATGAGAGTAGCATGCAGGGGATCCCCTGAGACCTCGGCGTGCAGGCCTGGCAGCCGTGGGCTGGGGCTGGGGGCAGCCAGGCACACTCGGCCTGGACTTGGAAGCTGAGTCGTCTCAGCCGAGAGCCCTAGAAAGCCCTCACCCTGGGGAGGAAAAAGAAGATGGTATTTCTCCTGGGGTCGGAACAGGACCCTGCCAGCCAGAGACAATGCCTCCAAGAGCCCCAACAACTCCACCCCTGTTGACTAGGGAACTCAACACCCTGGAGATCTGCGTGTTAAATCTGCACTGGGGAGAGAGTCCTCATTTAGCAGAGAAAGTGCTGCACTATCTATGTGTGAAAGCTTTTTAACACTGTTCCCTGTTCTCCATATGGCGAACTTCACCCAAATTAGGAAGCATGGATGAACAAAGCTCCCGCAACTTGTACACTTGAACACGAGAGGAAGCACCGGGAACCTATCCCAGAGGCTGCTGTAGCCCATGCCCAAGTGAGCCCAGCAGGGCAGAGTATAACCACCCCTGTGATGTGAGTCCCTGGAGCTACACAGGGCCTCCTCTCAGTGGATGAGAGTGTGCTCACTGATAATTGAACTAAAATAACCACCAACAGTTACTGTGTGTCTGACGATGAGCACAGATACTGCCCTAGGAACCTACCAAGTCTGGACACCACACTAGGAACCTACTGAGTGCAGATGTCACCCTAGGAACCTATCGAGTGCAGACACTGCATTAGGACACTCACACTTATTTGTTGGACCCTCCTAAACCAGTATCTTTGTACTCCTTTAGAGTTGGTCAGTTAGGTGATGGAGACCAGAGGGTCTGGCTCTTGATGAAGAATGAAAAGGAAGACACCGAGGCAGACTGATGACATTCAGTGGAGGCCATGGCCATCCTCAGAGGCATCCCACTGCTCTGAGCTGGAGATGGTCCTGAGGAATCAGAGTCGGGCTCTGTCAGAAATCAACTGACCCAACCTTGGACAGCCTCACAGATCTCACAGGCAATAGAGATCTTACCAGGTGTGCAAGGGAACTTACTGGCTCATACATGAGGAAAACCAAGAGTAGGAGAGTTAAACTGAGGCACAAAGCAAATTAGGTTGGTTGATAAGATACCCCAAGCCCAATCCTATGTTCTTTCTTAGACACTCCGAGCACTGCTGGCAGTAGAGAGGGAGTTCTTTTATCCCCGTGGTCCCAGCTCTACTCAGCTTTGTCCAAACAAGGCCACCCCTTTTAAAGGCAGCCCTACAAGAGCAGGTTAGGTCCAACCCAACCTCCCTCTGACCTCCCTTTAACGCGGCTGTTTCAGACTGCCTTCCCCCTCTGTCCCTCCAGCTGCACCCCTGGGCTCCCGGGGCTGCACACCATCCCCACCTCTCTCCTCCTGCCGCCCCACTGGCTGAGCGCAGCACAATCAAATGAAGCTCGATGCAAAGATGTTTAGAATGTTTATCTTGGTTATTGTACTATTTACAGCAGCTCGAGCGTCGCCGGGGCATGGTGCGGTTTGAAAGACGCTACACAAGCGGAAATTGTGCCGCATTGTTTGTCCCCCACACACTCGGCGACAGAGAACCAATCTAGTAATGACTGTTTTTGCTCCTCAAATCAGGGACGCTCCATGTTGTGTGCGTGGTGACTAATCTGGGAATAAAGATTCCTAACTGAGTGTAAGGAGCTTGGAACACTGTGGTGGGGAGGAGGGAGCCGCAGGGGAGGAGGACTCTCTGCAGGGGACAGTAGCCCACCCTGGGGTGCTGCAAAGTGCCATTTCACATATCTGTCCCTGGAAAACTGAACAGGCCCCAGGGAGCGCTCTGGCCCAAACCTGACCAGGGCCAGCTGCAGCCCACCCACTCTGCTGCTAGGCCTTCACCCCAAGGTCAACTTCTCTGGAGCTGGGGCTGACCCTCTCAGAGCCTATGCTAAGGAAAGAGACTGAGAAAGAGAAGCAAGATCATAGCATGGCACAGCCAGAGGAGAGGAAGAGAAGGCGGTGCATAGGCCTGAAGCCGCCCAGCTGGGCTCCACTCAGCGCCTTTGTCCAGCACACCAGGACACACACAGCCTGGCCTGTTTATGGTCAGTCACAGGTGAGACATGACCAGGGTCAGAGCAGTGACAAGACTGTGACAGGCCAGGACTGTGACACACTGGCTGACCTCACCTTGACCTCCCCAGTACCCCTCCATTATCTTCCGTCCCTTTAACCTGCCCTGTCTGTCACCCAGCAACCAGCCACCTGCTCACAGCCTGCTTTCTGTGGCCAGGCCCAGGCATCTTGGTTCCCTTACCCCCTTGCCTTTCCCTTCTGCAGGCCCAAAGCCTCCATACCTTGAATGCCCAGCTCAGACATCATCTTCTCCACCACACTTCCCACAACCCTCCCACCCACTCCCCCCGCAGAGTCCCCCTGCCAAGATGACACAGTTACCGTTGAGCCCCAGGTCCTCAGTTTGTGTCTCTGTAGATCTTACACTTAGGTGGGAATGTCCTTGGAGACAGAGTCCCATCCAGAATCTTTCTCAGCCCTTGGCAAGGTATTTGGCAGTGTGTGAGGTCCTGGTGGGATATCCTGGGGTACTCATCTTCATCCGGGGCACCCTCACAGCCATCCCACCGTCCTATGCTTCCCATTCAGGCGAGCAGTGTGTAGGTGGCCATCACGGGGAATGCACTTGGTCTGAGAACTTCACTAAAGGCAATGTCTCCATTGTGATGAAAGTTAACAATTCACATGTAGTTCATGTCCTCCGCCTGACACATTCCTGTGTGTCATCTGGCAAATTAAATGGTAGCTGCCGAGCTGGTCTACTGTGTGAGGCCTCCCGCTCGCTCCATTGCCTGAGCGTTTAAAGTGAAGTAATAGTGGTATGCTGCCCCAAAGTCTGAGGCTCCTCACCAGCATTTCAGGCTTCTTCTTCCTGACTTCCCGACTGTTCATAGGGGCCCAGGGAGTGCCACCATCACTGCCGCTCTGGAGGTCAGCCTCACCCAGGAGGGTGTACACTCCATTCTAACCCCTTCACGTCCAGGGGACTGGAAGGCTGTGCAAAGACAGGAGAGGCTCCCTCAGGGCCTCATGTCCCCAGCCCCAGCCCTGTCCATTGGGTTGTGCACAGACACCCACCCCTTAGCTTGTCAGTATTTGAAGAGAACAGAGCCCTCCCTGCTCTGCCTGAGCTGAAGGATAGAATCCTATCCATGACTTCCGGGTCAGAGGTCCTTCAGTCCACAGTCTTCATCAGCTTTCCACGGCCCACTTTAAAGTGCTCATCCCTCCTGGATGACGAGTGATGTCAGAAGGAGCCTCGCGGGGACTCTTCCCAGTGGTCCTGGAAGGGCTGCAGCTTGGAAACCATTCTGACCCTGAGTATATAGTGAGCATCATAATAAAGGGAAAGAAATAATTCCCGAGTTTGGGTGGGAGAGCTCAGGGGGTGCAGCAGGGGTGGGGGAGAACAACAGAACACATTTAGTTTGGAAAAAAAATGCTATAATGAAACCTAATATTCCATATACCAATAAAGACAGAATAGAACAGAAAAATCTCACCAGCTTGTCTGATGCCAATCCTGAATTAATAATGTAGTAATTAGCAAATGCCCTTTTGACAAATTTGATGAGCGGGTCTTTAGAGAGGTCAGGTCCGGCTTGCCCCTGTGCCTGTGGAATGGAGCAAGCCAATGCCAAATCTCCTGACCTGACAGCCCTCCGGCGTATCAGCAGTTCGGGGGCTAAGTGCAGAGCACCATTGTGGAGAAGAAGTGAGGAAGGCGAGGCTCACCCTGAAGTGCCCAGTGTACAGGCTATCCTTGGAGTTTCCTGGTTTCAAAAGGCCCAGTCTGGAGCAATTCCCTCCCTCCACCACTATTCCTGCTTCCAGTCACTCTTGCAGACCAGGGAACAATCTCGGGAGATCTTTCAAAGGGCTCATCTTCACTCCTCTTCTGTCCTGTCCCTGGGGCGGCCACAGTAAATGACTACAAACCGAGGGGCTCAAGGCAACACACCAGTGATACCTCTTGAGGTTCATGGGGTGAGAAGCTTGGGGCAAAGGTGGGTTCAGGGATGGGTCCTCCTGAAGAGCTGCCTGACTGTGACTCATGCTTTTCTGCACACTCCCCCTCACACACACACACACACACACACACACACACACACACACTGTTCTTTCTAGAGCTATGGCTGACCTCCAGAAACATCTCCAACCTCATCTTTGCCCCTCTGGGCAAACTGAGTCATAATTCAGATTTAGTGGCATGTCATTTCTGAGAAGGCTTGCCTAGGCCTCTCTGGGGAGCCCGTCTTCACAGTCCTGAATACTGCACTGTGCTATGGCCTCTTCTTGCCACACTGGCCACCTCTGTCAGCTATGTGGATGTCTTCAAGGGACCAAAGTGATACTCGTGCTCATGAGGCCACAGTAAGGTTCATCCTGGCCTGACCTAGAAAAGCATAAAAGTCATCGTCTGCCATGACACCACAGCTCCCTCACCGTCCCACCTCTCAATAACTCCAGAAAGTTCTGCCTCAGGAAAGACAAGCACCCTCCAGAGAAAGTACAGAGAAACAGCAGTCTGGGGAGAACTTCGAGGAAAAAGCCCCTCTTTCCCCTTTGGGCGCTTATACAGCCCAGCCCAGAGTGCTCACACTACGCTAAGTGACCTGTCTGTCAGTCAGGGTTCTCCAGAAAACCTCGTGTGTGCACACCGCTGGTCACACTCCCCACTCCTCCTCCAAGCTTTGCTATCATAGATCACATTAACACGGAGGGAAGCCTCGTGACTGAGAAGGGGTTGAGCAAGCAGCTCCTTTTCCATCACCAAGGGGCTGAAGGCTGCACATGCAGGCCCACACTTCAGCCCACAAGCTGAACTTATACGACTCCTAGAAAATATTCCGGTGGGACACTCCCAAGCGAACGCCGTGGGGAGCCTGTGGAAATTCCCCAGCCCGGTTCCCATTCTATCTGGGTCAGCGGTCCTCACTCATGTCACCCTCTGTAGACGTCTGGCAGCTCCAGTTTTCCAGACCCCAGGGAGCAGACACCTTTCCACTTGTCCTTCGGTGTCACATGCCAGCACCAGGCCCCTTGGATGCTCTCCAACCCCAGCAGGTGAGGAGTGACCTTTGACCACTCTCAGCTCCCCCACCCACAGCGTTCTGTTCCCCTCCCACCTTCTTTGGGCACGCTGTGTGCTTCTCTGCCCTGCCCATCTTTCTGACCGACCGCATGTTCTGACTGTAGAGAAAAGATGGGGGGAAAGTAAGTGAGGACTTTTCACCATAAAGACCCACCCTACAACCCCCGAATTCCTCTCCTGGCCGGTCTTGTCCAATATCCCTCTGACGAAGCGACCGCGGTAGCCGCGCCACTGCCACCGCCACTACTGAAATTAACGGAATCTGGCAGGAGACCCTATTGTTTTTCCAATCCTGAGTTCTGCCAAGCAAACACAGGGATCTTGATGAAAATGGCCGCTCCAGACAACTGTGATTCGGGGGGCACAAGATGCTGCCTCAGTCCTCAGCCTGGGTGCACGGCAGAAGCGCAAGTTGGAGCCTCTCTGGTTCTGACATGCTGGCAAGTTTTGTGGGGTTTTTTTTGTTGTTGTTTTTTGGTTTTTGGGTTTTTTTTTTAAATGCAACTCAAATGTTAAACAGGAAGCCTTTCAGGACGCCTGCCACGGACGGCGACCAAGTGCCAAGTTCTCCCTCTCCTGTGGCAGCGGTTCCAGGCCGACATTTTGTGATTTGGGGATGCTGGGTCCAGGTTTAGAGGACTGTAGCCAGAGACCCTGGAAAAAGCCTCACTGCCTTAAAGAAGACCCTTTGTCCTCTGTGTCCCCACACCTATCAATCTGGCCTGGGGTGCCAGTGTCCAAATGGGTGTCCTTCCTGGCACTGCCAGGCTAGACTGACAGTCACAGACCCGGGCAGCATCAAAAGCGCCTGTTTATTCCCTGGGAGGAAAAGGATCCTCTCTTCCCACACCTTGAACAGTTCAGACCCGCCATGGTCTCCTCCCCCTTGGTTTTTCACTGTTTCGCCCACAAACGGTGCTGAGAGAGGATTTGATTACTGGCCACCACTTGAAAAGCAGCATTTGTGTCTCACCACATCGCCTCTGTCTGTCCTTGCCCCATTGTTTTAGGGCACAACAGAGCGGGCGATCTGCACTGTCACCTCTACAGGAGGAGGCTCTTGTTGAAACAGAAACTTCTATGGCCTAAAGGAACTGAATGAAGTGGGAATGGAAAGCTGCCGACAATTGGTATCACTTGAGAAGAAAGGATGGGGCGGGGGCGGGGGAAGAGGAGCTGAGACTGCCCCTCTGCCACTCTGGGGACCAGGCACTTTGCAAGGGACCCTAAACATGTAGTTTCACTTCCAATCCTCAAAGATAAGCCAGTCCTCCCTTGCTGCTGCTTCCCTGAACTCCTGGGGACACCACACAGATCAGTAGTCAGGTATTGTTCCGAACAACACCTGCTGGGGCAGCTCCACAAGAGAAACAGCCCCGCGCTCTTCCTGAATGTTCCTTGGTCCCTAGATAGCAGGGGACTCCCCAAATGCTACAGAAGGAAGGAGGAAAAGCAGAGCATGGTGAGGATGAACGAGGGAGGTTTGCACTCACTGTGAAGACACAGAGGATGGTACCCATTTTCTCGCTCAGGGCCACACCATCACAGACCCACCTGACCCTCCACAGCTGTCATCCTCAACCTCCAGCCACTGGAACTAGCACCCCTACCGTTGCATCTCCTTCAGAGATGAGGCGTAGCCAGCACCCTCTCTCACTAGGCAGTACTCAGTGAAGTTCATGTTCTGGGGCTTGCCAGGGGCCAGGTAGAAAGTGGACTCCAAGGAAGCTCACAGGCTTGTCAGTGTCTCATCTCTCCTTGGTCTCCCTCAGACTCTGTCTTGTAGGGTGCCCGTCTGTCAGCCATGGACACCCAGATACCCACCACAAACTCTGCTTCGAGGGAATCCAAGTGAAGACAGGAAGGCAGTGCTAAGAGAAGAGGGGGTCCCCCACTCCATCCACTGAAGCATTTTTCAGTGTGTGTCAAGATGGCATCACAGGACCATTTCCCCTAGTTCAAGCATTGCTATAATAATAATAATAATAATAATAATAGTAATAATGAATGACCACCTCTGTCTTTCATTCTTTCCACATTGGGGTTTGAACTCAGGGCCTTATATACGCAGGCAAGCTCAACCATTGAGTTCCATCTTCAGCCTTAATGCTTGAGGCAAGATTTTGCCATGTAGCCCAGCCTAACCTTGATCTCAAGATCCCCCTGCCTCAGCTTTCTGAATGCTCAGATCACAGTCATGTGCCACCAGGCCCAGTGGGATCTCCATTCTGACTGACACACCTGATGAAAGCAGCCAGCGTATACACAGGAAGACTGAGGAAGGAAGACACAGCACCCAGGGTGAAACCTGGGAGAGCTGGGAAAGGCTTGAAAGTGTGGAGGGGTTGTCAGTGCTGTGGTAGCAAGCAGCCAGCAGGTGCTCTCACTGAGGTCATCTGATGGAGGTTAACAAAGGGGAGCCCGGAGTAACGGGTTAGCTGGGTTGTACACAGGGCTGATGGCAGAAGATCTGCTACTCCTGAAAGTCCTGAAGGGACGAGAGGGCCAACAGGAAAAATGATGAGACAGGAGCCTGAGCTCATTGTAGAAGGGAAACAAGGGAAAACTCTTCCCATCCCTCCTCTCCCTGGATACCCAGAATTCACCACTCCAACCCGTCATATGCTAGAACACCCAAACAAGAAGACAGCGGGCCCAAAGGTCAGAGCAGAGTTGGAGGGGCAGTGGGAAAAGCTGGAGAAACAAAAGAAGCCAATGTATATGGGGGTAGGGATTGCTTCTTAATATAGTTTTTCAGTGTTTACACGTTTAAATATTTCTGTAGATTAAAATATTTTAAAATGTATTTTTGATCATCCTCTATCTATTCTCAGCCAGACTTCACATCGATTCTAGCTTTTTCTAACAGGTCCAATCCAGACTCATTAGGGAGGAACAGATCTCTGGGTTTCTTGGGAAGACGTCGCTTGGAGGAGCCACGTGCACAAGCAACAGCACACGTGCGTGAGTTCCAGGAGCTGGGGAGGCACGCAGGCCCATAGGCACATCCCTCAGCTTTGTGGAACTCGGAGCTCACAACCTGAGAAAATCGGGTTCTGCCTCCCCTCATTTTTCCTAGGTCTCTCCAGGGCCGTTGGTATCTTCTGCATCTAAACGGGCTGTACCAACAGCCACACCAATCCCTGTGTGGTAGGAATGGCAAAGGTTCTAGTCAGGGCCTAATGTAGGTATCTGCTTCTCTGGAAAGTCAAGGGGGTGTCTGTTATCTCTGGGGACTTAGGGGCACAGTGGCATAGTGTCTGGTTCTGTTACAAACCGAGGTATGATAGCTGCGACCCAGCTCCGAGCCAGCCCAACCTCCTCCTCGGACCCTTCTATCCCTAAGCTCTACAGAAACCCACCTTGCAAGGAGACACAAACAGGACATATTACTAACTAGAGAGCCAACCCTCGTGTCCTACACCCAGAAAAGCACAGCTCCCCTGAAGCTTCCTGGAAGGCAGTAACAAGGGCTCTGTTGTAAATGCGCCTGGATTTTCATTCTTCCACCATTGCTTTTGGGTATTTGACTGTGAGGAAACCACCCCACCCCTCATTATGTCTCTTCCTCTGATTCAACCTCTCTGGGCCTCAGTTTCCTCATCTGTGAAAGGGACACAGGAGTGGCTGGCAGGAGTGGGAAATGACCGTACAAATGGGTCGCCCATCTGTGTGTCCTGACAGGAAGATGAATTCAGGAGCCGGCAAACACCTGCAGGTTCAGTCTGTCTTTGGATTAAGCACAGGGTAAGTACCTGTAGAGTGATCTCAAACTCTGATCCAGAGGAAGGTCCCAGTCATTCACTTCTCTACAACCTGCTCTCTCAGGGCAGTCCGGAACGCACCGATTCCTCAACATAAAACGAGATTTTCTCTCACCTCCCCTCCTGCTTAGGGCCCAGCTCTGTTTAACCTGGGCAGTCAACTTCTGCAGAGGAAAGAGACAAAAAAACCAATTAATTAAAATTAAGCAATCTCACAGGACCAGAGAGTTCTCGACTACACCCCCACCTTCCTGTTATTTCAACTAATCTCTCCGCTGAACCTGGTGGTCCCCAAGTAACCTGATGCCTGTGCCTCTTTGGCCAGTCTGTCATTGGAAAACTAACAGTGCCCAGGCCCAAGCAGAATTTTTTGCTAAAAATACCCTGCATTCCTGAGCGACAACAGTTCTCTCTTCAAACTCAGAGACAGTCAGGTTAAAAACAGCAGCCGGCAGCTTTAGATGGCACGAGCAACAAAGATAGAGGGGCCTGCGACCAGCATGTCACTCTGAGCCATCTGCCATCTTGGCCCATCCTGGATTCCCTCTTCCCAGAGGCAATGGCCGTCTCAATGGCACACGAAGCTGGACTTCTCGGCAGGGCCGGTGGGCTCTGCAACGACTTGGACTGGAAGATGAGAATGGCCCGGAAGGAGGCGGCAAAGACCGGCTCCCTCAACTACCCACTGGCCCATGTGCTGTCTGGCTCGATGTGCAAACGTCTTTCTAGTGGAAGTGTCAGGAGCAAGGGGATGTTGAAAGCCCTGTTGCAATCAGGCAGGCCAGGAGCTGACACAAGCTGAAGCCATTTTCATGAAACATTGACTCCTGAAGCAAGACCATACAGACAGAGTTAAAGAAAAGCTGGGCTCAGTCTCTTGTCTCCCTGGAAGAAGCCAAACATCCACTCACTTTTTTTCCTTTCCTGAGAGCCAACCTTACGCCCTCAAGCACCTTAGTCCGGTCCTCACCACACCTGAGAACCATCTGCTTGCATAGACCCACAGCCTGTCCCCAGACATACATACATATACCCCCACACACATGCACACACATACATATGTGCACACACATACACACACATGCATGCACATACACATGCACACAATCACCCATTGTGGAAAGCTCCTTGAAGGCAAGGACTGTGTCTTGTGAATTGCATGACATGTTCCTTGAGATACAACCTAGGGCTTCCTATGTGGCCTATCCTTAACCCTGTGCCCAGGGTATCTGGAGTGGCAAGGGCAACCTTTGCACGTGTGGCACCTCTGCAAACTTGTAGATGAAGGGTTCCCTTCACTTGAGCCTCTTCTGTCCGTGCCCCAGGCTCATCCAGTCTGTGTCCATGGACCACACATGCCTCAGAGAAGCTGTCAGTGCTGTCCATCACACTTGTAGACCACAGCACCACCACAGTGTCGAGGGCTGGACGCACCTTGTAGGCTCCCCTTTAGCCATGCGTACCCCCTTCCAGCCAGGGTTGTTTGCTAAGTTCTTGTGCATTAGTCCGCAAACCTGCCTATTGATTCTGGTGTGTATTGATTCAACAGAGCAGTGAGATCTCACGGGGATTGTTCATTTAATTACAACCTCAATTTATCTTTTATTAGATTACAAATATTGGGTCTTATGATGGCATTTTTCACACAAAATTTGTTTTTGTTGTTCCTCACCCTGCTGTTTCTCTCCCTCTTCCCACTGCCTCTCACCCTCCTCCCAACCTTTTTTCATGTTGTGTGTCCTCCTTGCCCCAACTTCCTTAGCACCTTCCATTTCTCCCCCATGGTATCACTCTAGTTTCATATCCTTTACCCATTTTCTTATTGGTTTCTGAAAAACTGAGATTATTCATATACACAGACATTAAGAGAAGTAAGTGAGAGGCTTGGAGACAGCTTGATAGGAAAAGTGTGAGGTCCTGAGTTCAAATCTTCAGAAACCACATAAAGGCTGGATGCAGTAGCACATGGCTGTAACCCCAGAGCTCTTATGGAAAGGTGGGAGTCAGGGGCAGGAGAATCCCCAAAAGATGTCAGGCCAGCTAGGACAGTGCAGGCAAAGGTGTCTCACACACACATATACACCCACACACATGCACACATATACATGCACACATGAACACATATACATGCACACATGTACACATATGCATGCACACATGCATACCCATGTGCACATGCACACACATGCATGCAAATATACACATACACATGTACACAAGCTGACATACCAACACATACACACATACATACACATGCATATACATGCTCACACACACACTTACACACTATACATGCACACATGCACACACACACAGTAAGTGAAATTAGAGTGAAGAGGGGACGTAAAGAAGGACAACAGAAGACAATAAGCGTGACTAGTGCACAGTACAGTATACCTTCAGAAATAGACAGCTGTCTGAAGCTGGGGACCCATGGATAGCACAGCAGGAATGATCACAATTTGAAATACCCAAAAGACACTCTGTGAATAAGGTGAGTCCTTTAAACCCAGACTTAAAAACATGCACTTCTTCACATGACCCAAAGGGGTCTAGGCATCTCTGCAAACTGCCTACCGGTGACAGCACAGACCAAAGCATGTGTCCTTCAAACATAAAGAGGGAGGGTTCTAGACTTCTGTGTGGAAAGTGATAGTTACTGCATCTCAGAGAATAAGAAACCAAAAGCAAAACCTGGTGTAAGATTCTCTGTACCCCATGGTTTCTGTCAATGTAGTCAGCCTGATGCTCCACCAGCCTTGAAATCTGTGGTTGTGCATGTGCGTGTGTGTGTGTGTGTGTGTGTGTGTGTGTATGCAGGTGTCTATGTATGTGTATTGGATGTATTTGAATGTGGGTATGGGTTGGTGTGTGTACCCATGTATGTATGTATGTGTGTGCCCATGTGTGCATATATGTGTGTGCCATGCATGAATATACTCCTGACTCCTGAGCTTACCCTTCATTACACTCAGGACAGACAGACATCCTTTTCGGTGAAATGAAATTGGTAAACACCAGTTGCCCTATAAAGAAATTTAGATACACTCTGAGTGTGACGCGGCTGTTTCTTAAGCTACACTGATCGCAGGACACTGAGCAGTATGAGTCAGGGACTGACAGGGCCCTGGGTGTTTAGAACAGTTGATCACAGAAACCAAAACGAGAAAAACAAGTTGCAGAAAGCCAGAGAGAGGGCAGTCTTCTGCCACATGGAAACTGGTTTCAGAGTGGAATCACTAGGTCATGGCTGTGCAGGCATCCTACACAGCAGAGCAGGGGTGGAGGGCCTGAGGTGGGTGATTCTCAACTATGTAAGAGCATCGTCATCTTCTCGCTCGCAGACATAGTCCTCCCCTAAGCAAAGGCTTTGCAGGTTGATTTGTCCTAAAGACTCTTCATCTTAAAGATTTCAAAATGGTTTTGTGAAAGTTTCTGTAAATGAGAGGTGAAGATGGAGCAGTTGCATGGAAAAGCCTCACACCCAGCCTGAGATGAAGGCTTTCCCAAGTCAACCATAGCAAGGCTGCCTTTCTCTGTCTATGCATACAGTTGTGGATTCGTAAATGCCTCTCTCCAACTCTCAGATGTGACCTCACAGACAGGCCTACATCTTAACTCTCTTGTTCCCTAGTATCTAGCCCAGGGACAGGCACAGGCCATCCATAAACATCCACAGGAGAAACAGAAAGATGCCTTGGAGTGGCATCTGTGTAAGGAGGGGAAAGGACCTGGGCGTGGCAATCCTCAAGATAAGATGTTCTTCAAGCTGTGCCATGACCTAAGAACTCAGAAGGGTGAAGAATAGTGAAGACAGTCAATCAATGTCCAGTTGACCACCCAGGGTCATGCCCTCGGTGCCACAGCAAGGTAGTAGGTACCAGGATGAGTTTGTTACATTCTGTGCTGTCTGTGGAGAAAAAAATAGAAATGGAAAACTCACCCCCCATCCTCAGAGACAGCGAAGCCTGAGGAGAAGACAGGCTACCCACAGTAAAGACTGTGGCCATGCTTAGATCCTGGCACTGTGCCCACCTTCTACCTACAGTCTCTCATTTGATTCTCTCAGCATCCGTAAATGGTAACAGCATCTCCATTTTGTGGGTGAAGCACAATAGAACAAAGACTCAGAGAGCACTCTCTCAACCTTAGAGGACAGAGAGCACTCTCTCAACCTTAGAGGACAGAGAGCATTCTCTCAGTATAGAGGACAGAGAGCACTCTCTCAGTATAGAGGACAGGGAGCACTCTCTCAGTATAGAGGACAGGGAGCACTCTCTCAACCTTAGAGGACAGAGAGCATTCTCTCAGTATAGAGGACAGAGAGCACTCTCTCAGTATAGAGGACAGGGAGCACTCTCTCAGTATAGAGGACAGGGAGCACTCTCTCAATGTTAGAGGACAGAGAGCACTCTCTCAGTATAGAGGACAGGGAGCACTCTCTCAACCTTAGAGGACAGAGAGCATTCTCTCAGTATAGAGGACAGAGAGCACTCTCTCAGTATAGAGGACAGGGAGCACTCTCTCAATGTTAGAGGACAGAGAGCACTCTCTCAGTATAGAGGTCAGGGAGCACTCTCTCAGTATAGAGGACAGAGAGCACTCTCTCAGTATAGAGGACAGAGAGCACTCTCTCAGTATAGAGGACAAGGAGCACTCTCTCAGTATAGAGGACAGGGAGCACTCTCTCAGTATAGAGGACAGAGAGCACTCTCTCAGTATAGAGGACAGGGAGCACTCTCTCAGTATAGAGGACAGGGAGCACTCTCTCAGTATAGAGGACAGAGAGCACTCTCTCAATGTTAGAGGACAGAGAGCACTCTCTCAGTATAGAGGACAAGGAGCACTCTCTCAGTATAGAGGACAGGGAGCACTCTCTCGGTATAGAGGACAGGGAGCACTCTCTCAGTATAGAGGACAGGGAGCACTCTCTCAGTATAGAGGACAGAGAGCACTCTCTCAGTATAGAGGACAAGGAGCACTCTCTCAGTATAGAGGACAGGGAGCACTCTCTCAGTATAGAGGACAGAGAGCACTCTCTCAGTATAGAGGACAGGGAGCACTCTCTCAGTATAGAGGACAGGGAGCACTCTCTCAATGTTAGAGGACAGGGAGCACTCTCTCAGTATAGAGGACAGGGAGCACTCTCTCAATGTTAGAGGACAGGGAGCACTCTCTCAGTATAGAGGACAGAGAGCACTCTCTCAGTATAGAGGACAGGGAGCACTCTCTCAGTATAGAGGACAGGGAGCACTCTCTCAGTATAGAAGACAGGGAGCACTCTCTCAATGTTAGAGGACAGAGAGCACTCTCTCAGTATAGAGGACAGGGAGCACTCTCTCAGTATAGAGGACAGGGAGCACTCTCTCAATGTTAGAGGACAGAGAGCACTCTCTCAGTATAGAGGACAGGGAGCACTCTCTCAACCTTAGAGGACAGAGAGCATTCTCTCAGTATAGAGGACAGAGAGCACTCTCTCAGTATAGAGGACAGGGAGCACTCTCTCAATGTTAGAGGACAGAGAGCACTCTCTCAGTATAGAGGTCAGGGAGCACTCTCTCAGTATAGAGGACAGAGAGCACTCTCTCAGTATAGAGGACAGAGAGCACTCTCTCAGTATAGAGGACAAGGAGCACTCTCTCAGTATAGAGGACAGGGAGCACTCTCTCAGTATAGAGGACAGAGAGCACTCTCTCAGTATAGAGGACAGGGAGCACTCTCTCAGTATAGAGGACAGGGAGCACTCTCTCAGTATAGAGGACAGAGAGCACTCTCTCAATGTTAGAGGACAGAGAGCACTCTCTCAGTATAGAGGACAAGGAGCACTCTCTCAGTATAGAGGACAGGGAGCACTCTCTCGGTATAGAGGACAGGGAGCACTCTCTCAGTATAGAGGACAGGGAGCACTCTCTCAGTATAGAGGACAGAGAGCACTCTCTCAGTATAGAGGACAAGGAGCACTCTCTCAGTATAGAGGACAGGGAGCACTCTCTCAGTATAGAGGACAGAGAGCACTCTCTCAGTATAGAAGACAGGGAGCACTCTCTCAGTATAGAGGACAGGGAGCACTCTCTCAATGTTAGAGGACAGGGAGCACTCTCTCAGTATAGAGGACAGGGAGCACTCTCTCAATGTTAGAGGACAGGGAGCACTCTCTCAGTATAGAGGACAGAGAGCACTCTCTCAGTATAGAGGACAGGGAGCACTCTCTCAGTATAGAGGACAGGGAGCACTCTCTCAGTATAGAAGACAGGGAGCACTCTCTCAATGTTAGAGGACAGAGAGCACTCTCTCAGTATAGAGGACAGGGAGCACTCTCTCAGTATAGAGGACAGGGAGCACTCTCTCAGTATAGAGGACAGGGAGCACTCTCTCAGTATAGAGGACAGGGAGCACTCTCTCAGTATAGAGGACAGGGAGCACTCTCTCAGTATAGAGGACAGGGAGCACTCTCTCAGTATAGAGGACAGGGAGCACTCTCTCAGTATAGAGGACAGGGAGCACTCTCTCAGTATAGAGGACAGGGAGCACTCTCTCAGTATAGAGGACAGGGAGCACTCTCTCAGTATAGAGGACAGGGAGCACTCTCTCAATGTTAGAGGACAGGGAGCACTCTCTCAGTATAGAGGACAGGGAGCACTCTCTCAATGTTAGAGGACAGAGAGCACTCTCTCAGTATAGAGGACAGGGAGCACTCTCTCAATGTTAGAGGACAGGGAGCACTCTCTCAGTATAGAGGACAGGGAGCACTCTCTCAGTATAGAGGACAGGGAGCACTCTCTCAATGTTAGAGGACAGGGAGCACTCTCTCAGTATAGAGGACAGGGAGCACTCTCTCAATGTTAGAGGACAGGGAGCACTCTCTCAGTATAGAGGACAGGGAGCACTCTCTCAATGTTAGAGGACAGAGAGCACTCTCTCAGTATAGAGGACAGGGAGCACTCTCTCAATGTTAGAGGACAGGGAGCACTCTCTCAGTATAGAGGACAGGGAGCACTCTCTCAGTATAGAGGACAGTGAGCACTCTCTCAATGTTAGAGGACAGGGAGCACTCTCTCAGTATAGAGGACAGGGAGCACTCTCTCAGTATAGAGGACAGGGAGCACTCTCTCAGTATAGAGGACAGGGAGCACTCTCTCAATGTTAGAGGAAGACCAGGATTCTTAGTTGCCTTTCTTAGATGTCAGACCCACCACGTGCTCCTCCCCCAGGCTACTCCCACGTGCCCTGACCCCTTTGGAGTTTGACCCCTTTGATTACTACTTCAAGGTCTTAGAGGCATGCTTCCCACCTAAAATATCTACCTTTCCTTCATCAGTCCTTTCCTACCAGGACCGCAGACCTAGCCTGGCTCTGAGCCTCTGTGGAATGATTCACTAGAGTTGAGCAGTCTTGTGGTTGTACCTCAGGGTGCTTCCTAACTACCCAGAAATGTTTGGTTGGTGCTGTTTACCCTGCCTGGCAGTTAATCTTTATTGCCAACTAACTGGATTGAGAATCCTAGAAGATACATACACCCCAGGTTATGTCTACAATGATATTCCTGGAGCTATTTAACTGAGGAGGCAAGACCTTGAGTACAGGTGGCGCTATCCCATGGGCTGAGGTCTGAGGATGCAGGAAAAGCAGAAATGGAGACTAGGGTAGAGATGAGTGCTGCCTACATTCACCTTTCTCTGCTTCCTGACTGCAGGGGCAACGTGAACAGCCACAGGCTCCCATGGTCCCTGCACACAACCCTGTGCCTCTGCTCCCCACCCCATGTCCCCGCTGCCCTGCACCCCCACTGCCTCATTGCTCCTACAGTCTGCCTTCTCTACCTTTAAACTGTGAGACAAGATAAGCCGTTCCTTCCTGAAGTTGTTTGTGGGAAGTTTTGTCTCAGCAATATAATTAATAATAATAATAATAATAATAATAATAATAATAATACATTACAGGTGTTTTTATAGCCTACAGATGTTGTTCTTCAAGCTCTCATCAATGAAGTGCTTTTTTCCAGGTACCTGCTAGGACCAGCTTATGTTTGCCAATGTTCAATTCCAAAGCATTTTGCAAAGTCATACAATAACAACTTGAAATCAGCCATAGTGAGGAAATATTTACACTCCTGAAACCGATGATGCTAACAGAGAAACAGTCGCACGCAGCTGCTTTTGGCTCTGGCTCCCCAGCTCACTCTCTGTCCATCTTCTCATGCTGCACAGTGTGCCCTGGAGTGTCCATAGGAAGTGAGCATGTATAGACATGGCTTCTCAGAAGCCCAGGTGTTCAGTGAGGGCAACAGAAATCCAGAAGGGGAATATTGACCTGAAATTATTCTTAAGCCTCACATTGTCCCTTCAGTCAGTACTTTTTGAGATCTGACCAGACTCTACAAAAGAGGTCACACTTGATTCTTCAAGGTGCTCTCAGAGACAATAATTTATCACCCTTCTAAAGTTATAGAAATTACCTGTGGGAGTCCAAACTCAGACCCAGTTCTGAACAGCACCAGGGCCTGGACTCTCTCTACTCCATCACTGGAGTCATGACATCACAGTCTCTCTACTCCATCACTGCAGTCATGACATCACACTCTCTCTACTCCATCAGTGCAGTAATGACATCAACACTCTCTCTACTCCATCACTGAAGTCATGACATCACACTCTCTCTATTCCATCATTGCAGTTATGACATCACAGTCTCTCTACTCCATCACTGAAGTCATGACATCACACTCTCTCTACTCCATCAGTGCAGTAATGACATCACACTCTCTCTACTCCATCACTGCAGTCATGACATCACAGTCTCTCTACTCCATCACTGCAGTCATGACATCAGTATCTCTACTCCATCACTGCAGTCATGACATCACAGTCTCTCTACTCCATCACTGCAGTCATGACATCACACTCTCTCTACTCCATCAGTGCAGTAATGACATCACAGTCTCTCTACTCCATCACTGCAGTCATGACATCACAGCCTCTCTACTTCATCACTGCAGTCATGACATCACACTCTCTCTACTCAATCACTGAAGTCATGACATCAGTATCTCTACTTCATCACTGCAGTCATGACATCACACTCTCTCTACTCCATCACTGTAGTCTTGACATCACACTCTATTCTGTAACTGATGGTTTATGACATACTCTCTACTCCATCACTGCAGACATGACATCACACTTCATGTTCTCAGTCCCAGATTCCCCGACTTCTGCTACTAGCCAGTGGCAGACAGAGAAGCAGCTGTGACAGGCAGTGTTAGAAGAACAGCATGGCAAGCCAGGTCCAGGCACTGTGCTGGAAAACTGGGGCCATCTGTGAAGCCTGCACCAGCAGTTCTGTAGATGAGCTGCAAGCTGCCACTGTACTGATGGAGCCCTAAGCCTCAGCAAGAGGAGTAGCTGCCCTGCTGGCTTCTGCCTGGGTATGTCATACAGCTGAGGCAGAGCCGAGAAATCCCTTTCCTGCCACAGAAATAAATAATTAATCTCAAAGTTTACTAGTCTTGCCAGTGAGTAGAGAGGACACAGTATATCCAAACCAAGTCTCTCACAGAGAGCACCCATGGGCAATTGGGCCCCCTACACCCTGGAAGCGCTCCCTGTGTTTCTCAGAAGCCAAACTCTGCACCATGCATGTCACATTGCCACCTGGCCCCCAGGTTGCAAAGGGTTGGGGACTGAGGAAGAGGCTGAAGCACAGCAGAGGAGATACAACACACTGAAGATGGAAGGGGCTGGGAAGTGCCACAAACAGGCAAACGGTGAGCCAAACAGAAAGCACTAGAGCACAGGACAGAAGAAGAGCTGGGGATCTAACCTCTAGCATTCTGGCAAGGAAAAGGTGTGGCCTGGAGCTGCTGCCAATCTCTATGGTGTAAATACTCTATGACTACTTTCAAGGTACCAACAATCCAAAAAACAGCCTGCAAATTTCCTATTTAACCAACAGCACCAGCATCCAGTTATAGATGATTCCAAGAAGAGACCCTAGTCCATGGCGAGCCTGGGCATTCAGTTTGGAGGTAAGTGATAGGGTAGATTTGTTAAAGAGCAAAAATGGCCAAGAGTCACCTGAAAAGAGTTTGGGACTCTGCATCCCATTAGCTGTCCAGAAGTCCTCATCCACCCAGCTCTTCTATGTTCTTGCCTGTCCTTAGTCCTGGGGTCTCTGCCTTTACTCCCATCATACCTGGGTCCCCTGTGTTAACCACTTCCTGGTGTCTTGTGCTCTGCACCCCGTAACACCTCCCCCCCCCCAGGCTGTTTAATCCTGACCATCAGTTTGGCAGGATCTGGAATCACCTAGAAAACAAGGTGACAGTTTTCTAGGCGAGTCTCCACAGAAGCCTCTAGATTAAGTTAACTGATTCTCAATGCAGGGCGCCGTTTGGAATTGGGGTCCCAGAGTGAATGAAGAGAGGAAAGCCAGCTGAGCAGAAGCATGCATCTCTCTGCTTCTGGACTGTGGGTGCCATGTGACCATAAGCCTCCCACTCGTGCTGTGACAGCCCATCATGGTGGAGTGTACTCCCGGGGCAGGTGCACAGAAAACCCTTCCTTTCTTCTTTAAATAGCCATGCCTTGGTCACATCAGCAAGGCACATAAGAGCACTTCATGTGTGTCAACCCTCAGCTCCTGCCCCTCTGCTGACTCCCTTCTCACCAAACAGTGAACACACCTTGCTATAATCTCTTGACCTTCTACTCCACTCTCAAGCTCCCATCTCTCACTTCATACTCAAAGGCATTGTCTGCTCTGTCTGTCTGTCTCTCATCTCTCTAACACACATATTCACATGCACATACACTCAAACACACTCACACACACCAACACATGCACATTCACACATGCACACACACACTAACACACATTCCCACACACACACTCATATACACTCACACCCATGCATATACACATACACTCTCACACACACACAATAACACATGCACACACTCACACGTGCACATTCACACACATTCACACACACTTAGACATTCATATACACTCACACACAGATCACGCTCATCACTCACACACATACACTAACACATGTACACACACAAATACACTCATGTACATAGTCACACACATGTACTCGTAGATGCACTCATAGATGTACTCACACACACACATATGTGCACACATATGCATTCACAATGCACACATGCACACATACTCATACACACACACACACACACACACACACACACACACTTCTCTGTCCCTTAGCTCCTGTCCAGGCCTCCCAAAAAAGCTTGAAGAAGAAGCTATTGAGGACATAAGCAGACCTGGCCTCACCCATACTTCATCCCAAGGACCAAATGGCCAAACAACCCGAGCAAACACGGGGGCAGTCAATGCAGATGATGAAGACCGTACAAGTCCTTCCAGAAGGAATGCCAGCCAACATGCTAAAGATAGTCAGCCTTTTTGCTCAGAAGGTCTTAAAATTGCCCAGGTTCTGGCATGGAGGACGGCAGACCTGAGAAGAAGCAGAAGTTGCTTGAGAACTGGAGTTGGTTAAGGGGGTGGAGAGACCGAAGACAGAAAAAGTAGAGGGTTTGGAGCCCCATGACTGGAGCATGCTAGGAAAAAGGAAAACGGGCTCTGGGCAGAATGGAAATTCATTTAAGAATGCCTTTAGGAAACTGTTCTCAGAACTTAGGAGCAGGTGACAACGAAGCAAGCAGCCCTGGTAGGTCTCCCCACGACACCCTCAGCATGTGCCCCACAGCTCACTGGTGCATTAGTATGAGGGGCTGGAGGGGGTGCTCAGAGAGAAAAACAAGGGGCCAGCTGACATCTGGGTTACCCCAGCTACAGCAGGGAGGAATGACAAGTGAATTCAGCAAAAATGTTTTATTTCCACGTCTATTGTCAAGCCTAATTATTGGTTGAAATTAGAGGTTCTGCCCTGATCATGGCCATGAATAAATAAAGATATGTTTGAATTTCCACAGATGTTATTGAGTTTCATGTATCTTTCCTTTCTGGGAATGAAAAGGAAGCTGAAGCCAGCTCCACATACACTGACATCTACGTTTAAGGTATAGAGACCTTGGCCTCCTGAGGAGGCGCCTGACTGCCCACACACAAATCAGCCTTCTGACCGCCTTTGGATGTCTCCAACCATCAGACCGCACAGCTGACTAAATAAAACCAAGACAATCTGCGTTCCTGAGTTTTCCTCCGGGCTGTGGAAGATTCACTCGGATATCGAATCCAAGCCCAGCAAGATAACGGCAGTGTGTGGACTATTTCCCCCCAGGCGCTCACTCCACATGTGCCATCCTCACATAGTTGATCATTTAATCAGATGGTCCAGGAGCCAATTCAGGCCCAAGAATGCAGGTGGCAATCAGAAGAACACAAAGAGAAAGACAGCTTCTGCCTTGAGGAACCCAAGGGCTCACACCCATCGACTCTTGGGACACTCGCCAGGTGCCCCTGGTGTCACACGACTGCATTCCACCAACCCAAGACAGAAAACAAGAGGGAAATGTGCCTTGAATTGAGGAGTACAGATTTCTTCTGGTCCTCATCCCTTGCCAATAAAACACAAGTGTTTATGTAGCATCTACCATGCAAGAAGCCATATGAGTGAGCTAAATAGGGTTTAAATTATGTGGACAGCTGAGCTTAGTCCATGAATGCCTATAATCCAGCACTTAAGGGTTGGTAGACATTGGGTTTAGGTCACCTTTGACTATGTAGCCAAGTCCCAGCCCAGCAGAGCTGTATGAGACCCTGTCTGGAAACAACAATGAACAATAAGTTCATAAAGGCCAAGTCGTCAGAGTGCCAAGGCAGTGTACAAACACCAGACAGAGGGCATGAGCATCTGTAGACTTTGGTGAGGGGACTGGGGCCTCTGCCCTAATTCCACTGAGTGATAGCTGATGGTGACATCTCTCAGGAGTGAAGACATAGTCACCCAGTTCCTCTCCCTAGAAGCCACCCTACAGGATTCTTGACAAGAGCAGGACCCTCCACCCAGGCCTGAGCCCCTTCACCCCCTACCCGTTCAGTCTTCACTTACACTTGAGCCTGGCCTGCCTCCTGCCAGCTTGCTGCTCTCCACAACTTGAGAAGAAGTTGTAGAGCACCTTCCCACACCCCCTCTGTCTTCCTTTCTCCCTTAGACCAGCACACAGGCTGCCTGCCTAACATGTGGCTCTCAGCAGCCCTGGGTTCTGGTGACAAGACTGCTTTCAAAATCGGTTGTAGTAGCTTCATAGGACCTCAGCATGGGACAACTTAGTCTGTGCCATGGCAAGGTTACCTTTGCCTGCTGACCAAGAAGGACCCATGTCTCAAGGCCAAGGAGTGCAGAGATGGGGTTCAAAAGAGCCAAACTACACATGGAATTCAAAGGACTGAGTATGAGGACCAGAGGGGAGAGTGGAAGACGGTGGGAGGGAGATGATAAGAGAAAAATAGAACAACATTGTGTGCATGTGTACGTGTGTGTGCTCACATGTGTGTGCGCATGTATGCCATCATAAAATCCATTACTTTATACAATAACTTTAAAAAAAAAAAAGAGCTAAGCTACTAGAAGTGACTCTGAGGTGTCACAGGGCCCAGCTTCCTGCCTCTGACTTCCTTTTTAAAGAACAATCAAAATCTTCCTTGTCATGAATGGCCCTGAACAGAATTATTAGCCCGCACTTGGCCTTGTATCTTAGGCAAGCATAGGAAGGAAAACAACACAAAAGCTACGAAGTCTAAAAGCGCTTGGTTGCGGACATTACCACTCCCTGTGTGGTCTCCAAGGCAGGCACTGTCCTGGGCTGTGTCGTTTTATCACAATGAGCATCAGTAAGCATTATGATTTTACCTGATTTGCAGACTATGAACCTGAGGCACAGAGAGAGACGAGCCAGGGACATTTGGCAAGGAGCTGGCAAAGCCTCCCACTGTGGGCCCTCTGCTTCTCTCTACTACTCGTGCACCAGCACTGCTAGACAGGCTGGTGGTATGCCTCCTCTCTGCCCCAAACCAAGATTCTATATGTCAATCAAGCCTAGCAGGAACTGGTTTCTGAAAGATTGGTCCCGTGCAACAGTGTTTCCCCATCTCCTCTGCCTCAGTTCCTTCCTCAATGGATGACAGTCCCTCTGAAAGAGGATGGAGCTACAAGAGGCATCCAACCTAGAGCCACATTTTCATCCTATGTTCCACTCTTCCATTTGTACGCATGGCTCTCGTGTGCTGTGTGTATCTAATTGTGCCAAGCCAGCCTCAGCCATGAGGCATATGAGCTTGGCCAGGTGTAAAAGACAATGTGTTTGCCTTTCTGACTCTTTATGAGACTCAGATTGCAAACATGTGGTGCTCAATAAATGCACACAGAAGGACTGAATCTACATGTGACTGAATTCAGAAGTTAAAAAAAAAAAAGACAGAGGCAACCAGAAGAAGAAAAATTAAACTATAGAATGACATAAATTGGTATCCCCTCCAAAAATACTCCCAAACCTTCAACCTCAAGCTGCCTGTGCAGTACAGAATCGTGCTCACACGCATGCCCTAATCCTTTATTTACCCCAAAGCACGCTGCATTTGGTTGTAAAGGCTGAACCCAGGGCAGGCAGCACAGTACTACCACCAGCCTGTCTGTCACCACCAGCCTGTCTGTCACCACCAGCCTGTCTGTCACCACCAGAGAGGCAAGGTGTGCTATTTCTAAGCAAATGAAGAGTGCAACCCACCCAAGCACAGAGTCCACAGACTCTTTGCAAAGTGCTCATTTGTATCTAGAAAATTCCAGCCCAGTGAGAAAGCAGATGGGTAGAGATACCAAAAAAGCGACAACCGGCCTCAAGGCAGAGCCAACAGACGTGCTCTCCGGTGCACACTAAACCCAGGAGTGCTCCTCCAGCCGTTACGAGCAGGGCAATACCCCACCCGAGTGCTCCAGATATCGAACTCTTATCCCAGTGGCTGTCACCATTATTTACCATATTTTCCATCCAAAAGCTTCTCTCGCGGCTGCACGGAGAGCAGCTTTTATAGCAGAGATGAGTGTCCACCCCTTTCAGTTTTCATTGTTACATCTGTTTTGCTATTTCCCTACAGCAGGTTGGATTACAGCGGAAGGATTAACGAGGAGATGGATGCAAACATTTTTATTTCAAATAGCTGCTTTCAGACAAGATCTGGGGAACAGAATCAAGCCATATGATTGTAAAAGAAAAAAAAATCCCTACCATCCAACCATTGGGCGTCTTGCCATTATTTGTGAATAGCATGTAAACATAAACAACTTAACTGAGGGGGGGGAGAGATGTACATTTTTCATTTGTGTCTAACTAATCATTTTTTTTATTATTAATTTGGTCTCTTTTATTTCACATAAATGTCATCTCAAGCACCAAACATCAACAAATAAGATCGTTTATCTTGCTGGGGAAAGCAAAACACTGCACACTGCCATTCAGAGAGGCAGCTGACGTCCC
Organism: Mus caroli; assembly: GCF_978045245.1. NCBI lineage: Eukaryota > Metazoa > Chordata > Mammalia > Rodentia > Muridae > Mus > Mus caroli. Next base: position 188,500,259 of record NW_028227256.1, read on the forward strand.
TGCCGCACTACTAATAAAGATGGCCTTCAGAACAAAAAATAATCACTCTCTATTCCTTTCCACCAGGCCTCGTCCATAAACGCAGGGCCCGCTGGTAATTGCCTTCAGTAAAGAAGCGGGCTCGGGCTAGTGCAATTTCCTAGGATGAAAACCCAAAGAACACCCCAGAATGAGGGTTGAGCTGGGGTGCCTCTCTCTGCCTGCTTTTCTGAAGCCGAGGATGGAGACGAGAAGGGGGGTAGTGTTTTCTTTAGACTTCTATTTTCCTTTTCTTGGCCTGTGTAGAAGGGAGAGGAGGGCGTAGTGGATGTAAAGGAAGACTCGGCAGCATAGCCCAACCATCCTGAGGCTGGTCCAGCATCTGCTGCACCCAGGCTCGGACATCCAGGACAGCCGCATCTCTGCACACGTGCATGTGAGCCTCCTTTCACGGGCAGGGAGGCTGCATGGCTGCGCTGATGGATCCAGTGCAAGCCCGCAGACTCCACGCTTCCCAGTCGTGGAAGCATTTGGCTCGCCTGCCCGTGCCGCCTGCTCTGCCAAGCGAGGCGCTGACTCCACAGGAGAACCGTCCTGTCGATCTCTGCAGGAACATAAGACCTTTTTTTCCAAGTAAAATGTTCCCCAACTCTGCAAGGGAGGTTGGCAGTACATCTCCAACTCTGGCCTGTCTTTTTAATACGCTTACAATAGCTCTGTTGGACTGAGACCAGCTGTTGGGACATTACCATTTGTAAATGCTTAAAACAGCTAACTCCTTGTTTTCTTGGCAACAGTGACTGTGGGGTTGGAGGGGGGGAGAAAGAAAAGAAAAGAAAGAAAGAAGGCTAGCTCCAGCCACTTCCATTCAGACATTAAGAACCACTGCCTGCCAGCTTTGGCATTCGGTGGCCATTGTTTGCAAAGCTCTCTTCAACAAGTTTCTCAGCACACCACACTACCCCTCCATTCATCCCTGGGCCCAAGCAGAGCTCAACAGGGATCTCCAGTCACCTGGGTCCTCATGGAGCTCACACCAACCATGTGCTCAGTCTTCATCCAAGAGGATGAGATATCCCCACAGGCTCTCTCTTAAGACCTTCTCTCTAATCCATCTGGTGCCTGCTCAGAATGATGGTCACTCAGTGTTGCGGGATGGGGGGAAACCACATGAGATCTAGAATTTATCACCCTTTCTTATTTGTGAGTGCATGCAGATCAGGGGAAGATGAGGGGAGGATGAGGGGCAGGTAACAGAGACTGAAACCAGCTAGGTCCCTCCACATGAGGCCATTCTGAAGAAAGGCTCCTGTTCCAGGTCTACCTCTCAACTAAGGGAGGATCTCAGAGAGTCATCTGCAGGAAGGTCCCCAAGAGTCACCCTTGGCTTCTCAGAATAGATTGGGAATTCCTGGATGCATAAAGTTCTTCCCTGCCTTCCTACTTCCCTGCTGGGCGGTCGCTGTTGGCAAGGCAGCCTCCAGGGCCATGTGCCCATCCACCATGGGCACGTCACAGGCCTCCAGCCCAGCAGCCCTGGAGAAGAGGCACTGACAGACCCAGCACCACCACAGCGGGGACAATAGACTTTGTGTGCCATGGCCCGCTCTCGTGGCCTTCTGTTCGATGGCCTCCCCCACCAAGGGCAGTGGTGGCTGCATCTGTCCTCGCTCCTTTAGTGGGGTTTCTGGACATAAGCTAGCACGGTCTGTCTGTGTCACACGCACTCTTGGAGATGAGTAAATTCAAGTAGCCAAATGTCTCGGCAGGGTTGAAATCCCACACAGAAGCTCTGAGAGCAAGGGTGGTGCCCAGAACTGGGCTCAGAAGGACGAGCGCTTGGTGGGAGCCTTAGACAACTTAGCCTGAGATTGGAAAGTTCTGTGCCCCATTTGATGGCAGTGAGATATGGCCGATTCCTTGTGTGCAAGACAGGAGAGTGAAACAGACAAAGCTCAGACAGCCAGAAAACTAGGCTGCAGGCTAAGGAATAGGGCACAGAGGAAGGAGCAGAGACAATGAGCCACCAAAAGTAGCCAGGGACGGGGACGGGGAGGGGGCTGCTCCATGGTCTAAACCATCTCAGCTATACCAGCCCGGGATTTGGTTAGAAAGCCACCCACATTGCCTCTGTTCTAGAATCACACTCTGAGACCCTTGGTGTGCAGACACTCTGATGTGAACTGGATGTCTCATTTAAAAACTAAAGCCTCTCTCTACATTTGGTAATCAGATAAACGCAAATCAGCCTATATTCCTCTTTTCAGGGGGAAAAAATAGCACAAAGTCCTTTGATGGAAGTTTCTGGTTCCCAGGAAAGGTGTGATGCCCAGCACATAGTAGGCTCAGCACACAGTGGGCTCATTATGGATCACATTCATTGAATGGAACAAATTTTATGTGCAAAGTGGGGTTCTTGAGAAGGCAGCAGAGGTGACTTACAAGGACCAGGGTGACTTGACGAGAGACGTCTGAGGCTAAATCTTGAGGTGGGAGTTTTACACTTGCCCAGATGTAGCTGATTTAGATCATGGATGGAGAACTGAAATCTGGTGCCTCTGTTGACCCTGCAGTGGAATTATTACTACCAAGCCAGAAAAGGCCCAAGGATTCTTCAAGCAGAAGCAAGGATGACATACAGGCTTAGGCAAGGCTTGCATGGGGTGGTGTAGTTATTCAGTCACCCACCAACCCTCTTCATGCCTCTCTAATATTCTTCCCAAGCTGGGGATGTGTCCTCCCTATCATGCTGTATCTCAGAGTCTGCACCAAGGGCTCTCTGGTATTGATACAAATAAAGAGATCATTGCAAGAAAACATGGAAGAGCTGAGCCTCGGCCCTCAGATCCCTTCCCCTCAAGATATAAGGGGAAAGCGGCTGAACAGAAAGAAAGAAAGAAAGAAAGAAAGAAAGAAAGAAAGAAAGAAAGAGAAAGAACTCATGACAGCTTGTCTATGAAGATGATCTATTTATTTATTTATTTATTTATTTATTTATTTATTTATTTATTATATGTAAGCAGACTGTAGCTGTCTTCAGACACTCCAGAAGAGGGTGTCAGATCTTGTTATGGATGGCTGTGAGACACCATGTTGTTGCTGGGATTTTAACTCAGGACCTTCAGAAGAGCAGTCAGTGCTCTTAACCACTGAGCCATCTCTCCAGCCCCCTGAAGATGACTTTTTAAAAAACAAACAGAAAGGAGAGACAAACAACAGAGAAAAAGCAAACCCGCTGCCCTTAGGAAGCAGAGGTAAGGTGACAAGCCAGACCAGGCCGGGTCTCTGAGCTCAGTCCTCACATGTGACAGTGATATAGCTTTGGCTTCCAGGAGCCACCAGTGGGGCCCAACCGTGAAGGTCTATTGTTGGCAGTATATTTAAATGTTTTGTAACAGTCTCTGAGTCCCACCAACTACCCCAGCCCCTGCCAACAGCCGTGAGAAGACATGTGGGCTCATGTCATCCTCCAGCCCTCACCCATGACAATAAATCAATCACATCAGGACAGCCACTGCCAGGGGGGTACAAATAGTAGCCAGAACAAAGCCAGTGGCCACCAAGTACCTGGCCATACCATCCTTACCCAAGCCCTTCAAGGAAGGCTCCGCAGACCAGGAAACACACAGACCAATTGGTAACTGGGCCACAGTTAGCCAACTCATGATTGGGTGGACCTGAATGCTCGCCACCCAGCATGGAACCACCTTGCCTGACTGAAATGCCCACAACTGAGCTCAGCCTCTGTGAGCAGCCGTATGCAGGGCTGGCTGTCCACCCCTCACAGAGCCCTACAGGGTCTGGGGCATGTCACCTCAGACATCTGTCCTATGTGGATCTATTGTTGGCAGTGCATTTAGACGGTTTGTAACAGTCTTGATATGCAGACTTGTCTAGCCTGGAACTCACAATCCTCCTGCCTCAGCCTCCCCAGTGCTGGGATCACAGGTATAGACTACCACAGTGAGCTACCATCTATTCATCAGCACTGAGCCTCCCAGGCAGTAAGTACTGGGCCTAAAAAGTAGAGGACACATGGGACCCATCTCTGCCAAGTCATAAGGAGAAGTACAATACTGCCTGCAGAATCCTCAACCTGGCCCATGTGATCAAGCCCTACGGTCTAGTCACGAAGGCAATGCATTGTAATGGCTGTGGTGGTTTGAGTAGTTATATCCCACATAGATTCATGTGTTTGAATGCCTGGCCATAGGGAACAACACTATTAGGAGATGTGGCCTTGTTTGAGGAAATGTGTCACTGTGGAGGTGGGGCTTTGAGGTCTTAAAGGCTCAAGCTACACCCAGTGTGGAAGACTTCTGCTACCCATGGATCAAGATGTAGAACTCTCAGCTCCTCCAGCACCGTGTCTGACTGCGTGCTGCCATGCTTCCAGCCATGATGGTAATGGACTAGACCTCTGAATCTTCAAGCAAGCCAGCCTCAAATAACTGATTTCCTTTACAAGAGTTGCCTTGGTCATGATGTCTCGTCACAGCAATGGAAACCCTAACTAAGACAATGGCTAAAAGGACAGATGGTATAGCCATCAGATCATCTGGGTTCAAAACTTGGTTTTGTCACTTAGTAGCGGTGCAGCCCTGAGTAAGTATCTTAGCCTCTCTGTGTCTCCGCTTTCTCATCTACAAAATGAAAACAAGAACTCCCCAGTTTCCTCATCCTGTTGGGGGGATGCTTATCTACCAAATCCAGCAGCTGCTTTCCTGAGTCCTCCTCCCTCCTGCCAGTCCCACCTACAAAGGCACACACACACACACACACACACACACACACACACACACACACACTCTCTCTCCTCTATTGACCCATTGGTGACGCTTGCTTCTGTTCTGTTTTTAACATTATTATTTCAGGTGCTGGAGAGTTCAGCTGGCTGAGTGTCAGCCAGCTGAAACACACAAACCCCCATGTTCAACCCCAGCACTCACTACATCAACTGGATATAACACACATCTATAATCCCAGCATTGGGGAGATGAAGACAGGATCAGGGTCTAACCTGGGCTATCATAGAGAGCTTATTGCCTGCCTGGGCTCCATGAGAATTGTTTCTGCCACTAGATTGGATCCCCACTGCTAAGACTCACATTCCCGCCTCCCAAGCCTGGTAGTACAGTTGTGAAACTGGAAACTTTCCCAGGTTGAACAGGTTCAGGAAGGGATCTGGACCCACCATGTATGCCCCTCCCAAGCAATAAGATAAACCTGGCTCGGGCATAGGCTCAGAATCACACACTTGCATTAAGTCTCTCCATAATCCATTCCTGTGTGACCCCGAATAGCCTGCCCTCCACTCCACCGTCCGTCCTGGAGAAAGAATCCATCAGTCCTGTGGATCACGGCATAGACCAGGGTCGGGGTCATGGCGGAAATGCACAAGTCCCTGTACAACCTCCTGTTAGAGCAGAATGAGAAGGCGAGGCTCTCAGGGCAAGGAGGGTAGAGCCGGGCAGGTGCCACACTGACAGTCAGACCACATACACTGCTACTCCCCTTCCCTACTGTGTGCTACTCCACCTTCCCTACTGTGTGGGTGTATAATGCCCCCTCCCCAGGCTCGTGGGTTTGAATAGATCAATAGTCTAGCTGGAAGAGGTGGGACAGTGAGTGTGAGCCTTGCCTGGCCACTTCCTGTCTTCCCTCTGCTTCCTGCTTGGTCAAGCTGAGGCAGCTATCACAGTTAAGAAGCAGAGAGAGATGAATGCACTCAACTCATGTCTGTGTGGTGGCACCCCCACACTCAGGACGGGTCTTTCTTGAGTTGTGCTCATAGACACACCCAGACATTCCCGTGGTGGTTCTGGATCCAATCCGGTTGACTTCACATCCCGGCCACACAATTTCGTTACTTCCTTAGAGGAAGTGCAGCCTTAACGAGAGTTTGGGTTTCAACATATAAATTGGAGGGAGTGGGGGCAAACATTTGGTCCAAACTATTCCCAGTAAGTGTTGAGGTGAGTGTCAGGCTTAATTAGCAGGGACTCAGAATCTGAGTCCCATCCACAAGCCTACAAGCAGGTGGCCATCCATCCCAAAGACTTGTCTTGCCAGGATAAGGTCTCACATGGAACACAGCCCCAGGTATGGAACTCCCCAAGACCCTAAGAGGTGAGAATAAGAAGATATATGTTATCTTCATATATATATCAATGTGGAACTTCATAAGCAACTGTTTTAATTTAGGTACCAGTCATCAGTAGTGGGCAAGATGAGTTCATAACATAGCTGATGGTTAGGATGGAAGGCAGGAAGAAGAGGTTCAGCTTAATGCCTTACCTGTTTGGTTTTTTTTTTTCAAATATATTTCTTTTTTAAAGTTGGATATTTTCTTTATTTACATTTCAAATATTTTCCCCTTTCCAGGTCTCCCCTTCGGAAACCCCCATCCCACCCTCCCCTCTCCCTGCCTCTATGAGGGTGCTCCCCCACCTTCCCACCCACTCCCGTCTTCCTGCTCTGGCATTCCCCTACAATGGAGCATTGAACACCCTCAGGCCCAAGAGCCTCTCCTCCCACGGATGTCCAACATGGTCATCTTCTGCCACATATGTGGCCAGCGCCATGGGTCCCTCCATGTCTACTCTTTGGTTGGTGGTCCAGTCCCTGGGAGCTCAGGGGGAGGTCTGGCCTGTTGACACTGTTGCTCTCTCCATGGGACTGCAAACTCCCTCAGCTCCTTCAGTCCGTTCTCCAACTCATCCTTCAGGGACCCCACCCCTACCCCATTGTGTTCAGTCCAATGGTTGGCTGCGAGCATCCACCTCTGTATTTGTCAGGCTCTGGCAGAGTCCCTCAGGAGACAGCCATATCAAGCTCCTGTCAGCAAGCACTTCCCAGCATCCATAATAGCATCTGGGTTTGGCAACTGTATATGGGATGGATCCCCAGGTGTGGCATTCTCTGGATGGCCTTTCCATCAGTCTCTGCTCCACACTCTGTTTCTGTATTTCCTCCTGTGAGTATTTTGTTCAACCTTCTAAAAAGCACTGAAGCATCCACATTTTGGACTTCCTTCTTCTTAGGCTTCATATGGTCTGTGAATTGAATCTTGGGTATTCAGAACTTTTGGGCTAATATCCACTTATCAGTGAGTACATGCTGTGTATGTGTTCATTTGTGACTGAGTCACCTCACTCGGGATGAAATTTTCAAGTTCCATCCATTTGCCTGCGAATTTCATGAAGCCATTGTTTTTAATAGCTGAGTAGTACTCCATTGTGTAAATGTACCACATTTTCTGTATCCACTCCTCTGTTGAAGGACATCTGGGTTGTTTCCAGCTTTGGGCTATTTAAATATGAATACTATGAACATAGTGGAGCATATGATCTCTGTGTTCTCTGCTGTTATTACAGAGCAAGAGGTTGAATGACTCGTAAAAATAGAGGTTTGCTGAACCTCACCATTTGGGAGTCTCTGTCTGGTCTCATGACCCTGGTATCTTCTTGGCTTCTCCAAGGGACCTCTTGCTGCTTCACCACACCAGGAGCGGGCACAGGCATGCGTGTACGTGAGACAGCCTGCCTTTAAGTCAGCACTTCTCAACCTGTCATAGGGTTTGCCCCACGGCCATCAGAAAACACAGATATTTACATTACAGTTCTTAACAGTAGCAAAATTACTGTTGTGAAGTCGCAGTGAAAACAGTTTTACGGTTGGGGGGGTCACCCCAGCATGCGGAACTGTATTAAAGGGTTGCGGCATTAGGAGGGTTGAGAACCACTGCTATAGAAAGACCTATTCTCTGGAAGCAACCAAACAAGCTCTGAGAAAACGAGCTCAGTCCACTGAGAAATGCGTTAACCCCTCTTACCACATCAACACCTCCCAAAGGCTGCCCTTCCCAACACTGCTGCCATGATGAGTTTGGGAGCCAGATTCAAACTGTACTGGGTATCAGTGGGGCGCTGGAGAGGCAGGGCTTATCCATGAACCAATGGGGCCTGACTATAGAGGTGGGGTTTATCCATGAACCAGTGGGGCCTGGCTATAGAGGCGGGGCTTACTCCACAGAAGGGGGCCCTGCTCTGCATCAACAGTCCCAAATGCCAAGCTACACAAGGGACCCAAAATGTCCAGTGCAGTCATTTAACTGTTTTGCCCAGTGTTACAAATGCAAATCCCCAACTTTGCCGGGATACCTTCCCCAGCACTCAAGCATCTCACACCTGTGTTTCAGAAATACACCCCGCTCCACCACCACCACCACTACCACCCCCGGGCTTGGCACTGGCAGGTTCTTGGGGATATTGCAGGGACGGGCTTCCTTAACAGAGGGAAATGGCTGTGCCCAGTCATATAGACAGCAGAGAAGAGCCTGTGCGGACTGAACTCAATAGAAAACCATCAAGCTACAACCGTAGGTGTGACCTTCACAGCCTCCTGACAGCCAGCAGCAGGACTTCCCTCCTCCGATCCTGCTCTGCAGAGGCGGGAGGGAAAGACAGTTTTTATCAGATCACCTAGGCCAAGCCTGCCAACTTCTCCAAAAACCCTTTCAAAGAAAGAAAGGAAAGGGAAGAAAGGACTGAGAAAAGAGAAAGTGAAGGGGAGTGGAACCTGCGTCCCCCTCCCCCCCCCAAAAAAAACCGCTACTTTCTGAGCCGCGTGAATTATTTAGCAGACAGCTGAAAGGACTAAACTCAACAGAAGAATACAAACCCCAGCTTGCACCACACACACCTTCCCCAAAGCCCGTGACAATGAAATGTGTTTTATGCCCCAGATCAACATGCCAGGGAAGGAGCTTTGGAGATAGATGCCCACTGGGATCATTAGCCCTTTATCTCTCAACCCTTGCCACCAGCATCAGATCCCTGAGCCTGGGCAGCCCAGGGGGAGACGGGCTGAGAAGTGTCTATATTGTAAAGTGTTGGTTAAACAACCCCACCGCATTCTTATTTGCTGGAGGTTTTAGGGAGCAGATGTAGGACTGGCAGGGCTCAGAGCTGGCGATGTTGCTCCAGCTCACTCAGAGCCAACACGCACAAACACACAGAAAAGAAAGCTGCATTTGGTGCGTGTGCCTGGGCGCGCGCCGCCTCACCCCTGCGCCGTCCTCCTGTCCAAGGTTCCTCGGAGTCCGAGCTGACCAACCCAAAACCAGCTTGGGGGCAGGCCAAGAGAAGTATGAGTCCTCCCAGAATCTGAATGTGGGTGTCTCTGCGAGAGGGCTTGCTGCGAGTCTCCCTGCCTGCAGGCACAGGGGCTGGGCAGGCGACTCACCCACTGCAGGCTGGTGCAGTGGTTGCTAGAGAAAGGGCGGATGAATGCAGAAGCGACTATAAAGGCCAGCGGCAGCGAGGCAATGCTGCAGCTGTCAGGCAATAACTTAGATAGTTACGGCTGCCATCACCTAGCTTGTGCGAGCTTTTTAATATCTTTTGGCAGCTCTCGTGTCACAGCACAAAGGGAGAGTTGGCACTTCCTAGCACACTTTGTTTGACATAACTGTAGGCAGGACCCAGCTGATACCTTCAGTGCTGGGGATGGGTTTGCTCTTAAGGTGCATTTGATCAGATCAAATGCCAAGATCCCCCTACCTCTCTCCCTCCTCTCACCGCTGCCCTGCTTCTGTGCGGGGCACATGACACCCCTAAATCACACATTGGGCACCAGATCAGATGGATGGGAGGACTCGGCGGGCGTTCGGCATAAGGCTGGCTCCGTAAGCATCCAGTAAAGGAGAAGAGAATCAGTTGGGGAACACAGCGAGATGCAGAAAGAATGGAAAGTGGTCATGGAACGTCCCCTAGCTTTGGGGAGAGACAGTCCTGCTTCGCCCCTACATCCAGAGAATTTGAAGTCAATCACTGCACCACCATCTTGCTTCCTGCTCTGCACTCTAATCCATTGCCTGGCTACACATCTCCTCCCCAGTCACTTGGGAGCCTAGCCTGTTCCAGACAGCTCCCTCCCTGCACATCATGATTCTCCTGAGGACCAACAACTAAGAGGACCATTCGCAGCAGCTGTTCCCACCACAGTGACATCTCCACCCGGCTGGGCTTCCCGGTTAGTGAGAACTATCATTCTAAGATCCACGGAGCTGAGGGCGTGAGGAGAGGACACAGAGGATGAGTGTGGGAAGGGAGTGGAGAGGGGAGGGGCTCAGCCCCGGTAGGAGTACAGTTATAGCCTCAGTGCCCAGGCATTCTGGTTCTGCCTAGTGGATAGGTCTCTGTGTTCCTCTCTAGGCAGTGACTCTGGAGGTGGGGGATCACCAGGAAGACACAAAAGGAAAGTGTGTGAGGTCCATCAAAGCTGAGAATGAGCCCTGCTATATCGCCTTTCCAATCACTGTGGCAAACCCTGGTTAGAGAAAGCGGTTATTCTTGTTCACACAGTAGACGGATCCAGGTCATGACAGGTTGGCCTGTTTGTTTTGGGCTTGGCAGGACCAGGAGCATATCATGGCTGGTGCACATGGACCTCATACCATCATGAGCCAAGAACCAAAGGAGAAAAAGAAGAGACCCGAAATCCCCTTTTGAGTGTACCTCCCGCTGGTCTAACACACGCACACACACACTCGTGCACACACACACAAACACACACACGCACACACACACACAAACCCATCTATTAAAGACTGCACCACCAAAGCACTTTCCTGGATCCCAAGCCTCCTGCTCATAAATCTGGGGACACCTAAGACTCAAACTATAGTAGCTCCTGGCTGTGTGCAAAATGCTGCAAACCAAACTGCTACAACGGAAGATGCCCTCATCTCGGCTTGGTGTCTAGATGAAGGCAACAGCAGATCTGAGTTTTCCTAAGCTCTGGAAGAGAGCACCTAGACCAGCCTCTCCCTTGGCTTCCAGTTTGTGCGAGCTTTGGTGTTCCTTGACTTGTAGATACACCTCTCCAACCTCTGCTTTCATCTTTATGCAATGTTACAAAGACATGTGTATGCTTATGTATGTGCGCATGTGCATATGTGTGCATACTTATGTAGAAGTGTGTCTGTGTATATGTACGTGTACAAGCATATTCAGATGTTTATATGTGTACACATCTTTATATACACATATGTGTATATGTGTGAATATTGTGTATGTATGAATGTGTTATATATGTATATGTATGCACACATACATAGAAGTGTGTCTGTGTACATGTATGTGTGCAGGTGTAACATGTGTGTGTGTATGTGTGTATATATGTAGGCCTATGGGGAGGAGAGGGTTTTTGGGTTGTTTGGCTTTGTTTTGGTATTTGCTCACTGTTTGAGGGGATACTAGTCCATCATAGCAGAGAAGGCATGGCATTAGGAGGCTCCAGGCTTGTGTGAGCACACAATGAAGGCTCCAGGCCTGTGCAAGCACACAATGAAGACCTGTCCCCCACATCTGACAGACCAGGAAGTGGGACCAGCTACAAGCAAAGATATGTCCCTAGTGATCCACTCCTCCAATAAGGTTCCCTCTGAGAACAGTGATGCCATCTGAGAACCAAACCAGGATGGGGCCCAGCCCACTCCACTCTGACCGCAATGCCTCTTTGCAGGGTTAGAGCTTCATCCAGTGCAGGTGGATTGCAATGGGCACCACACAGCTACGTTAGGTCTCATTTCTAACCCTTCTACAGTTCTGCAAGGTAAGCATGTTACATACGATGAAAACAAGACCCAGAAAGACCACAGAACTTGCTAAAGACACCTGATGTAGCCTCTCCTTGGCAAGGGTGTGGGGACTGGCAGCTGCCATTTCCTCCCTGGGACCCTGAAGCCCTAATGGGATGAGTCCTTCCTCATCCTGTGGAGCTTGACCTGGCAGGTTGAATGTGGTATGGAACCCTGGTGGCCTAGGAGGTGTAGTTGTGGGGTGAAACAGGGCCTGCCTAGCTTGGCAAGAGTCTCCACCTGGCCCAAGCTCTGACAGACAAAACACTGTGTGTGTTATTATCACACAGTCACCTGGCCTCCAGCGTTATCAGTTACTAAATAATGAAACACAACGAAGCCTGCCTGCTACATATCTGGACTCCATAAATGTCAGCTTTCTCTTCCTGCCTCAAGGCTCTGAAACGGCCCTTCCTACTGCCACTTCGTGCTTTCTGATCATGGAGTGCAAGCTCGCTGGCTGCTGTCAGAACAAGGAAAATACCAGTAAGATTCAGCAGGCAGCAGCTAGGTAGTACCTATCACCAAAAGCCACCTTTACTGTTCACCTAGTTCATATGTGGCAGTGATCCCAAGTCACATGACGGAGCCTAGAAAATCTCCCAGCATTCTGAGTGCAGGCACCGCCACCCTCCCCACTTTTCAGATAAGGTAACTAAGGGGGGAATGTTGGTTACTTTGGAACTCTACTCTGGTCTTCGCTGTGGGGTTTTGCCTAATCAGAGGCTGATCTGAGTTAGGCAGATGTCGGGGTCATCTTTGTCCTACAGAAACTTGGGTTTCATCAGCTTGAAACAACACTCCTGTGTCCACCCAGATGGCATGCCTGCATTAACCAAGGGTGGCCAGAGAGGCCTTCAGAGCTGGCCTGAGGAGAAGAGGGTGTAGTCTTTCCAGAGATAGAAGGATCCAGGCAGATAGCTGAGCCAACAAAGTGTCTGCCTGGCAAGCATGAGGACCTGAGTTCAATCCCCAGCACTCCCTAAAAATCCAAATGTGGTGGCAGACGCTTGTAGCCTCAGGGATGAGGGTGGGAATGTGCAGAACCCTGGGGCTTCATCCCATCACGAGCTCCCGATGAATGAGAGACTCTACTTCAAAACGTAAGGCGGATAGAATGGTACCTGTGGTTGACCTCTGACCTCCACATGCATATGCATGCACACACACACACACACACACACACACACACACACACACTGGGGGAGAAATGTAAACCCTGCTCCTATTGTGTTATTGGCACAGCTCCCAAATGTTTTTCCCCTAGAAAAGCCCCATATCAATGCCCCAGATACCAAGTTAGAGTACTAAAGTCCAAATAAATGGAGTTTTCCTACACCTAAGATCTGCCATGACGACCCCAAGCTTAGAGGTGTGACCTCCTCATGCAGGCAAGGCCAGTATCCAGCTTCCAGACTCCAGCTTCTCAGACGAGGTGAGAATCCTTCACCCTCAATCCTCTCCTCCCTTTGACAAAGGCAGCTTCTTGCAGCCTTGCCGTGCTGAAACATTCCAGCAGCTTCCAAACACAATTCGATGCAGCCACAGCTTGAGAAGTGCCCCGGCACCCAGGCTCCCGGCCTTTGGGGCCATTATTCACTTAGTATCATTCAAAACAAATAAGAACGGTAAAATATCAGCTGGAGCCAGGCCAGGCCAGAAGGGACTGGAACATCTCATAAAACCATAGTATTCCATAAATAGAAAGTATGAGAAAACGCAGGGAAAACAATGGTTTAGGACATTCTGACCTCCCTCCAAACACAGATCACCTGAAACAACAGCATCGATGGGTGCCCATCTCAGAGACAACAGGAGCACTGGTAAGGGCACCCTCGACAGCAACCTCAGAGAAATAAAGCAAAATCCACCATACACAGGACAAGAACTTCAGCTCTCTCCCCTCTCTTCCAGCAGGTCAGAGAGAGTCCTCCCAGCCAAGGAGAGGGGGCGGGGCTGGAACCTTTAGTTAGACATAATAAAGACATTGGAAACAGTTCACAACATGCCCCTCCTTATCAAGGACAGCTCTGGTTTATAGTGTGGGGTCCTGTCCTTGCTGTGTGTGTCCCTGTGTCATCCTGCAGATCATGTCTCCCATTCCAGTGCTCTGCGGGTCGCCACGGATGGCTTACCTCAAGGTCAGCCACTCACAGAAAAACTGTGGTTGGGATGTGTTGAAAATAAACAAACAAAAAACTAAAAAGAAAGCATAGTGGATAATCAAAATGGATTACTATTCAGTCACTCAAAATACAACCCGGTCCTAAAAAAATAAAAATTAAAAAAGAAAAACACAAACAAAACCACAGATGGAACAAGAGCTCATATTGTTAAATAAAATAAGCCAAGAACAGAAAGAAAAGGAAAAGAAAAGAAAAAAGAGAGGCGGAACACTGCTCCCATCTGGAAACATGATGTGACTGGCACGACCTGATGATGTGACCACTACATGACGTGATCACTTCTCTTCGAGTCACTTGCTCCTCAAAACCTCTGGGACCTGGGTTTCTTTGGGGCTTGTATTCTCTCTGCAGAGAAGCTCTCAAAGGCTTTATTCTCCGGAAGCCTCTGGAATCAGAACCGTCACACCCCCTAGTGGTAGCCTGATGAACCCCTTAAGTTACTCCACTCACCCCGCCCATAGGGGACAGTTCTCCAACTGTTCCACATCAACCTGGTGCTTCAGACAAGCAGCCCAGGAGAAAGGGGCTCCAGCCTTCAGGCAAACCTGAAGACAATGAACGAGTCAGTTTTTCCCTGGTGGAGTCTGGCAGGTGTCGACCTGTTCAGGGCTCCGTGACTCTGCAGCCTCAGACTACAGTGGGCTCCACATCCGTGTGATAGAACTTTTGGGAATTAACCAAATAACTTCCCCTCACTGGATATAAATCATCACAATACATCCAATAGTGTGTGTGTGTGTGTGTGTGTGTGTGTGTGTGTGTGTACGTACATGTGTACAGGTGCCCACAGAGGCCTCGGGAGAGGATCTGACCTTCTAGAGCAGAAGTAACATGAAGTTGCAAATCATCTGACATGGGTGCTGTGAGCCATGTCCTCTGGTAGAGCAGTGTGACTACTCTGGACCACAATGTCCCCCACAGGCTCAAATATTTGAATGTGTGGTTCCCCACCCACCCACCCCACCCACCCCCGTTTAAGGAACTGTTTGGGAAGGATTAGGAGGTGTGGCCTTGTTAGAGATGTGTCACTGGGGGTAAGCTTTGAGGTTTCAAAAGCTCATACCATTCCCAGTTAGCCTTGTGCCTCCTGCTTTGAGATGTAAGCCCTTGGCTATCGCTCTTCCACTATGCCAGCCTGCCTGCTGCCATGATGGCCATGGACTCCCCCTCTGAAGCTGTAAGCCCCAAATAGGCTTTCTTCTGTAAGCTGCCATGGTCACTGTGTCTCTTCATAGCAATAGAGCAGTGGCTAAGGCAGGCAGCAAATGCTCTTAACTGCTGAGCCATCTCCATCTCCCAGTACTTCCATTTTTAGACAGAGAAATTGATGGTCAGAGTGCTCAGTAACAGCCCATCATCAGATGAGACAGGGGCGTTTCCATGAGTCCCAGTACACACTCTCCCAGTTGCCTCATCTAAAGTTAAATTAAATTAAAATGTCAAATAGCTTGCTTAGATGACCCAAAAGTCTGAGATCTTAATAATGACAAAATCAAATTCCCACTATGCCTGTCATTCTTCTCGGTCCCTGTGTCACTGGCTGCAGGAAGCAAAACAGCAGGAAGCTTCTAGCTGAGAGAGAGAGAGAATGAGAGCCAGAGGGGGAGCGAGAGTGTGTGTGTGTGTGTGTGTGTGTGTGTGTGTGAGAGAGAGAGAGAGAGAGAGAGAGAGAGAGAGAGAGAGAGAGAGAGGCACAGCACAGCACCTCTCAGTTCTCTACAGAGGGCATGGGAACCCAATGACACACTCCTGGTGGCATTACAGGAGCTGCCTGGTTTTCTGAGCCAGCCATGGTTTTCTTGTGTTTCCTGGGCCTGCTGGCGTGCTTTTACAGCGATAGCACATTCTGTAGGCATGTCATCTGTTGAAATGGAGATAACAAATCACATTTTAAAATATTTTCTCCTTTCATTTATTAGGGGAGGTTCATTCAAGCCATGGCAAGCATGTGGAGGTGGATTGCTCTCCCACCATGTGGGACCCTGGGGATTGAACTCGGATCATCAGGCTTGACAGGCCTTTACCACCAGTCCAATCCCTCACATTTTAAATGTCACATCTAAGTGCTACTATGTTTAAAAGTTTAATTCTCACAATTCAGGTTTGGGGGTTTTATTACACTATTTTTCTAAGTTTGTTATTGTTGTTGTTGCTGCTGCTGTCTGGCACTGTTTCTGACTCCTCCTCTTTGATTTTATGAAATAGAATCCAGAAGATAATTTCCCTTACCACTGAAAGTTTGGACTCAGGCACAGCTGGATCCAGGGGGCTCATCACTGAGCCTCAGTGAATGAAACTGGAATAGACTGCTAGAAATTGCCCCCCACCCCTTTCATGATTGACACAGACATCATCAGCACAGGGCTGAGCTGTGCTTTCTGACGCTGGCAGTCGTGCTTTGACCCTTGCTGACTGTTTACAGAGATTAGATTTCCAGTCTGTACCTGATGGGTTTGTTTCAACGTATCACAGCTGGAGTTATCACAGACAAAGGAGCTTCGGGTGAAGAAATGGCTCCATGAGATCCAGCTGTAGGGCATTTTCTCAATTAGTGATCAAGGATGGGAGGGCCCATTGTGGGTGGTGCCATCCCTCGGCTGGTGACCTGGGTTCTATAAGAAAGCAAACTGAGCAAGGCAGGGGAAGCAAGCCAGTAAAGAACATCCCTCCATGGCCTCTGCATCAGCTCCTGCTTCCTGACCTGCTTGAGTTCCAGTCCTGACTTCCTTTGGTGATGAACAGCAGTGTGGAAGTGTAAGCTGAATAAACCCTTTCCTCCCCAACTTGCTTCTTGGTCATGATGTTTGTGCAGCAATAGAAACCCTGAGTAAGACACCATCTGTAACAATGTCCCATGCTCCGATGCCTCTGCTGCTTCTGTGAAGAATACAGTAGGTCATGGGGCTTTCAGGTGCATTTACCTTAAAGGCTTAGTTCTTAGAATGTCAGTAGTATGATCCATGTGTGCATGTGCTGCTATTAATGCTCATTTCTCCCAGCGATAACACTTTATACTGGCAAAGCTTTCCCCTGTGTCTGTTCTACAAATTTACCATTTAAAGCTCCATAATTAGCCTGGCAAAATACATACGTTCCGAGATATAACTATAGTTCAAGGTCAATTAAGCTACAGGGGGAGAGAGGAGAAAATAAAGAGGGAGATGGGCATGTACATATTTAAATTCATATTATGAGTGTGTGTTTGCAAGACACATATAAATGGCAAATAGGGAAACTTCACAAAAAAAAAAAAATGAAAAGACAGACAGCTAGATAGCCCCAGATTTTAATGCCACCCCCAAGGTAGAACAGGTGGCGAAAATATAATAAAACATGTTGCAAGGAACTTGTCATGAATTTTAAAAACAAAAACGCCTACAGACCAAATAAGCTGCTCTGACACTGGGCTAAATCCGAAGTTCCCAAACTATTTTAAATGACAAAGCAGAAGCTCCCTAGAGAAGGTCCAACAGAAATGGTTTGAGGGCAATTGCTGCTAAACTCATATAGAAAGGAACTTGGAGAGAGGACGCAGCCTGCTCTCTCTGCCACAAAGGCCACGTGCAAACGTCCACAGCCAGACCATGTGCAGGACCAAGGTGTGCCCACAAAGGCCCCTGGGAGCCTCCCATGCTCCATTGATGGTGGGTTTCTCAATGCACATGTGACAGGATGCTGGGCTCCGGCTCATGGGCAGCCACTCCAGGACCCCATGTGAAATAGGCCAGAGATAGAGGTTCTAGCTAGTACAGGCTGACCCCCCACACTCAGCAGTGCTCACCCTCACACCCCCATATGTTTGGCCATTGCAAGCACCAGCCTGTGCTTTGTTCTTGGCCAACCATATATGAAGAAGTCACTTCCACGGCCCCTCCCTGACCTCTGGGAGGCTGGGTGCTGCACAGAGGTCACCTTGGTCTACTTTCTACTATCAAAGCGGCTGGACCGACAGCATTGATCTCTGTCTCCTCCAGCACTGTGTTGACTGCAGTATGCTTCTAAAGATAATTTAGGAGATGCACATAGTGTGCACCTCTGAAATTCCACCACTTGGAAGGCAGAGGGAGGTGTGTCATGAGTTTGAGGTCAGCCAGACATATACAGTAAAACCCTATATTAAAGGGGCTGTAGGTGTAGTTCTGTGGTAGGGTGATTGCTGAATTCACAAGGTCCTGAATTCAAGGCCCAGCACCAGAGGTTATGTAAGAACGAAGGGTAGAAGAGTCAGCATCCCTGCTTCCTTCCCTCATGAATCCAAGCATCTAAAGAGATCTGGAAAGAGGAGAGTTGAGCTGCACAATGAACAGGAAGCCTATGTCCATATGGACCTGTGGCTGCCTCTGGGTACCAGCAATCTGTAGCTATGCAAAAGTGAGGAGGGAGGCCAGAGGGCTGAATCTTAATGCGCAGAATCTTGATGCTTAAATATTTGGTTCCCAACCACCAGAATGATCAAAAGGAGCCCCTGGAGATGTAACTCAGTTGGCAGAACCCTTGCCTAGCATGCACAAAATTCTGAGTTCAATTCCCACCCAACCTGAGAAAACTGGTCCCTGTGCTCCAGGGAGACCTGCACATCACAGTCTTGCAGGACTGTTCACAGCATCCAAGTCAGAGCTTCAACAGAAGAATGGATAGAGACATGATCTAGCTACATCTGCAGGGAACGGGAGAGCTGGAGATTGTGATATTTAGCAAAATCAGCCAAGCCTAGACAAGTACTGCATGCTTTCTCTAATAGGTAGAAGCTAGAACTTTCTAGTAAATGTGAAAGTAGAAGTGGGGACTGTTTGGAGAGTAAGAACCAGGGAGAGAGCCCACAGTAAGCAGATTGAACAGGAACAAAATACAGGACATCCACATATAAAAATATCAGAGAGAAGCCCTTCATTTTATACAATTAGTATACGCCAAGGAAAGAAGACCTGCCAAAGCTTTCTCTGCAGGGTCAACATGAGAAACTTCCTTCTCGAGAGATCCTGACAAGCCAGAAGCACGCTGGCTCCTGGTGGCCGGCCAGCCTTCTCCATGAGCTGCTCGCACTCTGAGGGATGTGTTCCTCTTTTGTCTCCATTTGCTATGATAAAATACCCTACAAAAGCAATTTAAGGGAGGAAGTTTATCCTGGTTCATAATTTCAGGTGGTCGTCCATCATTAGAGGGCAGTCAAGATGGCAGGAACCTGAAGCAACTGGTCCTAACACAGCTATACTCAAGAGCAGACAGCAATAAACCAGTGACCACTTACATCCAGCTTGCTTTTCCAATCTTACATGGTCCAGGATCCCAGCCCAGGGAATAATGCCACCCACAGTGGGCAGATCTCTGCACCTCAGTTAGTATAATCAAGGTAATATCCCACAGATATGCTCAGAGGGCAATTTAATGTAAACAATCAATCTCTCATCCAGACTGCCTTCCCAGTTAGCTCTACATTGTAATAAGTTTATAAGATTGATCATCAAATGGCTCCACTTTCAAACTCATTCCCTAAGCCAGGGACCCAGGCTCTCAGTGCCACTGCTGAGCCAGTTCTGTCTACCTTCTGCTTATATCAATAAAGTTTTACTGGAACACAAACCCACCCCTTTATCTCTGATTGTCTGTGCTGTTTTCCTGTAGTATATGTGGAGTCCAGTCATTGAACAGAGCGTGCATGGCTGGCAAAGCTCGCATGCTCACTCTGTGTGCCTTTCCAGAAAAAAGTTTGCAGACTGACCTGGGACTTCACTGTAGTGTGTGGGTGGACTATATGTGCTTTCTATTTCAAGACTGAGAAAATCCTGCAAGATTGGAAACCCCATACAAAAAGAATTTCCTGATACAACAGAAGAGGGTCCTAAGACTTTATAGGTCAAAAGTTTTAATCTTCTGTCTCTTGGGGTTTTGTATACCACTGCCCTAGGGAACATACATAATAAACCAATTGTTCCATCTCTGGGTTTTCTAATAAGTGTGGGCAACATGCTTCAGAATAGCTATGGAAAAGGGCAGGTACTCCCATGAATTGATATTAGAGCCTAATTAGCCACCAGGCCCAGCTGATAACAGCCCATCAAACTCCACTGCCCAAAGAAAGCTCAGGTGGATGGAAAGAGGGGAAGAGAAGAGGAAACAAATAGCTAATTATGATAAACGGGTTTCCTTGGCAACACCGTTTACAGCGGCAGTGATGCTGGCGGACATTTAATGATAAGCACAAAGGTTTGATGTGACATTACAAGACGCCCACCGTCTTGATGTTCATTCCACTCTAGCAAAGGCAAAGCCACACGCACCTCAAATTTTGTCCAGCCTGGAGACCTCAAAAGCCTGTTAGTACTTTGTTCTCCGAGAGTCAGAGGTCAGGAATATGGACACGTATTTGCAGTGTCTATGGCTCCTGTACCCATTCCACCCTCAGAGTTTCAGGCACAGCATTTCCTGTTCCGTGGCCCAGCTGGACTACTGCCCTGTGGCTTGGGGAAGGCTGTGCAGTGTGCAGCAGGCTGGGGACCTCACTTGCTTGTCAGTCATCAGAGGCACCCCTGAGACTGCTGGATAATCTCAGTCCCATCCCCATTGGGGACATGTGTGTCTACATTTCTAAGAATAATAATCTGATTAAGATATTTGGGAAAAGGTCATCTGCAGTATTAGTTCCTATACTGGTTGGTTTTGTATGCCAACGTGACACAGGTTGGAGTTATCACAGAAAAGGGACCTTCAGGTGAGGAAATGCCTCCATGAGATCCAGCTGTGGGGAATTTTCTCGGTGATCAAGGTGGGAGGGCCCCTTGTGGGTGGTGCCATTCCTGGACTGGTAGTTTTGGGTTCTATAAGAAAGCAAGCTGAACAAGCCAGGGGAATCAAGCCAGTAAGGAACATCCCTCCATGGCCTCTGCATCAGCTCCTGCTCCCTGACCTGCTTGAGTTCCAGTCCTGACTTCCTTTGGTGATGAACAGCATCCTCATCAGCTTGCTTCTTGGTCATGATGTTTGTGCAGGAATAGAAACCGTGACTATGACAGTTACTTTGGTACCATTTTGAACAAAATACTTGAGAATAACTTAAAAGGAAGGATGACATATTTTAACTCAAATTTCAGAGGGGTCAGGCCACCATTCCAGAGGAGATAAGGCATAACAGTATACATACACACACATGGGAGCATTATGTAATTTCACGCTCACACTTCGTGCTTATCACATGTCTGACATGTGTGCTGACTTGTTACATCTCAGCTCAACACAAGCTGGGGTCGTTTAGGAAGGAACCTCAACTGGGAAAATGCCCCCATCAGACTGACCTGTGAGTAACCTGTGGTGCCTGATGGATGGTTGAAGGCCCAGCTGTCTGTGGTTGGTGCCACCCTGGGCAGGTAGGCCCAGATGATACCAAAGAGGAAGGTTGAGAAAGTCGTGAGGAACAAGCCAGTGAGCAGCATGGCCTCTGCTTCAGTGCCTGCCCCCAGGTTCCTGCCTTGAGTTTCTGCCCCAGTTGTGGAGTGTGACCTGAGAGTAGTAAGCCAAAATAAAGCCTTTCTTTGCAAAGTTCCTTTTGGTCGTTGTGTTTTATCACAGCAATAGAAGCCCTAAGTAAAACAACATGCATATGTTTGAATATATATACGGGTGTGTGTGTGTGTGTGTGTGTCTATGTGTGTGTGTGTGTGTGTGTGTGTGTACACTGGGAATAGGAAGGACTGGGCATCACCAGGATGGCACTGAAGATTCCAATCTCAGGAAACAGTGCCTTGCTGAACAGTCTCACATCCTGCAAGTGATAACTTTGCACTCTTCCTCCTTCCTCCAAAACTCTAGACATATAGATTGACTATATACTCTATTTTATTAATAATTTTATATATATTGCATGCAGGATCAACTTTAAAGTGACATGTTTAGTTTTCATCTTGTTTGTGTATGTGTGTGTGTGTACTTCGGTGTGTGTGCATCTGTTCTCACTTCTTGATGGGCAGCTCTAAATTTGCTCCTAAGACACTTGGTTTCCTTGTTTGGGTGTGACAGCAGAAAGCCTTTGAGCTGCCTGTGCTTGTTCTCTTTTGCTCTTTAATGAGCATGTTGCTCAAGATGCTGAAAATCTTGTACTTAGGGAAAGATGGGAGGGAGGGAGGAGAAGGGACAGGAGAGAGGACAAGTCCAACTCCAAGTAATCACATTAGACTGGAGCTGGTTTTGGTGGTGGCGGTGTTTGTTGTTTGCTGGTGGCATTTGGTGGTGGTGGTGTTTGTTTGTGTGTATGTGGTGGTGGTGGTGGTGGTGGTGGTGGTGGTGACGGTTTAGACATGGCCCTACACATCTCAGACTGGCCTCACACTCACCATGTAGCCAAGGATGACTTTTCACTCTGGTCCTCCTATCTCTACATCCTGTGAACTGGGATTAAAAATGTACTTGGAGCTGATTATTTTTTTTTTACTTCTTCCTCCATAATTTTCTTCTCTAAATCTCTTTTCTCCCAGCATACAAAAGCATCAGTCTTCTCAATAAAAAATAAAATAAAATCCTAAGTATCCCAGCAGCATGCCAGCCTGAGATAGCATTAATATTAAACAAAGCGGTCTTCATGTGTGAATGACAATGAATTGCTCACTCCTACCCCAGAAGATGCTAGAAGACTGGCAAAGGTGACACCCACTCCCCGAACAAGAGTCAAACACATGCCCACAGAGCAACCCTTGCTTCCACCCTCAAAGTTCTACATACTCCCTGGCTGTGTCTGAGGCCCTGCAAAGGTTCTGAGCAGAGCAAACACTCATTTGTGACCATGTGTCATGATAGGGCCACTCAAGCCTTGACATTTGGTGACTATACAAAAATGACAGACCACCAGAGGACAGACCACATGGGTGTTACTATCAAAATCTCTGCTTTCAAGACACAGAATCACACACACACACACACAGGCAGACACACACACACACACACACACTTGTACACATGCACATGTGCATACACATGCAAGTATGCACACACATAAATACATACATGCACACATACCATACAAGTATGCACACATTTGCATACACACATGCATATACATACATACACATGTACATACACACATGTACATACATACTTGCACAATGATACATGCACATATATATATTTGCACGCAAACAGACATATATGCACACATGCACATATACATGTACACACATACATAAGTACATACATACACACATACTTACATACATGCACACACATACATGCATATACACACATATATATGCACACACATGCATACAAATATGCACTGATATATACATGCACACACATACATACATGCACATACATGCATGCTCACACAACACAGATCAGGTCATCTTCATGCTGTCTACAAAGCTCCTC
The DNA here is from genome assembly GCF_978045245.1 of Mus caroli. NCBI lineage: Eukaryota > Metazoa > Chordata > Mammalia > Rodentia > Muridae > Mus > Mus caroli. Next base: position 188,523,422 of record NW_028227256.1, read on the forward strand.
TCCGTGGATTCTAAAAGTTCAAAGACTGTTTTCAATATTTTAAGATTTGATTAGGCCAATTTTTACTTAAATGATTAAACTTCTCTGCGCTGTTACAGATGCTGCCACGGCTCTTGTCAGTATTTAGCTGTTCCCACTGACAAGATCTCCGCTTCTAAAGTCATTTCATATGTCTCTACCGCATTCTAGCAAGAATATCAGAGTGTCCACACCCAGAACTGATATCTACTTATAAGGACAGATGATAAGGAAACAGATGCCCCTGAGGACTTGGGTAGAGACATCTCATTATAGAATTGATTATAAAAGATAAATGTGTGCACTTGCTTAATTAAATATAATCTTATAAATAATATAGGAGCAGTCAAATACATTTTTGAAAAACTATCAACTGCTTTATTGTATAGTCATTAAAATTAAAAAAAAAATGATGGCATGGTGTCTCAAGCCTGTAATCATGGGACTCAGAAGGCTGAGGCAGGAGGAGCCACTGTCAGGCCTGTGCTACATAGGGAGGATGTGTCTCCAAAATGCGAAATATTTAATTCCAGCAAAATAAATATCTGGTAGGCTCTAGAACATTACCAAATAGGGTGTAAATTTCCATATATGCATACGTATGAACATACACTTAAAATTACGTGCACCACTATACACATACATGAACCATTTCGTTATATGACTGGGTACATAGTAAAAACACTGAAAGGAAGTGCAAGAAGCCAAATGCTGACTGTGCTGAGTGATTGCAGTGGTTTTTTTTTTCTTTCAGCCTTAAATATTTTCTATAATGGTTATGTATTACTTTATAGTCTAAAAACAAAAGTTATCTAAGAGAAAATATTCTAACATTTTAATGAATTCAGCTGCTCTATCTTGGGTATTTTCCAACTGCATTATGTCATCCTTAAGAAGCAAGAACCAGCGTGGCAGGGGAGTTTCCAGGTGTCTTCTGTGGAGAAATCTGATTTCTTACACACTCGGGGGCAGCATTCTCTCCCCTTCCCCTCCCCCTCCCTCTCCCCTTCCCCTCCCCCTCCCCTCCCCCTCTCTCTTCCCCTCCCCTGCATGTCTCTCAGAAGCATCCATCCCCTTTGCCAGAACCCCTCTCCTGCCCTTTGGCTGGATCACAGGGGTACTATGGAACTTGGGTGGAGTCTCAGTCACAAAATGAGTAAAACACCATCTCAAAACATACAAAGGAAATTACCTATGTCCACATTAAAAACAATCCTGAAACCCTTCCCAGCACCTCCAGCCTTCAACCGCAGTGAATATTAGCCAATGCCTGCAGTTGGCTCTTTCCTACCTCAGAGAGAGCAGACATTTAAATCATATCTGTGCAGCGAGGAGGACCCACAAGAGTGACCTGGCTCTCAAAGGCTGGGCCTTGTTTCCCCTCCGAGTACTAGAAGCCATTGCTAGCAGTTTGAGAAGAGTATTACAGTCTTCCCTTGGAGTGGAAATTCACCCCTCCCAAGCCATCCAGGTCCCAGCCCTGCCTGAGGATAGAAAGAGAAGCTCAATGTGCCCAGTGGTCAGGGCTGGAGAACACACATGAGGACGGGCAGGGCACGATGCAGAGTCAGGGTCTATCTGCAGTTTGAAAACAGTTCACACCCAGATGTCCATACCAGCGACTCCCAACCTCTGGGTTGCCATCTCCTGGGGGTCAAACAACTTTCACAGGGATCACCTAAGACCATCCTGCATATCAGATATTTACATTACGATTCATAACAGAAGCAAAATTATAGTTATGAAATTCTATGGTTGGAGGGCACCACAGCATGAAGAACTGTGTTAAAGGGTCGCAGCAATAGGACAGTTGAAAACCACTGCTGTACACTTACTGTGGACAAAGTTCTCTGCCTCTGGCAGGCAGTGGCTACCTCTCTTACCACATACTCTTGGCCATACCTTCCTGGCCCATCAGCTCAAGGATCCCCAAGTGGCTTCACTACAAAGCATACAGGGCTAGTTCTTCAATTTTATTTTAGAAAATACTGAAAAGCAGGCTACTCTGTCTGTACATAGCTGCACCTCTGCATTTGAAAAGGTTTAAGGTTAGCAAAATGTGGGTTCAAACAAAGCAGCCACAAACTTCCTGGAGATTTCCATGGATGCTAGCCAGTCATGGAGCCTCCAAAGGTCTGCAAGTGTCAGCTTTAGACTGTAGACTGGTTCCTGCCTGCAACCGTGATAAACTGCAGGCTCCAGAAACCTGTATGAACCTGAGGCAGGGGTCACGAGATGTCATCTCAGCGACTAGAAAATGTCCCAATGTGCTCCAAAGTGCCCCAAAGCTGAAACCCATCCCTTTCTCTCTGCTGCCTTACACTATCCCAGTGGTCACCTGTTATCCTCATTAAGGGTCAGTGGGACAAGGAGTAAGTATTCAGTGAGAAGAAAACTGAGTTTATGCTCAAATTACACAACACATTGAAATAGATATATTTGACATATATATTTCATAAATGTATATATGCATATATATGTAATGCATATATACACATATATGTATATAATGTGTATTGTATATACACATATATACATATATATGTAATGCATATATACACATATATGTATATAATGTGTATTGTATATACACATATATATGTAATGTATATATAATACATATATGTATTATATATACATATATATACACATATATGTGTGTGTATGTATATATTTATATGTAATTTCATATATATATATGAAGGGGTATCTCCCTATATATTTCATATGTATGTATATATGTGTATATATACACACATATATATGAAGGGGTTCTCTCTATATATTCCTGCCTAGCTTGAAACAAACTATGTCAAGTGGGCTACCCTCGAAATGAACTGATCCTTCCTCTACAGTGATCCTCCTGGGTGCTGAGATTACAGGTACCCATCATTGTGGCCAGTTTATGTAATTTTTATAAGAATAAAATAACTGATTATTTGTCTTATTTAAGGAAAAGAAAGCATGTGCAAGTCCTGCATCCAGTTAAAAATAAATATTTTCCTAAGCTAATCAACGTTTATTCTTTATAAGCAACAAGCAACAGTTGTTCTAGCTTTATGTCTGTTGCTGGGATAAAATGTCCGACATGAGCATCTTTAAGAGAGGAAAAGGGTTATGCAGTCTATAATAATGTATCTTAGGTTACAGTGCATCACTGAGGGAACTTGAGGCAGGAGAGCTGGCTGCCAATCTCAGCACACCCAGCAAGAGAGGCAGGAGAGCTGGCTGCCAATCTCAGCACACCCAGCAAGAGAGGAGAGCGGTGAATGTGTGTGTACATGATTGTTCACATTCGGAGGCTCCCTACATTTATAGTCCTCTATTCAGGGAATGGCACCGCCCACAGTGGGCGGAGCTCTCCTACATCAAATAACAGAATAAAGACAATCCCCTGCTGATGAGTACCAGCCTGCTCTAGACAGTCACCTGTGGTGATTCATGTTGTATCAAGTTGACAAAGCCAACCAGCACAACAAAAGAGCAGTTGCCCAAGAAAGCCAGAGTGTTTTCAATCCTAGTCCGAAAAGAGCAGCCTTGAGATAAAGACCAATGTGTTGTTGGCTGGGTTTTCTCATAGCCCTTCAACAAATCCAATCGAAATCACTCAGGGAATACTTAGTAAGCACTCTCTCTGCCCAGAGACTGTGCCAAGCACTTAGAAGATACTGTCTCATTTAATCCTTCTGTAGGTGTGCTGCATATGGTTTGTTATCTGCGGACAAGGGAGAGAGCTAGGGTCATTATGTAGCTTTCCCATCTCATCCACAAAAACAGATTCACCTTGGAAAAACTAAAGATGGCTTTTGCCATCCGTTGGGAATATTCTACATGCTACAGGTTTTCAGAGCCTCATTACCTTAAACAGCAAACAGAGATGGTATATACCATAAGCAGGAGCAGAGATAACTTCTGTCCTGGGCAAGGGCCTTTCTCTTAATCCCTGCAGCATTTCAGGCAGCCTGGAGCTGAGCTAACTCTGTCTCATCCTGCCCTGCCTTGCCTCGAGGGAGCCCCACCCCACTGGTCTTTTCCTCCCTAAGCCACTTTTGTGTTCTTTCCTATGAGACTAGTAAAGTTCTCTTTGTATCTTCATTTTTCTATTGTTTTGAGAGCTGGTATTTTATTTATATTATTATGCTAATTACCCAGACATTTTACATAAATAACTACATAGTTTCCTAATTATGAAGATGCTTCATGCTGCTAATCTCCACAACGAAGCATGAGCTGTTTTTCTCTTGCAAACCAACAACAATTTTTTGTTGTATCCTTTGTGAAATGAAGGGGGAAAGGTTCAGGTCAGAAAGCCGGCTCAGTGTGGAGACAGTTGCAGCCACTCTTGATAACCTGAGCTCTGCCCCCAGGATCCACACTGTGGACAAAGAAAGCCAGCCTGCAAATTGTCCTCAGCCATCAACAAACGTGCTGTGGTGCACAGGCCTCCCTATCCTACACAACACACAATAAATAAATAAATAAAGTTTTTGCAGTAATGTAGCTCACTACTGGTCGTTACTAATGCCCAATTTTCCTTATTTTGATGAGTGAAAGAGGAAAGTTCCCCATGGCACCTGTTCTTGGAACCTCACTCACTTCCTGTCTGTAGTCTGTGCCGTTGTCAGCTCCATGCAGGCTTCCTTCCCAGTGTCTACTGCAGCTAAGATCTGGACTTTACTCCAAAGTCCCATGTTATCACCTAGTTTTCCTTTGCACTGCTACGATCTTTTAGCAGGTGGGATCCAGTGGGAGATGTTATGTCATCAAAGTGCGCCATCCAAGGGGATCATGGGACCCTCATATCTTAGGTGTCTCGATTGTGAAGTGAATAGCTCCCTCAGCTGCACTCACCACCGTGACCCACTGCCGACATGGGCCCAACCAACCATGGACTGCAACCTTCAAAACTATGAGCCAAGGAAGGCTTTCCTCTTTTTTAAGTTGATCATCTTGAGTATTTTGTTACAGTATGGAAAACTGACTAACAGTATCTATTAAACATAAGAGTGAAGGATTTATTTATACTTCTGAGTGAAGATTGACTAACACAGGTGAACAGCATGACTTCATTCTGACACTGTGTAAGCCTTTTTCTGGATTTGTCCCCCTGAGAGGAAACACTGACTGTGTGTAGAATGGCCATCCAGGGCATTCACTCTGGGGCACGTTACAGGCTGGTCTCCGATTCAGGCCAAACTAAGAAAGGCTGTGTCTTAGTCAGGGTTTCTATTGCTGCACAAACATCATGACCAAGAAGCAAGTTGGGGAGGAAAGGGTTTATTCAGCTTACACTTCCACACTGCTGTTCCTTACCAAAGGAATTCAGGAGTGGAACTCAAGTAGGTCAGGAAGCAGGAGCTGATGCAGAGGCCATGGAGGGATGTTACTTACTGGCTTGCTTCCCCTGACTTGCTCAGCTTGCTTTCTTATAGAACCCAGGACTACTAGCCCAGGATGGTACCACCCACAAGGGGCTTGACCACCAACTGATGAAATGCCCCACAGCTGGATCTCATGGAGGTATTTCCCCAACTGAAGTGCCTTTCTCTGATAACTCCAGCCTGTGTCACATTGACACACAAAACCAGCCAGTACAGGCTGTGTCTTCTTAATTTAGTTTGGCCCAGGAACCACTGTAGGATGTGTCTCCCACCCTGGGCACACTGTTCATCTATTTACATAAGGGGGTGCTGTGGTGCACATGTGGAGGTCAAAGGGTAAGCTGCAGACATCGTCATCTCTCACCCTGCACCATGGGTCTTGATGTTCAAACACGGTGGGAGGTGATGTCCAGGGCACACTCCATGCAGTACCAGCTCCATCCACAGCAGCCTGTGTACAGGAGTACGGGCTGTTGTTTGCTTGGTGGATCAGACTGGTCACCCCTATTCACCCTCCAAACAAGCGGGAAGGCCAGGTAGTGAGCAATGCTGTAAATAAGGAAAGGTGTCAGGAAACAGAGATCATGGAAGTGACTCAGCCTGGTAGAGAAGACTCGAATGATGTAAGCATGTTCCTGTGAACAGGATAGCTCTTTTGTTGGCTTGCTTTCTCTCTCTCTCTCTCTCTCTCTCTCTCTCTCTCTCTCTCTCTCTCTCTCTCTCTCTCTCTCTCTCTCTCTCTCTCTCTTTCTTTTTGTTTTTGTTTGATGGTTCTCATGCTGCCCAGGCTGGCCTCAAACCCTTTACATAGCTAAAGATGTTCTTGAACTCCTGATCCATCTGCCTCTATACCCCAAGCTCTAGGACTGCAGGTGTGTGCCATACACCCAGCTGTGAGGTAAATATGAACAACAAGGGACCTCTCTGTGCGTCTCTGAGCACAGCCCAGCCCCAGGCAGTAGGTCTGATGTGGCTACCACCTGGCATTTGAGGGGAAAACAGTTTCCCACGGTGAGAAAGAAGTCCAATCACAGGCCAAGTATGGAGACATGCACTTGTAATCACTGCCCTCTAAATGCTAAGTTCAAGGCCAGCCTAGGCTATAGAGTAAGAGTATTTTTTAGAAGATCAGACTTCAAGAGGTAGAGACAAGTATTGATAGTGAGACCTGAGCTGTGTCCCTTCCAGTGAGCTGGGATGAGTCTCTTAATAGTTCTGAGGCCCATTTTTCTTACCAGATGACATTGCCACATGTCCCCTCCACAGGAATTTAATTGTGAGGCTATTCTGACAATTAAACTAGCTCAGTCACCTTGCCATAAAGTCAAACACCTTGACTCTTATGGAGAAAAACTGTGGGTTAGTCTTGAGCTCGCCGGCACAGGAAAGAGCTTTCTGAACAGAACGCTAATAACACGGGCATTAAGATCAATAACTACTAAGTGGGTTCTCATAAAACCAAAATGCTTCTATACAGAAAAAGCCACCATTATTTAAATAAAGAGATGGTCTGCAGAGTGGAAAAAGTCTTTACCAGGTATCCATCTGAGGGAAGGTTGATATCTAGAATATACAAAGAACTCAAACAATTAAACATCAAGAAAACAAACCAGTTTTAAGACAGAGCGCAGATCTAAAGCCTTCTCAAGTGGTGAAGTCCAATGACTGAGTGACAGTTTTGCATTCCAGACACCCAGACACATCAAATAAAATTAAAAATTGAAAACCTCAACATCTTTGCCCATCGAAGAAATTAACATTGAAACTATTTTGAGGTCCCACCGGAGTTATAACAGTCAAAACCAAAGAAACAAATGACAAGAGATGCTGCGTGGATGTGGGGAAGGGGAGGACGTCTCTCATGTCGGTGAGAATGCAAACTGGAGCAACCACTGTGGAACTCAGTCTGCAAAAGGATCAACCATAAGACCCAGGATCCCCCTGGAACATATAACCAAAACTCTACATCCAGCTATGGAGACACACAGAAATACTTGCCCATCCTTTTTCATGTCCACCTGTACAATAGTGGTACAAACGTAATAGGAGTGGTCAACCACTTTCCACTCTGTGAGATGGAACCCATACCTGGCATTGTTAGAGGGGCCGGGAACCTGTGGATCGATGGGCCGTAGGCACTAGAGGAGAATACAATGGTATTAGTTGCTAAGTGGACACAGTATCAAAATGACTTACTGCTATACCCACAGATCACAGCCTCTCTCAACCCTCATCAGAAAAGCTTCTAATTTCAATAAGTGGCAATTAACACTGAGACTCTCAACCCGTCGATGCACAGGGAAGACTGTGGAGCCCTCAGCCCTAAATGAGACATACTCATCACATCCCCCACCCCCAGGTCTCAGGGATCTTCAAGGAAGAGAAGGCAGAAAGACCATGAGAGCCAAAGATGTCAGACAACATCAAGGAAGTAATGTCTTCTAGACACAACAGGGCAGATGAACATACAAACTTATAGAGATTGTGACATCATGCAAAAGACCCACACAAGCTCTGGCTAGGCAAGGTCCCAGCAGAGAGGACAAGGTAGGCATGAAATCCCATCCCTAGCCAAGGAGCTAGGACCAGCTGGTAGGTACTAGGAGAGGAGGGATCTAAAGAAAACGTAAAATACTTAATAAAACTAATGATCTGACACCTAGTAGGTCCACCACACTCCAGGACAGGCTCCACTCCCAAGACTCATTGGGCAATACAAACTAAGTCAACGTGGGGAAAAGACGAAAGGAAGATTACGAGAGGAGCTGGGAGGGGGAGGTGAATATGTTCAAAATACATTGTATGAAACTCTGGAGGAACTAACCTTTTTAACCCTCTAAAAGTTAATCTAAGTTCTTAAAACAATACCTGCCATTTAGTAACTGCTCAATAAACGCTAACATCGTATCGTTGTTAGAGTGGCTGGCTGTGGTTAACTCAGTCCTCTCAGACTCCTGGTCCACACTCCTGCCTACCCTTCTTTGCCCTTCTTCTACAGAAGCAAATGTCTCCATAGTGAGACACCAACAGAGTCCAGGACACTCTCGGAGGCCCAGCCACCTCAACTGCTTGTTCACTGGGCAGCCTGTAAGTGGGGTAGTGGGTTTATGTTTTCTGTTAAAACACGAACATATGTTCATCTATGCTCCCAGCTACTGAAGTCATCTGTCAGTCACTTGAGTACGCACAAGCTCTGTATCCTTCTGTAAAAGCCGTTCTTCACTGGGATGGTGTCAAAGGGAGCTTGTTGAGTGTCTGAAAGGAAGATGAGGAGAAGCAGTAGGGAGCAACGACATTGGGGTGTGTGGCTGTGAATGTCACCTGTGACCCTCTACCAATTCCACTGGGTGGCATTTGACATCAGCACAGGGACACTCCCTTCTGGCCCAGGGAAGATGGCATCGCTGTGACCTCTATTTACAGAGGCGTAGAGATGCCACGTGACTCCTCTAAGGTGGACCAGATGCTGAAGCTGCTCAGTCCAGCTCTTCCAGGCCCCTCCCCTCATCCTGCCCATGCCTCAGTCCTGCCTCTCACCAGCCAGGGCACTGTGTGTCCCCCGTTCCCTCCCATCCACAAGCACACAGGTGGAGGCAGGCAGGCCTCACACTCTGCTTCCCTGTCTGAGTCTATTCACCGAAGCACCCACAGCAGGCCCAGATGTGTCAAAATCAAGAGGGAAAGGAAGAAAGGTCATTGTTCCCAACCATTTGCAAGAATATCTGAGTTAAAAATGGAAGATTTGTCATTTGCACAGTGAAAGGGGGGTGGGAGGAGGGAGCATTGTTAGGTGTTGGTAATGTAAAAAACGCAAGTATGCTGTTATTTATGTAATTAGTTATTGCTTTCATTATGGGTGCAGTCTTAATGGTTATAGTATTTATGTATAATTACCTTAATATTCACTGAAATTTCCAAGTAGCTCCCTAATTAACTGTCTCAAATATATAATTACATTGCATCTTTACGCAAGACTTGCCTAATTAATGTAGTTACACCACTTCTTTTGTGATGCGCATTATCAAATGCTCTCTGCATCCTTCTTCTGACTTCTTGTAATTCACGCTTTACAAAAATTAAGACCTCGAATTAGAAGCCTTCAGAAGCAGCTCGGTCCTGCAGCAGAGCGGAGGCTCGGATTGCTGCTTTGCAGAGTCCTCATTAGGACTCCTTCACAGCCAGCCTACCTGGAGGTAACAGAAGCTGGGCTGGGTCACAGGCTCATTAGAACAGGCAGCTGGAGCCAGGACCTCAGGCTCAGCGCTCTTCCCTACCTCTGGCCATTCTCCTCTCCAGGGAAGACCACCCTGTGTCCCAGGGTCCCTGTGTGATGGTGGGCTCAATTCTGTATCTACTTCTACTAGGGACCGCTGAAGCCTTGGCTTTCTAATACAAAAATAGAGCATAGCTCCTCAGAAAAGCTCTCTGAGAAAATTAGCTCCTCAGAAAAATTCTTCCAGGATTGAAGTTAAGCAAGGCAGAAAATGGCTTGCTGGTAAAATGCTTACCTTGTAAGTACAAGGACCTGAGTTTGAACCCCAAAAAATCTACATTTAAAAAGGTGGGGATGACATCACACTTGTAATTCCAGCTCTGGGGAGATGGATATGCTTCCATGGAGCTCACTGGCTACCCAGCCAAGCCTTCATGATAAACTCCAGGAAGGGAGAGACCCTGACCCTAAAAGCAAGGTGTGGTCCTCAGGAGTTGACGTTGAGCTCTGTTCCCCACATGTGTGCACACTCACTGGCACATGTGGACACAGACACACACTCACTGGCATACGTGGGCACAGATTCACACTCACTGGCACACATGGGCACAAACTCACACTCACTGGCACACGTGGGCACAGACACATACTCACTGGCACAGGTGGACACAGACACACACTCACTGGCACACGTGGGCACAGACTCACACTCACTGGCACACGTGGGCACAGACTCACACTCACTGGCACACGTGGGCACAGACTCACATCCATTTAAAATAAGACTTGAAGAGCCAGTGAGTATGAAGAACCCTGAAGCACACCATGAACGTTGCACAGAAGTGAGGGTTGTTTCTAGAACTTTACTCTGCCTCTGCACCACAGCAGTCTCATGCCACACGCCGCCAAGCTCATCACCCAGTATCAGAGGCTTAGAACAAGCCTCGTGTCTATGGCCATACCATCCTGAACACTCAAAAAGCTAAGTGGAGGAGGGCCCAGCTACTGTACCCATGGGAAACTATCCACATCGTGTTCAGCTTCTAGCTGTGTGGATGGGTAATTGGGCCAGGCTCTGCTGAGCAAACTTTCTGGCTGGCGTACACCCAACTAGTCTCCTCCCATGTCTGGGATCGCAAGAGGAACGGCCAAGATTTTTTTTTTTCATGAAGCTCCTCAGAATTTCGTACCAGGCTAGCCTTGTAGGGCTTGTTGGTTGGAAGCATTTCCAACTGAAGGTCAAAAGCTACTAGTCTCCTAGACCGACCAAAAACAGTACAATGTTACTTTCAGAATGCCTCATGTGGCAACCCAGATGCAAGGTCTAGGGAACAGACACTGTCTTCATGGGAGGAATCTACTGTCGTTTATAATTCACCTCGAGGCCTATGTCCAACCTGTTCACTTGTTAGCAGTCTCATGCATGTGTGCCAATGGGTACACATGTATGAACATGCATGGCATTTATATACATGAATATGAATACAAGTATATGTGGTGGCATGTGTGTGTGTGTACATGTGTGTGTGAGAGAGAGAGGTGTGTGTGTGTGTGTGTGTGAGTGAGAGAGAGAGAGACAGAGAGAGAGAGAGCGAGCGCTCAGGTGTCATTCCCCAAGCACAAATCACTCTTATGTTTTTGAGACAAGGTCTCTCATTAAACAACGTTTCAGCAATTTAGGCTGGCCTGGCTGGCCAGGGATCCCTACCTCCTGCCTCCAGCCACCCAGTGCTGACTACAAATGTGTCTCATTGACTCTTAATTGCGGGGCCAAAGATTGAATTTAGGTCCTTGTATTTGAAAATGGAGGACTTTACCAACTGAGCCATCGCCTCAGACAGTCCAATCTATTCTTGTGGAGATGAAAATAACTCTTCGACTAGTCAATGACTAAGAGCTCACTGGGCATCTATCTGCTATGGACTTGGTACTGTGGAAGAGTCCCACAGGGAATCCAGATGCTGAAGACACAGTGTTTCGGCACTGCCAGTCTCGGTGGAGAAAGCAAAACCAATGCAGATGGATGAAAAACAAGGCCAGAGGAAACTCAGAGTCCATGCTGTAAGCATAATGCTAATATCCAGAAGCAAGAGGTCAGTGAGGTGGGAAAGAAAGCTAAAGAAGTAGGCAGGAGTGGAGGAACCAGCAAGGCCAGACTAATACCACATGCAGGAAGCAGCAAGCACACATGGGATGATCATATGGGTTATGCTGGAAGGCCCAGTGACGCCTCTGGACTCGCTCGATGCAGGAGACAGCAGAAAGGCCAAGGAACCGGAAGAACCCATGGCCAAGACCCATTCATAATTACTTTCCTACTACTGAGTATACAGTTCCTTTTCTAAGAGTCTATGAACCCAGCCCTTCCCTGGACAAGTTCAGCCTTGTAAATTCATACCTGCTTCTCAGAGGCTTTCCCGGCAGCTCTGTATGTGCTCACACACACGTGTCACACACTCAGATGTGCACACATGCACCTCCATCCTCATTAACCCCTTACTGCACCTCACTGGTCTCAGAGACATACGTGCCCACTGCCTTGTGTAGTGCCATGTGCTTCTGTCTGCATTTCCCCCACAGAGGACTGCGAGCTGCTTAAGGAAGGGCTGGATCCATTTGTATGGCCATGTGCCATCCCCAATTGCTTGACAATGCCTGACACATAGCAGCCCTGCAGTAAGTACCTGTTGGATTGGGTGGCTGGGGCACTGGATACACATCTCATGCCAGGAACCAATCACTGGGATCTGGTCAACACCAGAACAGCACTAAACTCGAAAACCAGAATAATCATGAAAGCCGGGAGAAGTGGTGCTGTGTTTAATGATAATTTAGCAAGACCACTGTCGTGGAGGCCAAATCAGCTCATGTGAGAGCCTGCCCCCCCCCCACCTCCCAGCCACCCAGAAGCTGATGGGCAGGTACCCATGGCTGTCCAATGTACTCTTAGAAGAGTGTTCTGTTTCTTATGACCAGAGGAGAAAGAGGACTTACCCAAGACCCAAAAGCTTGCTGATGGTAAACATGAGACTCAAACCTACGCCTCCCAGCCTCAGATCCACCCTCAGCTCCCAGCACACTCACTGCTATGATACACAGCCTTATTGATCGAGAACTCTAGAGTCCCTCTATGAATTAAGATTTATCTCCTGTTTCTTTCCAAGCTCTGAGGTGGCTGGAGAGACAAAAGGAATACAGATAAATTTGTCAGAAGACCTGAAATTCCGTAGTCACACAATGCAGCTTGTGGAACAGCAGCACTTGTGACGCTGTCTTCGGGCCTGTGATACGGAGAAAAACACCTTCCCTCCAGGACTCCCAGTAAAGGGGCACCATTACCCACTGTAGCATACCAAGAAGTTATGCACATGCTGTGTTACACATAAAGAGCAGAGCAGGACTCCACAGGCTACAGTGGGATGGGCCCCCGAGGGTCACGCAACCCAGGCTAAGACTGAGGAGCTGTAGAGTACTCAGAAAGCCATATGATGACCAAGGACAAAACGTCTGGATTTGGATCCAGAAATCATGAATTCGTTTCTGAATCCTTAACTCACTTGTCCTGAGTTTTCAGTAAGTCACCAAGTCCCTGAAACTCAGGGTGCTCATCCGTAACATAGGGGTAAGAGTGGTCTCTGCTCTAATTATCGAAAGTGTTGAGCGTTTATTTACAACACTTTGTAAACATGGAGAGAGAGAATCAAATGGTGGGCAGTGTTCCTCCTCACACCAGGTGTGGACTCTGTGGTCATCAGGGTGTCTATTCTTCATGTGCATGAGTTCCCATGTATGTAAGTGTGTATGTATGTATGTATGTATGTATGTATGTATGTATGTGTCTGGGGCCTTCAGACGTTAGGAGATGTCAGATCTCCTGGAACTGAAGTTGCAGGAGGTTGTGAGCCATCAGGTGGCTGCTGGAAACTGAGCTCAGGCCCTCTGCCAGGGCAGGAAGCATAACCACTGAGCCGTCCTTCCAGCCTCATGGCCTCCTGAATTTAACTCACCCATCACTAATCTAAGGTCTTTCTCATCAACAATATTTTTTTTGAGTAGCATCTCTGTGGCCAATTGTCTCCTTGGCAACAGATACAATAATCACTTGGTACCTGCCACAATAGTGCAAACAGCCCATATATATTAATTCCCAACCATGATTGCAGTCTCATTCTGGCACAATCTATCTTGGGGTGCTGACCAAATCAACGTACCATTTTAGGCAGCAAGGATCTTGGTTTGAAGAGGTTCTGAAAACACTGAACTTCTTTATTGAATGTGAACTTCAAGCTGTTTGTCAACCAGTAAAAAAACGCACCCTAAAATATACCATATGCCAAGTGTTAGCATATGAGATAGCTCTGATCCTTAACTCTAGTTATTATTAAAGTTAGAAAATTCCTGAGCGGGCAAGATGGATCAGAGGGTGAAGGCGCCTGCTGCTAAGTCTTGTCAACCTGAACTCAGTCCTTGGAACTCATATAGTAGAAGGAAAGAGCTAAGTCCTGCAAGTTGTTCTCTGACGTCCACAAAGGCACTGTGACACATGTATGCCTACACACACACACACACATATACACACAATAAATAAATAAAGTACAAATAACAATGAACCATTTTTTCATTAGAAAAATGTACCTTCAACTTAGGAGGTTGATTTTAATTATTGTTATTAATTGTTATATCTTACATATTGAGGCCTCATCAGTGAGCTATATTGATAAAATGAACTAGAGCTGGAACCATGCCTTATAAGCTAAGAGTGATCATTGCTCTTGCAGAACACGAGGGTTAGATTCCCAGCAGCCACATGGTGACCCACAACCATCACCAACTTTAGATCCAGGGGATCAGATGGCCGCCTCTGACCTCAGAGGGCACCAGGCATGCACAGGGTACACATACCACATACCTACTCTAAGGCAAAACCCTCATGCACATACAATTTAAAATTTTTCAGTGCATATTTTTTTTCTTTTTTTTTAATTTTTAATATTTTTTATTACATATTTTCCTCAATTACATTTCCAATGCTATCCCAAAAGTCCCCCATAGCGCCCCCCACTTCCCTACCCATCCATTCCCATTCTTTTGGCCCTGGCATTCCCCTATATTGGGGCATAAAAAGTTTGCAAGTCCAATGGGCCTCTCTTTCCAGTGATGGCCAACTAGGCCATCTTTCCATACATATGCAGCTAGAGACAAGAGCTCCGGGGTACTGGTTAGTACATCATGTTGTTCCAACTATAGGGTTGCAGATCCCTTTAGCTCCTTGGGTACTTTCTCTAGCTTCTCCATTGGGAGCCCTGTGATACATCCAATAGCTGACTGTGAACATCCACTCCTGTGTTTGCTAGGCCCCGGCATCGTCTCACAAGAGACAGCTATATTTGGGTCCTTTCAGCAAAATCTTGCTAGTGTATGCAATGGTGTCAGTGTTTAGAAGCTGATTATGGGATGGATCCCTGGATACGGCAGTCTCTAGATGGTCCATCCTTTCATCACAGCTCCAAACTTTGTCTCTGTAACTCCTTCTATGGGTGTTTTGTTCCCAATTCTAAGAAGGGGCACAGTGTCCACACTTTGGTCTTCATTCTTCTTGAGTTTCATGTGTTTACCAAATTGTCTTATATCTTGGGTATCCTAAGTTTTGGGCTAATATCCACTTATCAGTGAATACATATTGTGTGAGTTCCTTTGTGATTGTGTTACCTCACTCAAGATGATGCCCTCCAGGTCCATCCATTTGGCTAGGAATTTCATAAATTCATTCTTTTTAATAGCTGAGTAGTACTCCATTGTGTAAATGTACCATAATTTCTGTATCCATTCCTCTGTTGAGGGACATCTGGGTTCTTTCCAGCTTCTGGCTATTATAAATAGGGCTGCTATGAACATAGTGGAGCATGTGTCCTTTTTACCGGTTGGGACATCTTCTGGATATATGCCCAGGAGAGGTATTGCTGGATCCTCCGGTAGTACTATGTCCAATTTTCTGAGGAACCGCCAGACTGATTTCCAGAGTGGTTGTACAAGCTTGCAATCCCACCAACAATGGAGGAGTGTTCCTCTTTCTCCACATCCTCGCCAGCATCTGCTGTCACCTGAATTTTTGATCTTAGCCATTCTGACTGGTGTGAGGTGGAATCTCAGGGTTGTTTTGATTTGCATTTCCCTGATGATTAAGGATGTTGAACATTTTTTCAGGTGCTTCTCTGCCATTCGGTATTCCTCAGGTGAGAATTCTTTGTTCAGTTCTGAGCCTCATTTTTAATGGGGTTATTTGACTTTCTGGAGTCCACCTTCTTGAGTTCTTTATATATATTGGATATTAGTCCCTTATCTGATTTAGGATAGGTAAAGATCCTTTCCCAATCTGTTGGTGGTTTTTTTTGTCTTATTGATGGTGTCTTTTGCCTTGCAGAAGCTTTGTAGTTTCATGAGGTCCCACTTGTCAATTCTCGATCTTACAGCACAAGCCATTGTTGTTCTATTCAAGAATTTTTCCCCTGTGCCCATATCTTCAAGGCTTTTCCCCACTTTCTCCTCTATAAGTTTCAGTGTCTCTGGTTTTATGTGAAGTTCCTTGATCCACTTAGACTTGACCTTAGTACAAGGAGATAGGAATGGATCGATTCGTATTCTTCTACATGTTAACAACCAGTTGTGCCAGCACCATTTGTTGAAAATGCTGTCTTTCTTCCACTGGATGTTTTTAGCTCCCTTGTCGAAGATCAAGTGACCGTAGGTGTGTGGGTTCATTTCTGGGTCTTCAATTCTATTCCATTGGTCTATTTGTCTGTCACTATACCAGTACCATGCAGTTTTTATCACAATTGCTCTGTAGTAAAGCTTTAGGTCCGGCATGGTGATTCCACCAGAGGTTCTTTTATCCTTGAGAAGAGTTTTTGCTATCCTAGGTTTTTTGTTATTCCAGATGAATTTGCAGATTGCACTTTCTAATTCATTGAAGAATTGAGTTGGAATTTTGATGGGGATTGCATTGAATCTGTAGATTGCGTTTGGCAAGATAGCCATTTTTACAATGTTGATCCTGCCAATCCATGAGCATGGGAGATCTTTCCATTTTAAAATGAAGTGTGTAAATCATTTACCTGAATAATCTCTAGAGTCATCCCACACGGCACATGCCTTCGATTCTGTGGGGACAGAGAATGTAAGGCCCGCCCTCAACTTGACACAAAAAAAGCATCATGATGCAATCTACCCAGTTATTCTAGCTACCCTTTTAATTAGCTCTTCTATTTTCTCACAGTGTTCTCTGTGCACACGGTTATCCAGAATTAAAACTTCATTTCCCAGCCTCCATTGCAGCTATGACCACATGACCACAGATTGTGGCCCACAGATTAAATATAGAGGTAGAAAGTGTGTGTGTGTGTGTGTGTGTGTGTGTGTGTGTGTGTGTGTGTGTGAAAGAGACAGAGAGAAAGAGAGGGAGAGAGAGAGAGAGAGAGAGAGAGAGAGAGAGCGCTTTAAAGAGTACACTTTTAAAAAAAAAAGCCTGGTTTCCTTCTGTCCTCACCCACCTGCTGGCTGGAATACAAGCAGCCACTTGAGCTGCAAAGTAGAAGTTACAGGATGGCAGAGGACCTTGGCCTGAGATGAGCAAATTCTCTTCTGACTTAAACCGCTGCTATTTAGGGATTTTTCCAGCTCACAGTCAAAGCTCATCCTAAAACAACAAGCCTTCATCATGTTCTCACATTCACCATGGAGCTGTAAGCATTCAGCACCTCTCCTCTTGAGATCACAGCAAGACCTTCAGCTACATGTTATCAAGGCCATCAGTAGTTCACACGTGCAAAATGGCTATCATGGCTGGTTCTTCCTCTGGGCATTTCTCTGGGACTCAGTCACATAAGAGCAACGTAAAATAATTTAACTCTCATATGACAGGACTCTTGCAGGGAGCTGTGTCACAGGAAGTCATGACTGTCAAAGGTCAAGGTCACAGAAGTTTTCCCATTATCTCCTAGGGAATTGTCACACCAGTAACCAAGAGGGCCAGCACACATATACACAATTCCTTCCCTTCTGGTTTATTTCTGTTGCTGTGATAAAACACCCTGACTTTCTTAGTTAGGGTTTTACTGCTATGAACAGACACCATGACCAAGGCAACCCTTATAAAGACAACATTAAATTGGAGCTGGCTTACAGGTTGAGAGGTCCAGTCCATTATTATCAAGGTGGGAACATGGACAGCATCCAGATAGGCATGGTGCTGGAGGAGCTGAGAGTTCTACATCTTCATCTGAAGGCTGCTAGCAGAATACTGACTTCCAGGCAGCTAGGATGAGGGTCTCAAAGCCCACTCTCACAGTGACACACCTACTCCAACAAGGCCACACCTACTAATAGTGTCACTCCCCAGGCTGAGCATATACAAACCATCACACTGACCAAAAAGCAACTTGAGGGAAGAAAGGGATTTCATCTCAGCTGACAATTCTAGGTCTTGCTTGAAGTAAAGTCAAGGCAAGAACTCAAACATCTATAATCAAGAGCAGAGAGAAACAGATGCACTCGTGGTGGCTACTGGCTGCTAACTTTCTGTCCTCTTATATACTTCAGGATGCCCTGCCTAGGGAATGGTATCACCCACAATGGGCTGGGTCTTTTTATCTCAACTACAATCAAGACAAATCCCCATAGATAGTCCATAAGCCAACATGGCCTACATAATTCCTCACTAAGACTCACATCTTAAGTTAATTCTAGGTTATGGCAAATTAACATTAAAAGTTGTCATCACACTTTTAGGTTTCTAGCCTGTTCTCACACGCTATGTATACATTTCATATGTGTGCAATGAGTGTGTGTGTGTGTGTGTGTGTGTGTGTGTGTGTGTGTGAAATGAGTGTGTGCATGTGTGTGTGTGTTTTATGGCCAGGAACAAACTTGTCATAAATTAATGGGCACAAGCAACAGCTTACGAATAAACTTTCCCAAGGTCCTTGGAGACTCTTGCAGTTTTCATGTGTATTTATAAATTACAGAAGCCAGCTCCCTTTATCCTAAGTCCTAAGTGGTTAGGGCCTCTGACCTTTCACCCTGAATATGGGACAGGAATAACTTGCTGTGGACCTCACAGAATCCTTCTTGGGGAAATCTGAGTCACCTATACGTTTAGTCTTGTTTGGGGGGAGGGAGGGCTGTATGCATGTGGTTCACAATCCCAGCACTGATGTCAAGTGGACTCTGAGAAGGGATGACTACCCGGAGCACTTCTAACATAATCCATTCAGAGTATTTAAACACGGTTAATCTCAGGCTGGCCGTGTGTTTCTGTTGGTAGTGTGTGTGGCACACACACAAGTCCTGGGTTCTGTCCCCAGCATGGCAAAAACCAAGTGTGGTAGTAGCCTGTACTCCTAGCGCTCAGAGGGATGAGAGGATGATCTTCAGCTACATAAGTGAGTTTAGGCCATCCTGGGCTATGTAAGACCCTCTCTCAACACAAAAATAAAAACTAACTTAAATAATCACTAAAACCCAGGACAGTCATTCCTCAGTGGAGCGTGGTAGCACATGTCTGTAGCCTTAGCATTTGGGAGGTTGAGGCAGGAATTCAAAATTTAGGGGCCTATGACCCTGCCTCTAAAAGAACTGATAAACTGTTTATCTAAATGTGTAACTATCAGTTTACAAGTTGTGGTGGAACAGAAAGAAGGGGATCTGAGAGGCAGCTGGGAAGAAGATTAGGGAAGCTCTCCACGGAGGGGGAGGTGTCTGGGTCGGATGCACACACCCTGCTTCCCAGCCCACTGTTCCTGCTCTATGTCAAAGCTCACCTCCTCCGGCTTCGGTTTCTCTCTAACTATGCCCCATGTCCTCTGCCTCAGCCACAGAGGGAAGATCCAGGAGCTTGCCTCTTCTCTGTAGGTTTTTACATACCTAGACAGGCCCCAGCCCTGCCTGCCAATGCCGTCTGAAGCCAGCCTTCAGATAGCAGTGTGGCCCACAGTCCAACAGAGAGAAGACACTATCCGCAGAGAAGGGACTCCCATGGCCCAGCTCTGCCATCACCACAGGCACCCACAGAGCAGCTGACTAAATGGTGTCAGAGGGAGCAGTTTATTTATCTGCAGGAGCTGGCCCACACAGCATTGACTAACGAGGCTCTTGCTATAGGCATCGCTCAGACCCAATTCCTGGGCATCACCGCCTCTGCCAGGGATCTATTAGAGTCCCTTCGGAGCAGCATATGTCTTCCATGGCATCTTTTATTCCTATGTACAGAGGAATATGGTCTCTAGTGCCACGGCTGGATCACTGTACTGGTGAGGCGTTTTAAAACCAAGACACATAGCAGAGAAAAGGTATCGATAAGAACTGCGAACGCCCACACCTAAGGATCACCCACAGGGAAGGCCCAGAGTGGAACCCTTTAAGAGCCTGTGCTCTGGAGAAAGAGCATGTGGTGGGGATTGTGGCTGTTTTCTTGTATGGAGATTTTTGTCTGGTGGCATGCGTGTGCACATGTGTTCAAATGAACGTTATATGTGTGCACATGTATATGGAGGGCAGATATCAGCCCTGGATGTTATTTCTCGGGAAGCTGTTCACACTGAGTTTCAAGACAGGGTGCTCCTCACTCCAGCCTGGAACTTGCCTATGGGGGATGGCTGGACGGACACCCCTGATACCCTGGGGTGCTGGAATGGTTAGCTCTCACACCAAGTCCCGTGTTTTTAATGTGGGTTCTAGGAACCAAGTCGGGTCCTCCTGCTTCACAGTAAGCACTTTCCTGACTGAGCCGTCTCCCCAGCCCACATTGGGAACATTTCCATTGAAGTTACTGTGTCTCACTTGGCTGTCCCAGTCAGTTTGTGACAATGTTCAATCCACATCTCTGGCCCATTATCCAGCCTGGAAAACATATATGGAATTTTCCTTCCCCCAATATAGGATTTTTCCATTGTCTTCCACCCACCCACCCCAACTCCACCTTCCCAGATCTTGTGAGACCCAGATAGTTACCAAAATAACCAATAGCCACAACATCTGGAAACCCAAACAGACACAGGAAAGGTACAATGGCAGGGAAGAGCCACGAAAACAGGAAACACAGAGAAGAGAATGAAAAAAAGTCAAAAAAAAAAAAAAAAAAAAAAAAAAAAACAAGGAGGCCTGGCCCTGCCTCCAGAGAGGAGGTCAGAGGAAGAGGTCACGAGCTCATCCACCCCAAGTTCTCAGAGTCAACAGAGAATCACCAATGACATCATCCCGTGACTGCACAAAGCAACCCACACCACAGCGTGTTCACAACTGCTTCACACACACAGCCACAGCCTCGCTCCAAGCCAGGTAACAGCAGCATTGGCAGGGAGTGACAATCAGCCCTGCATGGCCACGTGCACCCAGCCTGGTCCCAGAGGCCTCAGAGGCCTCTCCATCTCTACCATCTCCTTATTCTAAGGCACAGCTAAGCCAATACCATTTTGCTCAGTTAGCGGGATGTAACTAGCAAATAACCAATCTGGACTAAAACGGGCTGACTGGACGGTTCCGTACATAAGGTCACTTACCACCAAGCCTGACAATCTGAGTTCAGTCCCTGGACCCAGATGATAGTAGAGAGCTGACCCCTGTATGTTGTCCTCTGACCTCCATATGTACACAGTGGTGTGTATACACACACACACACACACACAAAATAGAATAGAATAGAATAGAATAGAATAGAATAGAATAGAATAGAATAGAATGGAATAGAACAGAACAACTCTGCCCATACCACCCAACACTCATTTCCTACCCCAGGTTTCCAGCTCAAATCAGGGTGGTAAGTACCCACAGCTGAGAGGAGCAGAACCCAGGGGCCTCTCCTGAGTAAAGTGCCAGGTGCCAGAGCCCATGATGGTTGCTGAGGTGTCAGTACTACAGATCCCAGAGGCAGGAAGCATCTCTCTTTTGGAATGCAACAAAGCGGGGAGAATTTATGTCTGAGAAGCCTGGGCCCCTAGGGTCCCTCTAGCTCTGAAAGTTCTGCCTGCCTGGCAGGGAGCCATGCCTTGTGTGGTTTACCACCCTGCACAAGTGAGATACGAGAGGCTCTCTCTGGCCCAAGTGGTCACCAGCTTGGTTTTGCCAACAGCTTGGGTTTGAGCCCAAGATGGGTGAGGCCATTTCCCAGTCCTTTGGCAAATGGCTCTCTGGGAGAAGGACCCATCCAAGAGACATCTTCTCCCTGGAACTTCACGTAGAAGCTACAGATCTGCAGCCATCCATCTCACACACACTGAGTTCCTCTCTCAAATCTTTCCCCCTTACCAGATCGCACTGGACAGTGGCTCTATTGTCTGACTTTCCCAGGGCTCAGTCATAAATGCACGCTTGTGTAAAGATGCACAAAAACCTAAGATGAACCCAGGAGCCACTTGGTTAAGGCATTCACCAGTAAGAGTCCCCAGCTAACTTGGGGACGAGGGGAGATGAGGCAAAGCTAATCCGAAGCTCAGATGGATGGAAGCAGAGCCTGATAGGATTCTGCTATAGCCCATGGGAATCTCTTTCTTCGGGCTGTTTGAAGTAAGGTCTAAGGAGCCAGGGTGGACACAATGCCCAGTGTGGGAGGCTTCCACTTCCCGGGGACCCCAGGGAGGCCCTCAGCCAGGCTGGGGAGGAGGTCTGGAGGAGCTTTCGGCGCGACGCCACCTCCCTCTTGAACTCTCCTCCCCGCCCCCCTCCCAGGTTTCTTTGAGAGGGTGCCAGGGTTTCACATGCTGGCTTAGGAGCAGCTCCTTCCTCATCAAAGGCCAAGCAAGCAGGAGGAGTTTTTGTTGCGGGCTCTGCTGGGAGGGGCGGGGGCCCAACGGTGAGACCCCCATGGAGGAAGGATCTCAGACAGCTGTCTGCCAAGGCACAGAGGCACGGCTTTCTTATTTTATGAGAAAGAAAACAAACAAACAAACAAAAAGATCTAAGGAGAAGGGAAGAAAGGTATCCACGGAGACCATTCTAAGGAGCCCAAGACGGCCAACGCCGCCAGCCGGGCAGTGGGGCACCCCGCTTTGTTCTAGTGGAAGATCCGAGGCTTACTTGGACCAGAAAAAAACAAAACTACCAAGTGAATAATCAGATGGCCCTGGACGGGCTACAGAAGACGTTCGAGCGCCGCCCATGCTCTTGCTGGCCTCCTACAGAGATGAGAACCTCCCCCAAGACTGCCATTCTCCAAAAGTCTAGTTCTTGGCATGGACCCTGGCAGTAAGGGATTAGAGGGTCTGGGGCCTGCTCTGGTCTTCTTCCTGCCAGTTCTACATGGAACAAAATACCTATTGCTGAATGGCTCACTGGGAACCCACTCCCCAACCCCACTCTCCACTCCCATCATGCCTGTGTGTGCAAGGGTCCCCCAAAGTTTGAGAATAAGATGGAGTTTCTTGGAAGAAATCTCACTGAGTTTGCTGGGGGGAAAAAAAAGAGTCATTACAACTATAAGACCAGGAAAGAACAATAAACTACCCAGAGGCTGGGCTAACACAGAAGCACCTCACTTCCCCAGTATATGGACGGCTCTAGGTTTGAGTGCACACGCGTATACACACACACACACACACACACACACAAACACACACACTTTATCTCAGTGACAATAAATTCCGGGGGCGGGGGGGAACCCAACTGTGCTATGTTGTTTGTTTTGTTTGGTCCAAGTGACAGTCTGCCTGGCAGAAAGGGTCCTGTCACACACACACACACACACACACACACACACACACACACAAAGATGCATTGGGGCCTGGAGTTGGGACACCGAAACACTCATCTCCTAAAAGCTTCTGCAATAAAATGGGCATTTGAAAAGGAAAAATCAAAACAGGAAAGGACCTTTTTCTCTGTGACTCTCTCAGCTTGCCCTGCTCCTAGATTTAGCAGTTAGGCTAGATTCATGTTTTCTCAGACCAAACTGGTATTTTTCTTCTTTTTCAATCCATGTGGGATCCATGTGCAATCTCTCTAACATTTGCAGTGGGGCAGTAGATGGCATAGGACAGTACAAGGAAACATAGAAAGAACATTGAAAACACACACACACATGCATACATATGTATATGCATACATATACTTATGTACACATAAATGCACACATGTATACACCTTCATGTACATGCCCAGGCAAACACACATATATGCATGCATGTGCATACCCACATAAACACACACATGTGCACACACATGCACTCATATACATACACGCATGCATGTACATACCCACATATACATGTACACATCTGCACACACATGTACTCATAATCCTATATGCATACATGTGCATATCCACATATACATGCACACATGTGCACACACATGCACTCACACTACTTCTATAATATCTTTCCCCTGTTTGCTTCTGCTTTCCTCTCCTGACTCCTCCCCATTTCCACACACAGCAGAGCCCACCTAGCTGTTCCCAGTCAACCTCGTCAGAGGACTAGGGTAACCATGAGGATGACAGACACATACTCTTAATAAGTCGATTCAACAAAACTGAATAGCTCAAGGAGAAGGAAAGGGCAGCAGTTACTGGTAGCTCTGGTAAAGGTGATTGGCAGCTAGGCAATGCAAGTTTCAAAGATTTTTTTTTTTTCAAAATTGCGGATGTATCTCAGTTGGTAGAGCACTTGCCCACCATGCATGAGATTCTGAGTTCAATCGCCAGCACTACATAAACCTATCAAGGTAGGCGTTCCTGCAACCCCAGTACTTGGGACGAAGGAGCAAGTGGGTCAGGAGTTCAGGGTGAGCTTCAGCCACATAGGCCCGCCTGGACCCCATCTTACAAAAATAAAATCAATCACTGGTTTAAACAAGTATTTATTGCATACTTACTGAAGGCCAAGTCTGGGTCTAGACTCAGGGAAATGAGGCTGAGAGACATTGCCTCTGCCTTGCTGAGAGGGACGACAGACAAGATCTGCTGAGTGAAAGCAAACGATACTTAAGATTTAAGTCTCACACAGTGGTTAGGAGCTGCAAAGGAAATAGTGACTCGGTAAAGAGACCAATGAAAGGGAAGTGCGCCCACTCTCTGGTCTTTGCAGGCAGAGCTGCCACACTTGAGGGCTTGAGGTTGTCTCTAAGATCCACCTGAAGAGGGACACCAAGGCATGGGAGGGGACTGGCAGGTGGGGTGAGCAGAAGGAGTAGAGAAGTGGGGGGAGGGGGGGCAGGTTTGGATGAGTCAGCTCAGCCAAGCCCTTTTCCAGGATACCAGCAAAGCCCCCTCATCTGAGGAGAGACATTCAGATCTAACGCAAGCATAATTCCTTCCCTGCCTGAGCCTCTTGTTTTATTCCAGCCCCTGACTCTATTTCCTCTGCTTCCCAGTAGAGCATACACACAGGCACACAGCTAAAGGGGCTTCCCAGAGAAAATGAAGTCTTTTCAAGATCTTAGGACCACCCGTAAGCTGGGCACATGACCAAAAACCCTGCGTGGAATGTGAGTCAGTGGCTGGGTGGACATGCCACCAAGTCACAGAACAGAGGAGGTGTCTGGGGCAGCTCTGTCTTGCTTTATTTTTCTCCCTCCCCCATTCTATATAAACAGCACTGGTTCATAATGTGCTGGGTTTTCTTTTTTAATAGATTAAGAGTCTGAGAGGTGAGGAACATATC
Organism: Mus caroli; assembly: GCF_978045245.1. Taxonomy (NCBI): domain Eukaryota; kingdom Metazoa; phylum Chordata; class Mammalia; order Rodentia; family Muridae; genus Mus; species Mus caroli. The sequence continues at coordinate 188,548,681 of NW_028227256.1, forward strand.
CCAGCAGTTGGCACATAGCATGACTTTTTTCTTTCTTTGCTCTCCCCTGTCAGCAATGCCTTCCTCCTCCTCCATCTGAGCCACCGCCAGCCAGCGCAGTCTTCCTTTTCCTGCATGTTGCTCGAACATTCAAAAGTTGGACAACAAGGCTTTAATTCAACTTGATCATCTTCTCAAAAGGAAAAATTAGAAGAGAATTTTTTGTAAAGAGGAAAAAAAGAACTGGGGGGGAAGAACAAAAAGTTGGGAGAGGCCAGACTCAATGGATATGATCTGAATGCATATTTGTGTTACAACCAATACAACCGGCATCAGAGAGGGACCAAGATCAAATAAACGGAGGAACCTGACAAAGAGAAGAATAGATGGTATTGCAGCCATCTGTTCTGGAGGACACCCAAATCTGTCTGAATCTGTGAGGCCAAGCTACCAGCTATTCTAAGACGCCCCATTCCAAGAGTGGCCCGATGCAGAGCCGCACAATCAGTTTCTCTCACCATCACTTTGGCTGCAAGTTTTTTGTGCAATTAAGTAATTTATTCCTTTCTTCAGCCTCCTGATTCTAATGAAGCCGAGCCACAAACAAGCCTCAGTTGTTCCTATTCAAGGAGTCTGATTGCATCTGGCCATGATTGCTGAAAACCCTGAAGAGGAAGCAGGGAAGGGAGGCATGATGTTTGGGGGGCAATAGGTGAGGACCTGCCTCTCTTGACCTATAATACATTAGTGTCACTGAACATTTGGCAGCCTTCAGATGATTAGCAATGAAGATGAATCAAGCAAAAAAGGGGTAGGAATCTGCCTCATCTGAATCACCAGCACTGCATACATTTGCATGCTGATTAGCTGTTCTTTTGTCTGTGTTCCTAATTATTGTGACACATTATGTCTTCATCATGAGGATTCTGATCTGTCTTGTTCAAAATGCATGTAGAAAAAAGTGCTGTTTATTGATTCAACATGTAACTTTTATTTCTATGTTTGCTTTAATTAAATACATATTTGATTGCCTCTGCCTGCTGTCTTTTTTTTTCTTTCTATTTTTTTTTTTTTGCTCTTATTTATTTCTTCTTGTTGACAAACACACAGGTAACCTTCCTTTATCAGGCTCCGATCAGCTGGTGCGCGCTGCCTTTCCTGCTCAGCCCCCCTTTCTCCACCTCAGAGGTGCTAGTTTCCTTGAAGAGGAAGGGAGAATGGAGAAGCAAAGAAGCCAATGTCTTGGTGACTTCGTGGAGGAGTGTGGAGGAGACTGCCTCCCCCAGGCCAGCCTCCCCAGCTGTCCAACCTTAACAAGAGCAGGCAAACACCCATGACTCCAGAAAAGGGGTTTCCTGGGCTCACACACAGAAGAAGAGGGTTAAAAATTACATGGTCCTGTGAAGACAGGAGGCTCTCTGTCTTCCTGGTTTATTTCGTCTTCACACTTTATTATGGAAGGGGGGGGGGTATCTGTGAACTAGGGTACCACATGCCTGTGGCTGGGGTCAGACCTCCTAGTCTCTGCTGGAAATCCAGGTAGGCAGGGAGTCTGTCTCCCCCAGAGCTGGCCTTATAGCTACTCAGCCCCTCTTACTATAAGGGAGGGAAAGCACCAGGCCTCACACATCCCTAAGCAACATGATCAGAAAATCAGCATCTCTAGAGAGTGGGGTAGAGACAAAGAACTCTGAAAGCATATGCATGGGGGAGAATTACCCCACTGTCTGCTAGGTCTGTGCCCTCCAAAAGATAGGATTCTTCCTTCTCAAGGAAGGGGGAAGGGAAGGAGAAAGCAGAAAGGTGTTTATTTCCTGTTCCAGCCACTCCTGATCCTGATGTCCTCCCACCTTCCAGCCTGGAACATGCTACGCAGCTGTAAGGAACACAAAGCTCTTTGGTGAATCCAATCAGGACCCTTAGAGAGGAGAAGAGGACCACAGAGGAGGAGCGGATGTGAGCGTAATTGAGAGCCAAGGGCCCATGCATGCCCAGAAAGCAGGCCCAGCCCACCAGAATGCAAATGGCTCCTTGCTGAAGAGGCATAATGCCCACGCTCTTCCTCTTAATGGGCGATGATTGGCTGGAAATGTAATCAACAGCTCTGCCCCCAACATCTATCCCTGCGGGGAGGGATGGTGGGATCCATATTCATGAGAGCACAGGCCTGCAATGTGTGCTGGGTGCTGGGGGGGCAGCAGGGGGGGGGCAGAGATGGCCTGGATGAGCTCAAGGTCCTTGGAGAGCAATAATGAGGCCCCAGTGCAGAACACAGGTGCTGTCAGAGCCCCTGGCCTGCCCAGCCTTTCCCTTCCAAATCAGCACCCTACATGGTCATGCATCCCTAAACCTGCAGCCAAAGAGAACTTGAATGCTGTGAGTCCATTCTCTGTGTGTGTCTGCATGGGTGTCCCTCCTCCCTGAATTCTCCTGGAAGTGCTTGCACCAGCCCTGGCCCATCAACACGAGGCGGCGCAGTCAGAAGGAGCAGACACAGAGAAGACAGCAACCAAGAGCCCAGGTGTCACAAAGGGCCTTCAAAATTAATCTTAGAAGCAAGTGCTAACCGGACCAAGCTGCTTCTTCTTCAAAGACAACAGGCCTAACCCCACTAGGCTGTCATTAGTTTGCTGACTGATGCTGCTAGTCTTGCCCCATGCTTGCAGAGGATCCAGGATTCTCCTCACTCTAAGATCCTGCCCTCATTGTAGCGTAGATGCTTATATGCCCCAGCCATAAGGAAATGACAGCAGAAGAGATGGAAAGAGTTTTCCTAGTATCCATTCTTCACAACGGTGAAAGCCAGAAGAAATCCTCTGGTTTGTTTAACAAGCAAAAATCCACGACAGACACGTAAACTTCTTCCATGAGCGGTCACCGCGCACAGTTCATCTGTTTGACTTTTCACATGTGATTGTCCTTCAGCTCCTTCCAAACCATATTCATGTTCCCAAAGGAAAAGACCATCACACACACACACACACACACACACACACACACACACACACACTATAATTGTATTGCATGTGAGGTTTTAGACATGGCAGGCAGCCATACTGAACTTGATTCCCCAGCCCCAGGACTGAGGCTCTTCCATCACAGGGCAGATCCACTCAAACTCAAGGCCCCAAAATACTAAATGAAGGAGTATAAGAATCATCAGATAGAGCTGACTACCTCATGGGGAATTCCCAGAGCGAGAACAATAATCCATATGATATTGCAGCACCGGGAGATGACTTCCATTAGCTCAGACCTACAGAATTTACAACGCCAAGAGCCAGCCCCAATGTAGACAATTCACCTAGAGGACTGAAATGCATCCATAGTTCTCCTGAAATATGTTTACCACCCTGGAAGGAGACTGCTTACACGGAGACGCAATGTACAACAGGGGGAGCCCATATGGGAAACTCCTTCATTTCTCTCAGTAAACCTAAAACTGCCCTTGAGACAAGATAAGACAAGACAAAATAAAACATCATTTAAAACAATGTTAAAGCCAATGAGCTCTTAGTGGACCCAGAACAAAAGGAGAATCAGAAAGAGAGGCAGTGGGCTGGTAGCTCATGTGGTTTGGTCCCATCACAGGCAGATGTCTGTGGTTCCTTGCACAGGAAACAGACCCTAAGTCAGCTGAAATGATTATGGATACCTATGCCACAGGCCCAGAGCATACCGGAGGTTTTCATGCCAAGATAGTCAAGGTGTGCAGGTGGCCTTGGAAGCTGGGAGGCATATTTTGGAAATGGATTCAACTCCAGAAGATCTCAACCTGTTGACAGTGTGACTTTTAGAGTCTGATTGCCAGGACTATAAAATAATAAGCTTGTGGGCTTTAAGCCACTAAGTTTGTACCAAATTGTTAAACCAGCACCAATAAGCCAATGTGTCTCTGCCTAAGGGCCTTTATACAAGCTGTGCTTACTATTGGAAAGCTCCATCCCTCAGTGGCTCTCTGCCCCCCCCCCTCCTTTTCTGTTGCTGCGATAAACTTTGACAAAAAGCAAGCCTGGGAAGAAGGAGGTATGTTTGACTTACAATGGAACTGAAGCAGGAGCTGAAGCAGAGACCATGGAAGAGGCTCACATACTGCTGCCTTCCTTTGCAGCCCAGGCCCACTTGTCTAGGAAGAGAACCACATGTCCACAGTGGGTTGAACCTTCTTACACCAATTACCAGTCAAGAAAATGCCCCATGGAGATGCCCACCAGCCAATCTGATGCAGCCAATTCTTCAACTGAGCTTCCCTCTTCCCAGATGTCTGTCTCAAGTTGACAACCAGCAGCCATGATTTCTACTGCCTCTGTGTCTTTGGCACTTCCTTAGACTGACTTTCCTGTACTGTAGTATTTGTTTAAAACTGTAACCCAGGACTGAAGAGATGGCTCAGTGGTTAAGAGCACTTCCTGCTGTGGTCGTTTGAATAGGTATGGCCCCACAAACTCATGTGTTTCAATACTTGGTCACATGGAGTGGCACAAGCAGGAGGTGTGGCCTTGTGGGAGTAGTTGTGGCCTTATTGGAGGAAGTATGTCATGGTGGGGGTGGGCTTTGAGGTTTTATATATACTCAAGCTATGTCCAGTCTTACAATCTCCTTCTAGTGCCTTCAGATCAGGTCATATAGACCTCTCAGCTCCTTCTCCAGCACCATGCCTGCCTGGACACTGCCATGCTTCCCACCATGATAATAATGGACTGAACCTCCGAAACTGTAAGCCAGCCCCATTAAATGTTTGCCTTTCTAAGAGTTGTAGTGGTTATGGTATCTGTTCACAGAAATAAAACCCTAACTAAGTAGGACACTGCTCTTCCAGAGGCTCTGAGTTCAGTTCCCAGCATACATGTCAGGCAGCTGCCTGTAACTCCAGCTCTGGGGGAATCCAACACCTATACCTGCTTCTGGCCTCTGGGGGTACCCACACACACAATAGCATACACACAAAAATACATACTAAATAATCTTTATAATAAAATAAAGCTGGAATCCTCTTCTACCCAGTTCTCCTTCCCGAGTTTTCTGGCATTCAACTTGCCTGGCAATGTCCACTTATTTCTGTCTCCTATCTCCAGTAAATGTATACCTCATTACAACCAGGGCTTGCCTATTTTACCCAAAGCCCCAAAACCATGTTTATTGCATACAGTGTGAGACAGAGATCGTCCAGGTGGGTGATTACCCTCCTCTAGCACTCCGCTGCACCGTGACATTGGTGTTTCTCCTATTCAGGATTCACAGCTGCAGTCCCAAGAGTGGGAAATGACAGGCGGGAGTACAGACTAAAAGCCTAGAAGATGTGCTGACTCAGCTGACCAGAGGTTCTTCTCTCATGTCCCTCAAGGGGACTCTCCAGAGGACAAGGTGAGCAATGCTGATTTCTTATCAAGGTCACAGCTTATCGAGGACAGGAGGAGAGTACTTACAGGGGATGGCAAGCTGTGACACTTCCAAGAGTGATAGTGACACTTCACCCATCACCCTCTGCAAGAGCCTAAGGCATCAAAAGTGTGTGTGTGTGTGTGTGTGTGTCTATGTGTGTGTCTCTGTGTGTGTCTCTGTGTGTGTCTGTGTGTGTGTGTCTGTGTCTGTGTCTGTCTATGTGTCTGTGTGTGTGTGTGTGTGTGTGTGTGTGTGTGTGTCAATGTGTGTGTCTCTGTGTCTGTGTGTGGTGTGTGTATATGCTTGAGGGAGTCAGTCACCCTCAGGCATCATCCTTTAGGAGCCATCTTTGTTTTTGAGACAAGCTCTCTTCCCTGGAACCTGAAGCTCATCTATTAAACGAGGCTGCCTGGCCAGTGAGCCTCAGCAATGCTGCTGGTTTGACCTCCCCAGGGCTGGGGTTACAAGCATGGGACACGGAGATTAAACTCGGGTCTTCATGTTTGCACAGCAAGCACTTTACAGACAGAGCTGTCGTCTTCTCAGACACCAGATTTTTAACAACCGTCATAACAAATCCACTTTGAGATCGGCAAAAAGGTCATGAGTTTGGAAATATGGGAAGCTTCTCAGAATGCTTAAGACTTCTGCTCTGGAGCCCGGCCTCGGGTCCTGCTCTCTTCCTCACAGAGTCCCCGGCAGCATGGCACAGGTGGAAAGAATCAGGATAATGAAGGGGCCACAGGCAAAGGGATTGGCCCGGAGCACCAAAAGGGGCGTGTCCAACCTCTTGCTCACTCTCCCTGAAGACCCATTCATGGAGACCTGAGACCCAGTGGCATGGGCTCCCCGGGGAGAAATGCAGCCTTTCATCATGATCTCCTGGGAAGGATGGTTTCTAAGACATCCTTAGATTATCTGAAGTCCCAGAGGGGAAGCAAGGGAAGCCCTTGAAGGCTTCCGGTATGATGAGTGGGACTTCCTTTGTTTACAGCCGCATTCTCAGTTGTAGAGTTAGTCAATAAACAAACACATGAGAAGACCCAGCGAGGTGTAAAAACAGATTTGCGCAGGGCAGACAACTGCACATTCCGTTTATTTACCTCTTCTAACAAAGCGATACCTGGGGTGACATTTATTAATAAACGGCGTTACCAGGTGCCTGATATGTGGCTCATGGAAATTAATTACCCAGCCCATGGTAAAACCCTAACAAGCCCGCAGCGCTGTAACATTTGTGCTAATTGAAAACGAGATAAGTGCTGGGGGTACAATCTGCATTCAATGCAGAATATTAATCATCTTTACTTCTCTTCACGATACATACACCTGACTGAATCACTCTCCTCGTTTACCCGGTAATCGAGTCATGAGTGGATTCCTTTGGGCCCAAGGGAAGGTCCTAAACTGTGGGCAATATGGAGACCTCTGTTCCTCCTGGACCCTCCACCAACTTAGCCCAGGTTCCTCTTCCCTCACAGCGTACCTGGGAAAGTGGAGACAGGACCCTGTCATGTCACTGAGCTCCCAGCCTCCAACAGAATCCTTCCTCTCCTCCCAGGCTAATTGTTCTAGAAGCTCTAAGAACATTATGTTAGGAGGGATGTATCCCAACACAAGCAATGACTCTACAGTTCACGGAGTATGATGTCATTGACCCACACTGCCCAATACTCATCAATGGAAAGGGGACTGAAGGAGAGTGAGGTCTCAGTTTTTAAACCTTGGGGATTCACAACAGATTCATATCTGAAGAGAGATGGCTTCCACTGATGGCTCCAATATGAGATACAGACCTAGGGCCCTCGGGGCCACCTGGAAGGAAAGGCCTAGATTCAAGATGGAAGGAAGGAGACACAGAAGTCACTATGAGCTAGAGTTCCCCGGGCGTGCGGTGCGGGTAACCCATCAGCTTCAGCTTCCTGCAAGTTCTCCTCCATTTCACACACCGAGCAGCAAAGGCCATCAGGGAGAAGTGGTGCTAGTAAGAACAGCCAGGACAATGACTGTGAACTATTTGCTGTGGCTGTCAGGCTGTATGAAGCTAAGGGGCCTCACCCACAGCCTGTACAGAACTCTCTTCTCAGCTGACTTTCTTACTCATTGCATCCCAAGATCCTCTGTCTTGGCTTCTGTCACTGTGATAAAGGCCATGATCCAAAAGCAGCTTGGGGAGAATAGGATTTATTTTTCTTACTCTTCCACACCATAGTCCATCACTGAAGAAAGTCAGGACAGGAACCTGGGGGCAGGAACAGATGCAGAAGCCATGGAGGGGTGCTGCTTACTGGCTTGCTCATCATGACTTGCTCTGCCTCCTTATAGAACTCAGGCTCACCATCGCAAGGATGTCACCACCCACATCAAATCACTAATTTAAAAAGTGCCCTACAGGCTTGCCTACAGCCCTATCTTACAAAGGCATTTTCTCAATTGAGGCTCCCTCCTCTCTGATGACTCTAACTTGTGTCAAGTTGACATAAAACGAGCCAGCAAACCCTCTTTCCACAGATCACACAGCCTCTACAAGACCACAACATGCCCATGCTTGCTTCTAATCCACTTGCTTGAGGGAGATCAAGCTTGCCTTCCATAGCCCCAGGAAAGAGGAAAGGGTTCGTTCCTGCAGAATAAACAGACTGTGCTGGGGTAAGCAGGCCTATGGTGCTGAGAGGAACCTCTCCTAAGCACAAAGACACCTTTTCATGTTGAACTGCCGGATTACCATGAGGAAGTGCCTCCTAACCAGTGGGTACTCAGTAAGCATCAGAAAGAACTCCTTCCCCAAGCTTGTGAAGCCCTCATGGCACAGATGGAGGGTGGGCCTCCAGCTTCAATAAGGCCCTAAGACAAGGGCCCCATGACCTGGACAGCAGCCCTGGGATGGCCCTACTGGGGGAAGGGAGGTGGGTGGCAGTGCCAGCTTGGGACTGTTCCCTCTTACAGTCCTTGGTAAAGTGAACCCTGGTAAAAATCACCCATGGAGACCCACAGGATGTGGTACCTACTCTCAGATGTTAATCTCCTGGAATAGTCCATGTACTTCCCCCACACCCGATGCCACATGGCCACAGCCACCAACTGCAGAGGCCACCAATTCCTCTACTAGGTTACACTGGATGTGACAAATGATGGAAATACCTGTTCTCTTCTAAGGCTGAAAAAAAAAAAATGAGTCTGCCCTTCATTCTGACAAAAAAAAAAAAAAAAAAAAAAAAAAAAAAAAACGAAACTTCTAATCTACGACTTCCGACATAAACTGAATATCTGCACACCATCTGAACTCATATGGTAAAGCTCCAGGCCCCTTGGAGACAGGGACTTTGGGGAGAGAATTCAGGTTAAATGAGGTCCTAGAACAGTGCTTTGATCCACCAGAACCGGTGTCCTTAAAAGAGCCATGAGAGAATGTTTTGTATACCTCTGTTGTGAAAAGATACTCAAAGGAAGCTGCCAGTGACAGACAGACAGACAGCACAGAATGATAGATCATCTTGAGCTTGGCTTTCTAGCTTCCAGATTGTGAGAGGCAAATCTTCATTATTTAAACTACACAGTCATGGGCATTTTGTTACAGCAGCCCAATATATCCAAGACTATCTTTAGCATCATGGCATTTCACTACCTTGGGAAATGAACTTCTTCAAAAGATGCCTGTCTAACAGAGCAGGTAAGTCGGGGCCAGAGGAAGGAGACAAAAGATGAGAGACAGGTCAGAACATTGTTGCATGATGCTGGAAGATGTTCAGCTGCAGCATCTGCTGGAATGTACAGGGCAGTGCTTAAGTCTCCACACACCAGACCCAGAGCTTTAGTCCCCATGTTTAGCTCTCATAATAACCGCTTAAAGGACATGTTGTTAACACCATTTTATAGGTGAGAAGACAGAGGCTCTTAGAACAAGTCATCAGCACAAGTGCACAGAGATAGAAAAATGTAAGGCAGGTCAGGGCTTCATTCAGCCCAGGTCTGTCTCTTTACACATTCATGTTCCTCACTTGAATGCTGACACAGGCCTGAAAAACAAGACAGCCAAATACATGTAAATTAAACAAATGCTTTCTGTTCGAAGTGATCTTGCAGAGTGCAGCGGTGTAGAATGCTTGTCTCACATACCCAGAACCCTAGGGTAAGCTCCTAGCACTGCATAAAAACAGGCATTGAGGAAAACACCCCCTGTAATTCGGAAGTGGAGGCATGAAGATCAGAAGTTTGAGGTCATCTTCAGCCACATAGCAAGTTCAAGACCAGTCTGAACTAGATGAGCTTTTGTTTGAGGGAGACAGTTATGTGTGGCAAGAGGTGGAGATTTGTGGAGAAGGTGATTGTATTTTGTAAATCTTAACAAAAAATAATGCCTTTCAATAATTACCCCTTCCATGTATCTGTTTGTGATCAATACACCAGAAGATACCATGCTCCAAAAACACTTGACTTTATGATAATATGTGTGACAGTTTGCTAAGAAACTGCTTTTCTGTATATGCTACTTTCTCATGGATGTGGTTAAATACCAGACAGTCACAACTTAAGGGGAGAGAGGCCTAGAGGACACACACAGTCCACCACAGCGACAAGGCATGGGAACTGGAGTGGCTCTGTCTATGGGACAGGAAGTTTTGGTGTGTCTTGTCTGGATCTTGGTGGATCAGGAAGCAGAGAAGGTGCCGGACGCAGGGCCAGGCTTTCGCTTCAAACTCACCTCCAACTGCTCGACCTCGTGATACACCTCAGGCAGCCATCCCTCCTGCCCCAAAGGAGGCACCAGAAGCTGGGGAGTAAGTGTTCAAAGACACGAATCTTCGGAGGACATCTCACACTCAAACCAAGACCCTTTCCTTAAATAACTATTGCTCTAGCTAGTAACAAGTAGGCGTATCTCCCCAAACCAAACCAGTGGACAAACTCGCCATCGGGAGCCTGCTACAAAAGCCCATCCAAGATTAAACTTTTACCAAAAAAGATACATGGTGCTGCGCGGGGTAGAATGAAGATTTACTGTTGTTGGAAATTATCATCATTACGTTCTTTGAAAAACAAACAGAAAAATAACATTCTCCCCGGCAGCCCAGCGTGTTATCCTGTCATTTAAAATCATTGTGATTGAAAGTATAGAATAGCATAAGGGCTCTCTGACTCTGCCGAGGCTCCTGGCTGAATTGCTGGCCTCAAACAGCAATTACCCACTGTACATTTTAAGATCTGTACTTGCTCCTCACTTTACGAGGGGTGGGGGAGGCTGAGCAGGAGGCCCTGGGCTGTTCCATCCGGCTCTCGACCAAATTTGAGTATCACTCAGAACCAAGTCTTTCAAAAACCTTTTCTATCCCTCAGCACCCATTTCGAGCTATGCAACACAAAAAGCACCGGGCTGAAGGTCACATTATTCCACGAACTTCATTTGGGTCAATTCATACGGCACAAGCATCATCGGTCACTGGGCCTGCATCCCACACCCTGGCTTTTAATGGAGAAAAGCTGGTGTAATACAAAAATGTTCTAACGTTTCCACAGTCAAAAGAGTTGGTAAAATAAGTTTTGCTGGGTGGTAAGATCCAGTTGCTAAAGACAGCACATACTTTTTAGTTGCAAGGCAGAGAGAAATGGAGTTTAAACCGAACTGTAATCCCTTTCCTATTCCCAACAGTGTCCCTATTCCCAACAGTGCCGCTAACTTCCATGGCTTTCACGGCCATGGAAAATGCGAGGCAGGTGCGTGGGGGAAAGAGACATCAACGGGAATGTGAGTGGTGGATCAGCTCAGCATGGATCCTGCAAGCTGTGCTGCTCACCCTCACCCCACCCCCAACAAGGTGTGCCCACAGGTGCAACACTGGCTGAGTGTTATGGAGGTAACCAACTGCTTCATGACGCTAAGGAATCTGTGCCTGGTTTCACAAACCTGATCAAAAGAAATCTGTGGATTAGGAAGCCATAGGTCCATCAAACTGCCTTCTACTTATATTTATCCCTGTAGAGTTATGCTGCTGTCGGCTTTAGTCAGAGGAGGTACCCTTTGCAATGGTCAGTGGCCACTACAACAATTCATAGCTGGTCAAAGTGTGAGTGTAAGTGGTTGTTTAATGTGCAGCTCTAAATGGGACATCTATATCACTTCCCACATAAAGGTCAAGGGAACATTGCAGAGGAGGGGGAAAATTAAAAGCCAGGAGAAAGAAATTTGACCTGGGTGTTATACTCTTGAATTCACAACACACATGAATGAGTATTTCAACACTCTGTCATGAATGGAGGAGCATGAGGCCCACCTAGTTCCCCATAGGCAAACTAATGGTTGCTGGAAGAGAGGGGGAGAGACATTTTTAGTGATGTCACTGGTAAGGTGTGTACATTCTAGCAAATGACCCAGCACTCACATCCCTGTAAGCAACCTTAATTAAACGAGTGGCCCTAATTTTATGTCATGCCCATGTATACATACATACATATGCACACACACACACACATGCACATACACACACACACACAAATAGACCCAGATACATACATGTACACACTCACACATACACATACACACATTCACATACATGCATACATACATACATACAAATATACACACATATATACACTCACACATACACATATGCACATTTTTTGTTCCTATATATAAGTTTAAATATGTTGGGTTTTGGTTGTTGTTGTTGTGTTTGTGTTTTTGTGTGTGTGTGTCAAGTTTTCACTATGTAGCCACAGATGGCCTGCAACTAATTATATAGATCAGAATGAACTTGAAATCACAGAGATCTACCTGTTTCCAAGTAGTGGGATCAAAGGTTTGTGATGCCACATACAGCTTAATTTTTTTTCAAAGAGATACCCCAGGATGGCAATATGGCTGAGGGGTTAAAGTGACAAACAAGTCGTGACCAGAGTTCACCAGAACCCATGTAAATGCAGGTCAGAACTCAAAAGGTGGGGATGAGGGGTTCCCAGAGCAAGCTGGCTAGACCAACTGGTCACACTGCCGAGCTCTGTATCCAACTGAGAAACCCTGCCTCAATGAATAAGTTAGAAAAGAAGGAAGACTCCTGACGTCAACCTTGGGTCCTCCATACCCATGCACACACATGCTCAAGTGTACCTGCACACGCACACACATGTACCTATGTGCACAAAAATACCCATTCATACATATGTGCATCCCACAAACATATACATGGTGGAAAGAGAGGGAAACTCATTAGAAGGCATCTTAAGTCCCAGGTCAGGACATCAGGAGTGAATTCAAATGGGTGTACATGACACAAAGTGCTTAGCTGCAAAGCAGACACCATGCAAGACACACACTGCACTCTGAGCGAGGCAAGCAACAGGTCCGGTGGGAGGAAGTGACTAGAAGTGTGTCAAAGATAGGCACAGGGCTTGAGAAAAGGGTTCTCTGAGGTGGCCAGATACAGCTTCACAAAGGAAGCGGGAGGTGAGGCAAAGAGCAAAGATTTTTCCATTGCTGTGATAAAAACTCTGTGGCCGAAGCAACTTGCAGAAGGGAGAGTTTATTATTCAGGCTTATGGTTCCAGAGGGTTAAAGTCCATCACGGCTGGGAGGCATGGTAGCGAGCAGCAGGCATGGTGGCCAGAGCAGGGTGCTGAGGACTCACCTCTTGAACCTGGGCACTGAAGGAGAGCTTTTACCCACCCCTAGTGACTAATCCTCCATGGAGGCCACACCTCCTACACCTTCCCAAACAGCACCACCAAGTGGGGACAAAGTAACAAAGTATCAAAAGCCCAAGACCATAGAGGACATTTCTCATCCCAGCTACCAAGAACTACCATTCTAGACTCGTTAGCCTGAAACACACGCAGCTCGGCTGACTAGAGGAGATCCACATACCTCTGAAAACTTCCTCCTCGTGAAGTTCAAAGGCCTTGAAGGCACCAATACAGCCCATGGATCTCTCAACAATGACCTAAATCCGCTTCAACATATATCTATTTTCCACTTCCATGAGTGTTGAGTTCTGGAGCTGTTTGCCCATCAGGAAAACAACATCTGAATGAGGATAGCTAAACAATTAATAATTTGAAGTTGGGCCATTTACATGCTCTTCCTGGTCCCAGAGAAAGGCTACGAATAGGAGAGATCTCTCTGAAACTTTGGAGTAGGAAATCTCCACTGAGCAGAATGGTGGATGGTTTCTGTGGGGGAAGGGGGGAATTGGGAACACCTTAACTTTTAGTGTGCAATACGCCTGTTAAATAGACCCACTAATGGTGTTATTGCGGCTAAAAACAGTGACTTGAAAATGTTGTGTACATTATTACTGTCATTATCCGCCAACTGTAAGAATGCTATGTTAAAACTAACTCAAAACACCTCGGGAAAGGTAATTGCTACTAATGGATCTGAAGTGTGCAAAATTGGACGTCATTACCCCCCCTCCCATGGAGGGCTGGGGAGCTGCTGAAGATGATAGGGGGGAGGCTCGCTCTTCTTTCAATCAGGATGGGCTTGAGCAGAGTGCCCCTGGCTTTCACACTGCCGCAGGGATACAGCCCTGTCCCTTCTCCTCCTTCTCCCCTAGTAGCTGTGCTGTGGAGGAAGTGCCTGGAGCTGGAATGGAGTGCCCTGCTGGGGAATCTCCTCCAGCTGCCAGTTTCTCAGATCAGTTGCGGCCAAATGGTGAAGGCTTGCTGACCCTGAAATTCAAGGAAATAACCCAGAATCAGAGGCTTATGAAAGGCAAGTGGGTCACCTCAAGCAATCTGTGAGCAGACATCTATGCCCCCGAGGAGGGGGACTTGGCCTCTTCCCTGAGCTTCAGCTGTTTCAGTACCCCAGCTCCCAGCCTGGCTTGCGATATAGGATCAGCACTATTTGCCTGGCTACACTGCCCCCCAGCTATGTTGAACTTCATCTCATTGCCTAACACAACTCAAAGATTCCTTTCCTGAACCCAGCCAACAAGATTTTAAAATCCTTAGTCCTTGATTGTCTTCCAAATTTCTTTTCTTTTCTTTTCTTTTCTTTTCTTTTCTTTTCTTTTCTTTTCTTTTCTTTTCTTTTTTTTTCAAGACGGGATTTTTTTCCGTGCAGCCCTGGCTGTCCTAGAACTCACTCTGTAGACCAGGCTGACCTTGAACTCAGAAATTCACCTGCCTTTGCCTCCCAAGTGCTGGGATTAAAGGCGTGTGCCACCACTGCCCGGTGTCTTCCAAATTTCAAAAGCAATATCCCACAGTGTGAACCCTTCAACATCAGAGTGTTGCTCCCCTGACCAACTCTCTACTAAATCACATGGTCTGCACATCACATGTATACAATACACACACTGCACATCACACACACTGCACAGCACATACAATATATATCACACACACAACACATCACATACACTGCACAGCACATGTGCACCGCATATCTCACACACTGCACAGCACACACACTGCACAGCACACACACTGCACAGCACACACACTGCACAGCACATACAATATATATCACACACACAACACATCACATACACTGCACAGCACATGTGCACCGCATATCTCGAATACTGCATATCACACACTGCACATTACACACACTGCACATCACACACTGCATATCACACACACACCACATCACACACACTGCACAACACACATGCACTTGAACATTACACACATAGAGCATATCATATACACACTGTACATCACACATACACTTCATTACACACACTGAATATCTCACACACACTTCACACATGCACTGCATATCACATGTGCACTGCATATCATATATGCACTGTACCATACATGCATTGCACATCACACACACTTGTATATCACATACACACTTCATCACACACTTACTGCATATCGCACACATATACACATACACACTTAACCACATACACACTTCACACACTGCACATCACACACACACACATACACACTTCATCACACATGCATTGTCCATCATGAAAGCTGATGCTGATTGGGAATTTCATTTCCTTTTTGTATTGCAAATCCAACACTTAGGTGAGTTTCCCTCCTCCTCTGGCCACGAAATAGGGGTAAATAATAATAATAATAATAATGAAGCCCCAAAGCCCTGGAATAACCTAAGTTGGTTCTGATAAAGAGCAAAGATTGAAGAGAGTGTAAAAGAAAAATTCCAAGCCAAGGGTGGTGGGACCCTAGCACCAGTGCCTGAGTAAGGGGTTTGGCAGGGGGCAGCAGTTCCAGGCTAGCCTGACCTACAGAGATCCTGTCTTGAAAAGAAATATGTTGGGGGCCAGCCAGTAGCCCGTAACGTGAATGGTTTTACTGAGATGGCAGCTCTGAGCTGAAAAGAGAGGAAGCTAGACGGGGAGGAAGAAGAAACAAGGCCAAGACAAGTTCATCTTGTTTAAAGCCCAATTTTACTAGTACCGACATCCAGTTATAAAGGAAGGGGGAGGGAACCCGATTTCCCGCCAAATAACTCGGGGTCTAGTAGTAGGGTGAACACGTGTGTGGCTCTAAGCAGTAAAGTGGTACGGTCCAGCAGTAGGCGTGGCAGAACAAATGAACTCCACCCCTGAGCCAACAGGTTCTAGGCTAGGGGTGGAAAGACTACAGAAATAGTCCTCTATCCATGTAAGATATTGCCTCTCTACACAATGGCTTGAGAGAGGAAGGGGAGCCAAACTGCAGCCCTGGCCAGGAGGTGCTTTTCAGGAGTGCCAGAACCCTGGAGATAGACCACCTACAAAGTACCATTTGGGTTCACAAGACAAGGTCTTACCATGTAGTCCAGGCTGATGTAGAACCCCCTGCCCGCCCAGCTAACCTAGAACTTGACCCCCTCCCGCCTCCTCCACACCTCCTGAGTGCTAAGCTGGAAGGCAGGCTATACTCAACCACTTGGACATTCTTATAGGAAGCCCCAATGCAAAGCTTGTAACTTATTCCTTCCTTTATTAATGTCCTTATTTCTTTTCATAAGTGGGACGTGGGCTTGCAAACAGAAAACAGTGTAGCTGCTGGCAAACCGGCAAACATAGAAACCACCGGGAACGCAGGAAGCCAGATAAACACACAAGTCCACCTAAGGTTAAGTAAGCCTGGACCAATTTTCTTCATATGAAGAAAATTTAAGTATAAAAGGATGATGAGAGAGTAGGATGTCCCTTTCAAATACGTGCTTGGGGATATGGGAAGGTAACCAGAAGTAAGTGAGCTATCCGGGGAATCAGGGAGGAAATGCAAAGAGCTTGAACTTAGGGAGTCTTAGGGCTTGAGGGAGATGAGAGACGAAAGGAGGAGGGAATGGGCGGTCCCCAAGGAGGAGGGAATGGACAGCCCTCAAGGAGGAGGGAATGGATGGCCCCCAAGGAGGAGGGAATGGATGACCCAAGCTGAATTAAGCACATGACTTGGTTGGGCCTCCTAATCTCAGTGAAGTATTGTATGTTTTTGCTTTTTTAATTGTTTTAGACATTCTATTAGAATATATTAATATTAAAACAATGGGTTTCATTATGACATTTCCATGCCTCTATGTAAAGTGACCAAAGGGTCACGGCCTTTATTACTCTTTTGCCAACACTCTGTGGTGCTGCCTTTTCTCTTCCGGAACAGTCCTCTTTTTACTATATGACTCAGAGAAAAATCTGGATTCCACACATGAGTGAAAATATCTAGCCCAGTACGTCTGGCTTATTTTGCTTACCACGACAATCTCCAGTTTCAGCCATTTTCCTGTGAACAGTATCGTTTTATTCTTTATGCATACCCCAATATCTTTACTCATCCATCTGGACAGGGTGGAATCATATGACCTGATTGATCCCAAACATAGCGCAACTGTAATGAATATGTGTGCATGGCTATCAACGTCTAGTGTATTGGCGTCCTGGGTAGGTCGCAGTAATCAGGATACAGGGGGTGCAGAGCCACCATGAACCACTGCATGCTTTGTTGAATTCTCCAGCATCTTTTATAGGCAAGTAGAATAAGGATTTCTCACGGCTTCTGTTTCTCAAGCAATAGTTTATCTAGGTTCAAGGTGACTCAGACCTCCTTGTAGACTGAGAAATCTATTCAAAAGTCCACCTCTTTTAAGTGTTGCTTAGTTTAATTAAGACAAAGTAAGTTTCTCATGAGAAGATGATCATGAAGCCCACTTCCTCAGGCATGCCGTTTACTTGGCACACATTAGGATTCTCTGCTGAGAAAGTATGTTTTTTCAGTGTCCCCGTGTGCTGGGATTCACAGATATCCTTAAGTCACCTCGCAGCTAGCAGACTGGGAGCAGTCACCTCATGCTGTTTCTCTACACACACAATCTTAATCTCAGGGGACAAAGACACAGAGGATTCAAAGAGGGAAGATGTTTCAGATCTATATATAAGGGGTATTAGTAACAGCCACATAGTGGGGACTCTGTGGGAACCTGACTAGACCATCACTGTGGCAACCCAGAGGATAGGTGAGACTCAAACAGGTTCATAAGGGTTCTCTGAAAGAAGCCAGAGGGATTTGCTGCTGGGTACAGGGCAGAGATGAGAAGACAGCAAAGCATGGCTGTGAGAGATGGGCGGGCTCTGGTCCTGCCCGTCACAGCAACAAGATTCCAAGCAATGCATTTGCCATTTCTCATTGTGCTTCATCCCCAAACAGATAGTGCAGCTAGAAGACTTAGAATGCTCCTGGGAGCTCTTGTGTCTTTAACTCCATTTTGACAAGGGAAAAATTCTATGGCCGATCACTTTTTAAATATCCAGCTACCAACTCAAGAGTTCTTAGAGCTCAAATGTGACCTTCGACAGTTAGTTGTGTCAACTTGTTGGGATTTAAAAATCATCATGGAAGAAAATCTCTGGGCCTGTCTGTGAACTAGGTGAGTCGAGATGGGAAGACCCACCCTACACCTGGACTGCACCACACCATGTGCCTATGCTCCCTGGGCTGAGTGAAAAAGAAAAGGAAAGCTGAGTAATTGCTTCCCTGCGTACTGTGCTGCATCCGCCTCAAGCTCCTCCCACCCTGACGCACAGCACTCTAGAACTCTGCCTCAAGCTCCTCCCACATGGTACACAGCACTCTAGAACTCTGCCTCAAGCTCCTCCCACATGGTACACAGCACTCTAGAACTCTACCTCAAGCTCCTCCCACCCTGACGCACAGCACTCTAGAACTCTGCCTCAAGCTCCTCCCACCCTGACGCACAGCACTCTAGAACTCTACCTCAAGCTCCTCCCACCCTGACGCACAGCACTCTTGAACTCTGCCTCAAGCTCCTCCCACATGGTACACAGCACTCTAGAACTCTGCCTCAAGCTCCTCCCACATGGTACACAGCACTCTAGAACTCTACCTCAAGCTCCTCCCACCATGACACACAGCACTCGAACTCTGCCTCAAGCTCCTCCCACATGGTACACAGCACTCTAGAAATCTGCCTCAAGCTCCTCCCACCATGACGCACAGCACTCTTGAACTCTGCCTCAAGCTCCTCCCACATGGTACACAGCACTCTAGAACTCTGCCTCAAGCTCCTCCCACATGGTACACAGCACTCTAGAACTCTACCTCAAGCTCCTCCCACCATGACACACAGCACTCGAACTCTGCCTCAAGCTCCTCCCACATGGTACACAGCACTCTAGAACTCTACCTCAAGCTCCTCCCACCATGACACACAGCACTCGAACTCTGCCTCAAGCTCCTCTCACATGGTACACAGCACTCTAGAAATCTGCCTCAAGCTCCTCCCACCCTGACGCACAGCACTCCTGAACTCTGCCTCAAGCTCCTCCCACCATGACACACAGCACTCGAACTCTGCCTCAAGCTCCTCCCACATGGTACACAGCACTCTAGAAATCTGCCTCAAGCTCCTCCCACCCTGACGCACAGCACTCCTGAACTCTGCCTCAAGCTCCTCCCACATGGTACACAGCACTCTAGAACTCTGCCTCAAGCTCCTCCCACATGGTACACAGCACTCTAGAACTCTACCTCAAGCTCCTCTCACATGGTACACAGCACTCTAGAACTCTACCTCACGCTCCTCCCACCATGACGCACAGCACTCTAGAACTCTGCCTCACGCTCCTCCCACATGGTACACAGCACTCTAGAACTCTGCCTCAAGCTCCTCCCACCATGACGCACAGCACTCTTGAACTCTGCCTCAAGCTCCTCCCACATGGTACACAGCACTCTAGAACTCTACCTCAAGCTCCTCCCACCCTGACGCACAGCACTCTAGAACTCTGCCTCAAGCTCCTCCCACATGGTACACAGCACTCTAGAACTCTGCCTCAAGCTCCTCCCACATGGTACACAGCACTCTAGAACTCTACCTCACGCTCCTCCCACCATGACGCACAGCACTCTAGAACTCTGCCTCACGCTCCTCCCACATGGTACACAGCACTCTAGAAATCTGCCTCAAGCTCCTCCCACCATGACGCACAGCACTCTTGAACTCTGCCTCAAGCTCCTCCCACATGGTACACAGCACTCTAGAACTCTACCTCAAGCTCCTCCCACCATGACGCACAGCACTCTTGAACTCTGCCTCAAGCTCCTCCCACATGGTACACAGCACTCTAGAAATCTGCCTCAAGCTCCTCCCACCATGATGCGCATCACTCTTTTTTTTTTTTTTTTTTTTTGGTTTTTCGAGACAGGGTTTCCCTGTGTAGCCCTGGCTGTCCTGGAACTCACTTTGTAGACCAGGCTGGCCTCGAACTCAGAAATCCGCCTGCCTCTGCCTCCCGAGTGCTGGGATGCATCACTCTTAAACTCTGAGCCAAAATAAAATTTCCACTCTCAAGTTAGGAAATTCATCAGTGATAGGAAGTAACTAAGACAGAACCGATGGGATCGCAGTTCTGGTACATGTTCCCTCCTTCGACCCTGTAGGTCCTAGGGATGGAACGCAGGCCACCAAGCTCCAAGGCAAGCATCCTTACCCACTGGGACATCTTACCAGCTCCTATGTCCTCTCTTTGATTTCTCGTTAACTCTGGTCTGCCAGACTTTGGGGGCTCTGCCTTTGTCTGTGACTGGAACAGTAATGTGATCATCAAGAACAACTTTAGGAAGCTGGGCCTCCTGCAAAACTTTGTTAAATTTTGTAATCCATTCAAATTTTACTTTCCTACATTCTAAAATTAGCTGAGAGATGGACCAAGAACAAAAGATGCTAAAGATGCTGGCCCTGCAGATGGTTAAGGCTCTGGTGTGGAGCGAGGGGAGAGAATGGTTTTAAAAGTGACCATGCTGTCACTGAATGGTCTCCTTCCTCCTGCAACTGCAGACAGAGATGACGAAGAGAAGAATCCTCATGCCAATAAGCAGCCCGCTTCATTAAGTCTCCACTGACAGGCCTGAAATGTCACTTAGCAGGAAAACATGGTTTCCCAGCATCCACTGGTACATCTGATTGTATTTATACATAATAACACCTGAGGCTCAGTGGGTTCCCAGAGATAAAATATTTCATATAACCTGTCGCTGTGTATTTACTAGGCAGGTACAGGAGAAACAAGAGGAAAGTGTGTTTATTGATTTTGTTTGGTTTTGTTGTTGTTGTTGTTGTTTGTTTTTGAAAAAAAATTCATGTTTTTCCTAGTTCTTTTTAACTTTGACTACATCCCCGCATCTGGTGTGACCCTTCATTTGCCGACCTCTGCAGTCTTTGTGAAGGCTCTAAGCCAGGGGTTCTTGGTCTGTGGACCTTGACCCCTTTGGCAAACCTCTATCTCCAAAAAATATTTACAGTACAATTCATAACGATAGCAAAAGTAGCAACAAAAATATTGTTTTGTCGGGGGGTGCCACCACATGAGGAGTTGCATAAAAGGGTCCCAGCATTGGGAAGGTTGAGAACACTGGTCTAAGCACACGTTGTACATACAGGAACTGAGCATCAGGGGAGCCAGAAAGGGCATGAGAACTAGGGAGACAGAGCTGGCAAGCTGGCAGTGTGCATCCTACAGAGACTCGGTCTGTCTTTGACTGCCCACGTGTGCGGGACACATCTTCCATGGAGAAGCCAACCTTGGATTTTGACTGAGGGTGGGTCAATTAGAAGATTCTTCTGGTCTTTCTGATCTTTCTCCTGAAAGAACTGAAGAACAAAGTTGACCTGAGGTGGGCTGGGTTTTTTGTTTCTTTGTTTGTTTGTTTTTGTTTGTTTGTTTGTTTGTTTGTTTGTTTTAATGTTTGAACTGGAAAGATCGCTCAGCAGCTAAAGAACATATTCTGTTCCCGATGCGCACTCCAGTCCCAAGGGATCTTATCCCCTTTCTGCCTTTCTGGGCACCTGGACACACACATATGTGCACCTACACACAATCAAAACTAAAGTAACTCTTCAATGTTGTTTTAAGCATGTTTAGAGAAGCAGAACACTGCTGCCATCCCTGTGGGGACACGCCAGAGGAGACAGGACGGGCCACACCTCCCAGCTTCCAGCGGAGCGCTACTGTGCGGAGGAAGCACGTGGTTCCTTAGCAGGGAACCCGAGGAAAGCATCTCAAACCCACATTCCTCCCGTGGGATGAGCAGCCTGTAGGAATGCTCAGAGCCTGGGCTAACAGCAGAGCCACTGCATGGTGCCCTAGGCTCAGGGAGAGACAAGAATGGTCCTCTGATCTCAGTACCAACCACACACAGGTCCGCATCCTATGGCAGGTGCCAATCACGGATATCTGAAAGCTCCTTGCCACCCCTTCACAACCAGCTAAAACCCGAACGCTCTCCCTTCAAGGGAGGCACTTCACATCTGACGAGGGCCGGATCCCGCTTCCCCAATTCCTTGGCAACAGCAGGTTCATCTCACGCAGTTGTTTTCATCTTTCAGGAAACAGCTTCATGTATTTGTAAACAACAAATTCCATTTGAAACACCCAGCCTGTATAATGCATGCTCCTGACTCACTATTTGCCAATACTGTTTGCACATCGTTAATAATGGGGTTTTTCTCTAATTACTGTGTTTGGAGTATGTTTTAAAACTTTTTTAAAAAAAATTCAGGTAGGCACAATTGTCATCAGTGCATCCAGGTCTCCTTCTGGAACACACAAAGCATCTAGTTCCCGACCCCTGGCACTGTGGGATGGGGCCACAGACCTAACCTTGAAGGGAAGGCTCTTGGGCTCTATGCACACCACCTACCACGGTGCGATAGCTTGGATCTGGAGTCCAGCCCCCGTTAAAGGCTGGGTCCTCAGTTGCCGCCATTGGCTGGTGGAAGAAATGTCAGGAGTTATAGCCTCGTAGAAAGAAGTTAAAGTTGTTGAAAATGTCTCCTTGAAAGAGATATTGAGACCCTGATCTCTTCCCTTCTCTCTACACCTATCGTGAAGTAAGGAGCCTCCCTCTCTGTCACAGGTTCCTGCCATAGGTTGGAGTCATCACAGACTGAAGCAAAGGGCAAACCGCCACGAGTTAGTGCTATGCACCTGCCACCAGGGGCCAAAATTAGCTTTTTCCCCCTCAGTTATTAGGTCACACTGATACAGACCTAAAGGCATGGCAGTGCCAAAATCAAGTCCTAAGAGCAAGCAGCCGCACCATCCTCACAGACTGGTTGGCTGAGGTCACTTTCCACTGGGGAACAGCTGCCCGTGAGGGAAGACACTTGGTTATGTAAAGGCACTGGCACCTTGAAATCATTTGTTACACAGTGTTACTTAGCTTGTCCTGGCTGATATATAGTGAATGAGTTCCACCCATCCTGAAAGGATATCCGTCCCAAAGGCAAATGCTGGAAACGCTCTGTGTGGTCAGCAAAAGATGAACTGCTCAAATGCAAACACCTTCCGTATCACAGAACAGTCTATGTTAACTGTTGGGAGCCATTAAGACAACACAATTGTCCTGATCTCTGAATTGGGCCTCTCCCCCCGCCCCCAGAGAAGAAAAGGGGGTCAAAAGCGGGCCACCATGCACCGCTCCAAGAACAACCACAGATTGTTCCAGCCCTAAGTCAGCGCCAGATGTCCTGACCTCAAGATGTACCCTGATACTGCCAAGTTCCTGTTTCCCCATGTAGTCGCCAAAAGAAAAATTTCCACTGCCCCATCCCTCCTGCTGAGAAGTACTTCCCCTTTTGTTTGTGCATTTAAACCTTGAGCCTTGCTAATACATTGGGACCTTGATGCTACTCAGACTGCTTCCCTGTGTCGTTCATTGCACAAGGTTCTTATCTCTCTCTACCCCCCATTTGGTTCTTAGGAGAAGGTCCCCTGGAGACCCTCAAATAACTGGACCTACTGGACGGGTCAGTTAACCAGAGAAGTATTGTCAAAGAACATGTGGTAGCCTGTAGAAATGCCAACATGATGTTAGGTGAAAAACCCAATGAAAAATTTGCCAGACATATGATCTCAATTCCTATAAAATCCACAGTACGCAAAGAAAGACTAGGGGTAGAGATGTTAATATTTTTACCACTGAATAGATCTAAGTAGTGCTTTTTATTTTTTCTTTGAAGATTTCTATATTATCTATTATTATATTATATTTCTATTTTCAAATTATTTCATATATATGTGAAATGATATATAATGTATATAATATTATATATTGAAATCAGGAAAAATTTTTCAGACCAGAGTCACATCTTTACCACTGAAAATACGGGGAAGAAGTCTTAATTTAAAAAAAAAAAACTACAAAAGCAAATGCAGGAACACCCCTACACACACACTTCTTTTCCCCATTCCACCCTGCAGCTCAACCTCCTTTACCTACCATCCTCAGAACTGGCTACTGGCTCTGCTCATCTTCCTGCAGTATGCAAGACCCTCCCCTCCCCTGCCCTCTCACTGGACAGTATGTCCACACAATGTTTTAAAATATACATAGAAAGAAGATCGCTCCTAAGATTGGTAGTCTGTTGTTGTTGTTGTTGTTGTTGTTGTTGTTGCTTTGTTTTGTTTTTTGTTTTGTTTTTTTTCACTTTAATCCTTGGTCAAGACCTGGTTGGTATCCCCGAGCACAGGACCTCCCAGACTCTGGAAAGAAAAGGCAAATGTTAACTAAGAATTAATTAAGGATCAAGAGCTGTCCTTAGAAAACAGGCTCTAGGTGTGTTTGTTACTTTTTTTTTTCCTATTTCTGTGATAAAGACTATGACAAAACAACTTAGTGGAGACAAGGCTCACTTTCTCGAACATGGCAGGAGCAGGAGACTGTCAGGTCACATTGCATCCATTGTCAGGAAGCAGCAAGTAACAAGAAGTGGGGCTGGGCTCTGAAGCCCCAAGGCTCACCCCAGTAATGCATTTCCTCCTGTGTGGCTCCATCTCCTCGAGATTCCGCATCACGCCAAACAGCGCCACCCTCTGGAAACCAAGTGCTCAGACACGTGAGCCCGCTGGGGACATTCCTCATGCAAACCGGAACACTTCATCCTAGACGATGTGGAAAGTACAAACAGTAGGGAAAGCGTTTCTTTTCAGACGGGGTCTCCCTGTGTGGCTCGGGTTGCCTAGCTCCTGATGTTCCTGCGCAGGCCCCTAGTTAGGATAACATTAGTGTGTCCATCTCTACACTAGGACAAATGTCTCTAAACAGCTGTCCCCAGATTCTCACATGTGGAAACTGACTGAAATTTTCTGTCAAAAATCTAGTTCTTTCGGTACCTAATCTCCCAGAACCACTCTAGTCTCCATATGACGTTGCACAGCTGCTTTAGCTGCAGGTGTTGGCCTTTACAGAGGTGTCCATCTTGGAAGGACATTATCAGGTACCACTAAATAAAAACGCTTCCACGAAATTCCAAGTCATCCTGTACCCGCTTGACAGGCTTCCACTCTGGCAGAGATCTGTGACGCAGGTTCCATGGGGACTTTTCAGAAGCCAAAGCTAAGAACTGAGATGTCTTTCAAAGAACATCAAATCAAACAGCAGGCTTGACCTGTGTCCTCCAACCTCCGGCTTGCACCCCAGATCACAGTGCCCCGTAACAGCTATGTTCACACCCTCGGCTGTCTCCACATCTTCATATAATCATCTTTTCCTTTCTGGGGCTTTGTTAATACTCTTAAGAATCCCTTCCTCTAATCCCATTACTCTATAAGCCAGAGATTAAATTGTGGTAAATGGAGTGGTTGAGAGTGTTTCAGGCAGGCTGACTGCTCTCGCATGCCTCTCCTTGGCTTGAGGTTGAAATGTGGTGACTGATCGAAGGCATTACCGTGCATCTTCTGATCATTCTGGTACCCACGCCATAGCTGCTCGTCATGATTTCTCTAGCCACGAATGCTTCTGCAGACACTCCCTCAGGAATGATGGAAGTTCCACTACCAGGGTTGCCAGTGAATCTGAGATGGAGACTAAGCTGAGGGAGTGTAGATTTATGTCATTTGGAGGAGTGGACAGATCTACAAATGATCAAATGATGTGACTTGGTAATTTTGGTGACCAAGGGACTGGCAATATCCTGCTGTGCTCCTGTGTGGCTCGGCTTCTCAAGGTTTCTCTCAGACTTCTGGAGCGACCCCAGACTCTCCAGCCAACGATGGCATTGTCTCACTTTTCCTGGAGAGACATAAAGAAATATGTCTTCCCTCTATGGGGCAATGATAGACCAACCCAATCTGGTGAACCAGTGAGTTTACTGGAGTGGAGTTATTTACAGCAGCTGCATCTCCAGGACACCCCACCACAATCAGGACATCCCCCCTCCATCAGGTCACCCCCCACCATCAGGACACTCCCCACCATCAGGACACCCCACCACAATCAGGACACACCATCGCCATCAGGACACCCCATCACCAGGACACTCCCCACCATCAGGACAGCCCCCCAACATCAGGACATCTCATTGCCATCAGGACACCTACCACCACTATCAGGACACTACCCACTATCAGGATACACACAACCACCATTAGGACAGCCCCCACCATCATCAGGACACCTCACCACTATCAGGACACCCCATTACCATCAGGATACCTCACCACTACTGTCAGCACAGCCCCCCACCATCAGCATAGCCCCCTACCATTGTCACACTTGACTCACAGCAGCTACATCACTCAACAGTCTCACTCCCAGTAGATTACCTTCAGATATAGACCCTATGAAGACCTCATGAGTCCTGTGAGCCTTGTGACCTTCCCTTTTCCCTCTAAGCAGCAATGTTACTAGAGCCCTGATTCACTGAGGGTCTTCTCGGGGTGAACATGGTTGGTCTGCCTCTAGAGACCAACGGTCATAGAAGTCATGGAGGAAACACCTACGCTTCCTTGTGATAAGCCAATGACAATGGGACAATGGGCTTATGTCTTCAAGAACCATCTTGGGCCACAGAGAACCAAACCAGCAGAGTCTCCCTGGCTTTTCCCGCTACACCGCCGCCATTTAAAAGCTTTGCCCTTCCTCAATGCAGAACTCTCTCGGGGCCCCACCTGTATCACGCCATCACTGTGAATGAAGTAGAAGATTATTTCCTGCGTGGCTTCCTTCTGTCCCTGCCATGGCTTACTGCTTAGCAACTCTGTGCCCTACAGACAAACAGCACAAAGGGAATTACGCAGGTTTAAATCCAACACTGTATTCTGATGAGGAGTTATTATGGTCACACCTCCTATTTTCCCGGTTTCCTCTAAGGTACTTATATGATCTTGAGGAATCACATCTCCTAATGAAAAGCCAGCCATGCCTTTCTTGGTCCAATATGATTATAACCGATTTCTCCTAAGGGAGATTTCTAAGAAGGTCTTTCTTAAAATCTGCTATTTTCCAAGAAAACACTCAAGTCTTGAGTCTTCTGGATGTGTGTGTGAGTGTTAAAATTTGTCTTTTTTTTTTAAAAAAGTCTGTTTCCCTCGCAGACAAGCAAGTGGCTTAGAAATGACCAGACACTGAAAAGCTTTCGTTTGCTCCTCCAAAATTCTACACAAACAGCATCTGGTCCTACCAAAGTGAGGCTCCCACATCGTGTGTCTTTATAATGGGGGTAGGGAGAGAGGGGGAAGGCAGGGGTAATTTTTTCCCAATATGTTTGTCATTATTATAGGTTATATATACAGAAGGAAAGTTAATTAAGCTTTTTTTAAAAAATCCATCACACATCAATGGCTGCATTTTAATGAGTACAAAAAGTTGAGGTGTTTACTACCAATTAAAGTGGTTTTTAAATAAGCATTAATTAACACAGAAATTCAGAAGAAAGTTATACCTTGTCAAAGAAAGGCCAGTGCAGGCTATGCCCACTTCTGCTCCCTTCCGTATTCAGATGGTAATTACCACCAACCCTATATTTTCCATAATAATGAGGAGATGCTGTCCTGTCCATCAAACAACAACACACACAAAAGTGGTGGAATTAGAGATTCTCAACCTGAGTAAACTTTTCAAATGTTCTCCTTCTGGATTCCCCCCTTATCCGTGTCAGAGTTACTCAAAGAAGAGGTTAGCTTGATTCCGAGGGGGAGCTGCGGGGTTAGCCTGATTCCGCGAGGGGGAGTGAGCTGCTTTTTTTTTTTTTTAATTCTCTGTTTGTAGGGAACATGGCGGGGAAGCCCTCATTGGTCAGGGGGGAGTTGCTTAAGTCTTCATCAGCAAATCAGAACGAGAGCGAACCCCAGTCCCCTTGCAGGGGCTGTAGGCCTCCCTTTGTTTCTGTCTAATCCTGGGCTTGGGAAGGGCTGACTCTCCTAGGATGCTAAGGGGGCTGGATTGGTTACTTTCCTCTTCCCTGGGACAAAATAACTGCAACAATTTCAGAGAAGGTTTATTTGGGCTCACGGTTCAAGGGTCCAGTCCCGTGCAGTGGGGAGGCACATGGTGGGTCGAGCGTGACCCAGCCCACCACAGGGCATCTGCAGTCAAGAAGCAGAGGGAGACTGTGCCAGTACTCAGCTCACTTTTTCTTTTGTTTAGTCTGGGACCCCAGGCCATGGAATGTCAATAGCCACCTTCAAGGGGTGTCTTCTGGTCTCAACTGAGCCAACCTAGATAGGCCCTCAGGGCGCATGTTCCCTAGGTGATTCTAGATCCTGACAAGCTGGCAGGTGACAGACAATAAGCATCAGAGAATGAAGACTAGCAAACCTTTCAAACCCCATCCCTAGCATTCTGACAGGTAGTCTTGCCATGGAAGGTGATGGGGACTGTGAAGATGCTGTGGCTAGCGGGACAGAGAGGGGCCGCTTCAGCATCTCAGATGAGCTCCACACTACCCTCCCCCTCCTCAGGCAGAGGCTGGGGGTCTTGATGATGACCCTTTTCTAACCAAGTTCACAGGAAATTGACAGACACATCACTATCATGGTTTCCAAGGAAACAATGAAGGCGCTTCTCCTTGCGGTCAAATCACTCTGACCCACGGGACACAAAATTTCCGTTAGGTGGGACAATGGAGGTCAAGAGGTCAACATATATAATATTCCAGTGTGACATTTTATCACTATTCTAATATGAAATGCCAACAGAATAAAGGGTTCTCAACACTAAAGTATCATCCATGCGACCTAAAATGTGTATGTTAATTAGCTAGATTTTTGTTGCTCTACAATGTATGGACACTTCAGGACATCTTATTGCACACACTAAATGCACTCAATTTTACCTGCCAATCAAGAGTTTTAAATTTGAGTCACTAAGCAGCTTGACACTAAAGAGCCAGGTACCATGGTAAATACCTACAACCCCAAACCCCAGTACTCAGGAGTCAGAGGCGGGAGGAGCACGGCATATTTGAGGCCAATCTTAGTTAGTGAATTGTAGCCAGCCAAGGCTACCTACCTACCTAGCTCTTCCTCCCTAAACTAACAAGTAACTTACATTTGTTATATCTAAAAACATGGATTGTGGGTATTTGGGTAGTATCAATAGATGCTTTGGTCTCTTTGGGCCCCATTTCAGTGTAGATCCCTCTTAACCATGGCTGCCTAGTGCAGAGATGCCACAGACCCTCTGGGTCCCTGTGTCTGCGTGGAACGGGGCCTCTTGACGCGGGTGGGCAAAGTGTGGATGAATGAGTGACAAACAGACACACACAGGAGAGGTTGTGTGTAGAATCTGAATGTAATTTTACAACTCGAGCATCAGACTTTTTATACAGAAGACAATAAAGAAGTTGGGTGACATACCCACAAGGTACAAAATGAGGTAACCGGATGCTTAATGACTCTTACACAGAATAGAGGAATGAAAACGCAAAGACTGGCAGGAACTGGGCAATAAAATAACTGAGACAAAGTCAGCCCTATCTAAGGTCAGCTATAGTCTTAGAAGCCAGGAGTGAGAACTTTTCACTCCTAGGGCAAGGGCTTTCACACCCAAGTCATGGTTCTAACTAGGGAATTCTGTTCTAGCTAACCATCTCATGAATAATGCAATACTCTAAAACCACAGCCCGATCTGCTTCCTAAACCATTGTAAATTCCTGTAAATAGGTGTAACTCAGCTATAATTCTAAGCATCTATTCTGGTTTCCCCTACGGTCAGAAACTTCTTTCTTCCTAGGTGATGGTAGATTCCTGTGAAGGGCAGTGACCTAACTTTTACTCAAGGAGATAGTGTAATACCAGGGGCAGTACTGAATTCCAAGCCCAAGGTCTTGCTAAGGACGAACTAGGACTGTTGGAACACTGGTGGACGGCTTTAGCTATGTCAGAATTCAATCTTAAAAGGCACTTATGATAGGAAAATATTGAAAGAGAGCACGTGGATCCATACACTAGACTAACGCGGGAATGGAACGCTGGAATGAAAAATTACTGTATGGTTAGGGAATGCTAGACTCCAGGAGGAGAGCTTCCTTGAAACTCTTTTGCCTCATGAGTGACTTTTAAGCCTTTCGGCTTGTCCAGCTGACTCGACTGGAGAGCGTAGCACAGAGAGATGCTCACTGGACAGGAGGGCCCCTTCCACTGTGGTAATTTAACTGTTCAAGTTCTCAGCAAGCAAGAGACTCTTTAGAGTCAAAGTTTTCAATCACGATTAAACACTAAATAAGAAAAGACTGACTCTAGGGACCTATACAAGAAATACTTAAATAATCAAGTTGATGTAGGGCTAATTCCTTGAGGAAAGTATCAGCATTTCCCAGAGAGTGGTTTCCCCTAGGCCACGAAGTAAAAAAAGATACAGGATGCTCCCAGACATCCCAGAAGGGTGTGCATGGAAGGCAGGGGAGTCTACTCTTCTCAGCCTGAGTGTTATACCTGCAGTTATGCATGAATAAAGACGGAGTTGGTTGAGGGACTAGATGTGGTAGCTCATGCCTGTAACTCTAGCACTTGAGAGGCTGAGGCAGGAGGGTTGGGAGTTCCAGCCTAGGCAACATCACCAGACCTGTCCGAAACCAAACCAAGGCAGTTATGAATGGAGATAGGATTTAGCTACTAGAGTAGATCTGGGATCCTGGCAACTTTGTGGTAGCTTCCAAAGTCCTACTCACAGTGGCTATCATGGGCAGTCTCCTTGGAAGGGCACTAAAGAGTTTGTTTTGGGCCCATCAGATGGCTCACAGGGTAAAGGTGTTTGCCACCAAGCCTGGAGACCTGCATATGACCTTAGGACAAACATGGAGGCAGGGAACAAATGGCTGCAAGCTGTTCTCTAACAACATGGGGTATGGCACACATGCAAACACATTGCCACCTAGACTCACTCATTCACTCACTCACTCACTCAATCAATCAATCAATCAATCAATATGTACTTTAGTTTAAGTAAAAAATTTTCCTGTTAGAAGATTTTTCTCTGGCCAGGGTTCATGGCACAGACCTGGGCAGAGCAGAAGAGTTGTGTGTTCAAAGCAAGGCTTTGTCCTGAAGAAACAGATGACAACAAAGAACTGTTTCTGGAAGCCACATTTGCAAGCAAATCTTCCCATTTAGTTGCATTAAATGTTTCCTGGAGTGTCCTGGGGTCGCTGCTACAGGAACGCAGGAGGTAAAGCTTAAAGCTTGGTCATTTGTTATGAGATCAGTGGGTAAGGGGGTAGCCCAGGACTCATCTGTCACAGTGTCTAGCAGAGGAATGGGACACAGATCCACACCCAGGTGTTTAGATGTGAAAGACCGATGGGCTTGCTCCCCTGACATGCCCAGTAGCCACTTCCCATCCGTATCTAGTGACGGCCTTTAATTTGGGCCGCCTGACTTGATATGTGGCCTGTCACCACGAGACCTAGCCGGAGACTGAGCACAGACCAAATCTCTCAAAATCAGAAAAAACCTAAGCATATGATCTCGTCTAGAAAGCCATGGAGCAGGCTGACAGCAGCAGAGAAAAATCTCTGCACCCTTACACATCTTACCGTGGAGCAGACGTGGAGGCCCTGCCACACAGTCTGCATATGTGTCTCGGCCTGCTTTCATCAGACACACACACACACACACACACACAGACACACACACACGCTCACAATTGCTGGAGCCCAATCTGAATACGCAGTTGGCTTTAGTTTGTTTTGGAAAAGTAAAAGTGCGTTTCCTCCACAGAGTAAGCGTAGGGAGCATGCCTCCTTGGTCATGTCTGGCAAAGTGAAATGTTCCTCTTTTAAATCCCTCAGTTATGTTACACCCATTGTCTTGCTTTATTAAAATGGAAAGAACCCCCCCCCTTACGTGTGCCCCATCCTGCGATTTATCGGAACCGGGGTAGATTGTGCCTTTCCACTCAATTTGGACAATGGAATGAGTTTCATTTTTATTTATGGGCTTCATAAATCCGTTTCACTTGCTGCTTTTCACGCCCCACTTCCACGCCGTTGTGTTGGGATTTCCCTCCCTGCCAGGCAATTAAACCAAAAACTCATGGAAGAATTTTTTTTCTTTACAAAATTCTTCTAAATTCAAAATATACATAAATCATCTCCATTTTGGGTCCAATCCATTTAAGGGATGGGGCTTTGAGGCCTTTTGGGCATCCAACTTGCCAGGTTAACGCTGCTGTCAGCAAGCTCACATTTGAGAGCTGAAGGTTTGTTCAGAATTCCAGGATGGAAAGAACTTTTTCAATTTTAGATGTTTCCAGACCTGGATCCAGGGCATGAGAAGGTGATCAGGTAGCCCTGTGGTCGAGAGGCTCAGAGAGCTGTGAGGGGCTTACAAAGACAGCATCATGCTCTGAGCCCAGAGCAGGGCCAAAAAAACAAAAACAAAAACAAAACAACAACAACAACAACAAAACCCAGAGCAAGGACAGATTGGGCCTATCCTGAATCCAAAGATAAAGAACAAAGATAGACAAACCAACAATCCAACAGACAGGCAGGCAGACAAACAGACACACCACACCTGGCAGTCCTCACCACTGAGGAAGGAAGGGGAGGAACTCAACCTCTCTCAGGACTCTGTGACTCTCACAAGAAGTTTCTACCAAAGCCGGGCGTGGTGGCGCACGCCTTTAATCCCAGCACTCGGGAGGCAGAGGCAGGCGGATTTCTGAGTTCGAGGCCAGCCTGGTCTACAAAGTGAGTTCCAGGACAGCCAGAGCTATAAAGAGAAACCCTGTCTCGAAAAACCAAAAAAAAAAAAAAAAAAAAGTTTCTACCATTTCTCTAAACACAGAAGAGGCTTCCACCTGGTAAGGCTGGACCCAGCAGGACTCTGTAGTGCCGGACACAAGCAGTAAAACTCATGGCCTGGACTTAGCACAGTTCAGTCTTGTACAACAACCAGGGGAAAAAGTCAAACCGTTAGACTACGTGGTGGTGGTTTGAATTTGAGAAATGTCCCCCAGTCTTGGGCATTTGAACCCTTAGTCCCAGTTGGTGGCACTGTTTGGGAAGGTTTAGGAGGCCTGGCCTTGCTGGAGGAGCATGTCAGAGACGGGCTTTGAGAGGAAAAGCCTCTTACCACTTTCCCTTCTTGTCTGCTTCACTCACGCCTACAGTAAAGGATGTGCGCTCTCAGATACCTGCGCATGCCATCATGCCTTTTCCCTTTTGGACTGCAAGCCACGTAAACTCTTCTGTAAGTGGCCTTGGTCATGGTGTTTTATCAGCAGCAGAAAAGGCAGGGTCTCACACGGTCTACCCTCAACCTTGTTAAGGATGACCTTGAACTCCTGATTCACCTCCCTCAGCCTTTTCAATACTGGGATTACAGGCACAAGGCAGTACACCTGGCCTGGATTTTCTTTTGATGCTTTCTCTGATTCGTTCACATCATCCTTCTGTCTTTCGTTGCCACCCCTCCCCACACTGTACTTGGGATTGGGCCTAGTACTTATGCATTGTAGTTAGGTATTCTACCTCAGGCTACATCTTATGCCATATTTAAAACTCACCCTCACCCCCTCCTGATCCTTCTCCTCTTCTTTGTACTGGAAATTGAGCCTAGAGGCTCACATACCCTAGGCAAGCACTCTACCCGAGAGTGACATGCACAACATGCTCTCTCTCAATGGACCTAAGGAACAGCTCGTGCAGGCACATGAGATATTTAAATGCCTCTCCCCCGGAGTGCGCTGAGTCCCCCTGGATCAGCCTCCACTTCAGATCTTCTTGGTACCCAGTGTGCAGCAGAAGGTGCCCACTGTTTGTTGGTCTTATTTCCCTGGGATTCTCTGCATGGGGGCATCCCCCCCCCCCCATGCAGATGGGGGTGGGGGGAGGGGAAGCTGCTGTTTCCTCTGTCAAGCCACAAATTACAGGGCTGACCTTGTCTCTCAGGCTTTACTAGTGGAAGTTGCCCTTCCTCCTCTTTATGGAGCCTGGGAACATGAG
Organism: Mus caroli; assembly: GCF_978045245.1. Taxonomy (NCBI): domain Eukaryota; kingdom Metazoa; phylum Chordata; class Mammalia; order Rodentia; family Muridae; genus Mus; species Mus caroli. The sequence goes on from NW_028227256.1 coordinate 188,582,696, forward strand.
TGAGCGAGCGAGCAAGCATCTGTAGGTGTGTGTGGCACGTGACGTGGCTGACACAAGTGTTTTGGTCCAGCTGGCAGGCATGTCCCTGGAGCAGAGATGGGTGGACCAGAGTCTGATGAGAATGTCAGAGACAATTAGGATCAGCCACCTCCCTCTGTTTCGCAGCTTTCTTGCTGGGTACAGAGGGGACGGAGCTAGCAGGGCACCCCTCTGGGGCATTGCTACTTATGATTCCCATCGAAAGCCCGTGAAGTTGCACTCTGATTTGAACCTTTACTACCATGGCTCTATCCCCCACCCCCTAATCTGAGTTACGGTGATTCAAATTCCAGAGGCCAAGATGAAATCCAGGGCCCAAACTGTGCCAGCTACAGAAGGACACGATGCCATAGAACTTTCTGCCTCAGCTGCCAGGCAGCCCCTCCATTCCCAATGCTGGGTAATGTCTCAGGAAGTGCTTAATTCTACCTCAGGGATGCTGTGCACTGCAATGAACAAGAGAAATATGAGGTACCACAGCACTGCCTAGCTCCCACCAGATCACACAATGCACTGAAGTAAAATTCTTCAAAGAACAAAATCATGCTGGAAAAAGCATCCCTGTTCTTAATAACACTGAATGAAGGCAGGCTTGGACCAACGTGGAGACCCAAGGCCATCTCATCAAACCGAGTGGGCTGTGCACTGGACAAGAACATCATCAAAGAGGAGCCCTTCACGTAACAGACACCAGGTTTTTCTATTCACTGGCCAATAGCAGTCAATGCCTGGAGGAGAGGCTGCCTTTTTCTAAATTGCAGATACTCCACTAAAAGAGATAGCCCTGTAGAAATGGGAAAGGGACGAAGTAACTAATACCTACTTTATACACATATGCACATGCATGCACATGCATGCATGCATGTACACAATACACATATACTTGCACACATAGATACATATAGGCACACATGCAGCAGGTATATACAAATACATACTTGTGTACATAGAGACATACACTATGCACACATGTGCACACACAGATGCACATACATGAACACTCAGAGATGCACACACTACAAAGACACACACACTCACCAACACATGAACACATACACAGATGCATGCACACAAATACATGCACATGCAGGTCTACACACACACATATACATGCATGCACAGACACATGTAAGCACCCCAAAAGTTTTTACATATGCCCCTCAGTTAGCCCCCCCTTCCTCCAATGTTAACAATTACCCCGTGACAGTGCCTTCCTGGATACTAGTCTCACCCCCTCTCAAACATTTTAGGGCTTCTCTATCCTACCAGTGTAAGCCACAGGCTTTTCCTCACAAAGGACATACTGAAGAACCCAGACCCTTTGACTTGAGCCTCCCCCGTGTTGATGCTGCGGACTGCAGACACACAGCAGAGTTCAACCCGTGCCCCTGTGTTGTATTCTTTGCAAGTTGGAGACCCCTTGACTGGCTGCAAGTGGTGTCTGAAACTCTCTAGGAGGCATGCAGGCTGCTGGCTTTCTTAGGGGATCCTGGAGGCTTTGGTTACTTAATGTCTGAATCCAACACTGAGAACTTTAGGGGTGCTTACACATACATGTGTGTACATGTGTTTACATGTATGTATGTACAGGTAGTGCATGCTCTAACCCCACACTTCTCTCATCCTACTGCTGCTCTGTGTGCACAGTGCCACTGCATGGGAAAATAAGGATGAGTGGTCCTTTTCTTCATTCTTCTAACTTTCAGGATGATAGATCTGTCCCTGGAATCCTCCTTGGGTGACTGACTCAGCTTTTACCATTTTCAAGTCCTGCATATAAACACATAAAGGTCGAATTGTTTCCTCTTTGGCCAGTAGAAGGTTCTGAGTAATTTTGATAAGACTTAGAATTTTCTGAAGACTAGACTCTAGAAGTTTCTGTTCTGTCTGCTGCAAGATGTTTCCACTCAGGCTGGTCAAGCTCCTAGCAAGACTCAGGAGGCAGATGGCAGACTGCAGCTCTCTGCTGAGCTGCGACTGTCTCTAGGGCTTTGCATTGGGGTGAACAGGAGATGCTGCTGGAAGACTTGGGATTTTCATCTGTGTGTTTAAGTATAAAACAAAAATTTAAGCTGGGTGGTGGTAGTACAGACCTTTAATTCCAGCACTTGGGAGGCAGAGGCAGGCAGATCTATGAGTTTGAAGCCACCCTGGTCTACAGAGTGAGTTCCAGGATAGCCAAGGTTACATAGAGAACCCCTATCTTATAAAAACAAAATAACAAAACAATAAATTGAAATTGAAAAAATTTTTTTTCAAAAGCAATACATAGGAGGCTAGTGTGATGGCCCAGTGGGTAAAGGCTTGCAACCAAGCCAAACAATGTGAAATCAATCCCTGGGACTCACATGATCTCTAAACATGTGTCATGACATATACACACATAAATGATAGATAGGTGGGTAGATGTGAGAGAGAGAGAGAGAGAGAGAGAGAGAGAGAGAGAGAGAGAGAGAGAGAGAGAGAGAGAGAGATGATAGGCAGACAGACAGATGGCAGATAAAATATTTTGGGGATATAGATCGAGGAGGATGAGAAATTCAAGGTTACCCTCAGCTACACTGCAAATTCGAGGCCAGCCTAAGCTACCTAAGACCCTAGCTTAAAAAGAATACATAAACATAAATAAATAGAAAAGATAACAACACTTCACAAATTTATTTAGAGACTGGCCACTCAAATTAAGTGCTGTCAAGTCTTAACCAGCTGTTTCCAACCTCAGACTCTCCTTCCTCCCACGCTGAGAGTCCTGGTCCCTGAAGCACAGGGAAGAGTCTGGAATGCTGGCATCTCCATACCTCCCCTTCCTCCTGTAGTCACAGATCTACAATGAATGAATTTGCGCACTCAGCCACTGCCTTTCCCTGCACTCCAGCTGTCTATGAGGTAGGTATCTTCCTCTCAGCTCCTTAGGAAGAGGTCATGGGAACTAACATGGATTGTTTGGTCTTTCCAGAGTTCATGGTGAACCCTAGCCCAGCGTGTGATGGTAGAAGGTGGAGCCTTGGGTAATTAGGATTGGATGAGGTCATAAAGGTGGAGCCCTCAGGAAAGGGATTAGTGCCTTGCAGGGATCACAAGAGAGCATGCTTCGGCTCGGACTCCCCATGTCAGGACAGAAGACAGCATCCGTGTACAACAAGGAAGAAGGCTCTTGCCAAAGCCATCATGGCCCCCTGGTCTCATACTCCTAACCCCCCAAGCAGGTAAGACTCACTCTCTGATCTCCATGAGCCATCGCTGTGGGTCCCTGTCACAGCTGAATGACTAGGAGAGAAGCCCTCCGTCCCCACACATCACTCACAGAAGGCGCCTTTTCTACTTGGCATTTGCTGGGCACAGACGAGTCTTCTGTTTCTTCCTCTCCACCAATGATGCTATTGGTAAGTGGAGTGAGGAGGTCGCCCGGTGTGGGACAGCTGCTCCTTTTGCTCCAGGTGCTCAGAGCATCCCTCATCCTTTCCTTGAGGTCACACTGTTGGCAGTCCCAGTGTGTGATGTGTTCGATCCACGGGGAATTTCATGGCTTATTTTCTGAAGTGTTTTCTTGGGTCTGACTGAGTCAGCTCAGCTCCACCACACCCCATTCTTGTTTTGATCTTATAACATATGTGCCATCTTTGATCAGCTCGGTATTTGGGGCTTTCTCTTCCATCCTTTTTTTTTTTATTGCCATTAGTAATACCATCATCACTACCACCACCACCACCACCACCATCATCATCATCATCTATTGCTGTTACTATTAAAGATACTGTTTGTTTCTCATTTTTATTCACTCTCTTGGTCATTCTATTTTCATTTCTCAAATTTTTCTTTTTATTCCCAATTCTTTCCTGAATAGGTTTCTCATTCCGGAGCTCATCTTTCTAGAATCTGTTCCCTGTGTACTAGGACACTATTCTAGCTCTGTCATTCCTAACCCCCAACCCCCATCTGTGTGTGTGTGTGTGTGTGTGTGAGAGAGAGAGAGAGAGAGAGAGAGAGAGAGAGAGAGAGAGAGAGAGAGAGAGCATCATCTTCCTCCTCCACCCTTTTCCTGCGGGCTTGCCGTCCTAATCTGTGGGAATAGATCAGGCTGTTCTGGTTCCCTCTTCTGTTGTCTGGGTGAAATGTTGAAACATGTCTGACACCTCGCTCCCTGGGACTGCTTGACCCTCTCGTCTGCTCTGAGCCTTGTCCTGCCTCTGTCCTGCTCAATTTGGTTCTATCCTCCCTCTGAAGCTTTCCCTTGGCATGGGACCTTGAACTGGACAGCAGCTCTGAAGGTGAATGCCCCGTCCTCAAGCTCTGTGCACTTACAAGTGCTAGAATGCAGCACTTTCCTGCTATGTGTAGCTGCTGGCCCAGGCAGCCCGGAGCCTCATGGGAAGACTGGCTGCACCCTGGGCTACAGACAGAAGCTATGCCACTGCTGCCTTTCCCTCACGGACACACAACCTCTTGGCTGCCAGAACTTCAGTTTCAACTGCTGGCATCTAGGGTGTGTAGTCAACTCATTGTGGAGAATTGTTGTCTGTGAGCTCCCCTTTGCTCCAGAAGAGAGTGAAGGTGGTCATCTCTGAATACACACTACTCTTTGCCTCCTCTTGGCTCCTTCCTTCAGCTAGTCTTGGCCCTCAGCTTTGCAAAGAACACTTTACTACAGTGTGTTGGGAAGGAGGTGCACAGGGAGTGGTCACGTGTAAATTTTTGATAGAATTTTCACACTGAGAAACAATTCAGAAGAGGCTTTCCTTGGCTCACAGTTGGGGAGCTATGGTTTGTGGTTAGCTGGGTTCATGGTTTCTCAGCTCAGGGAGGATAACAGCATTGCATCTCCACAACAGGGAAGCTGAGGCGGGAACAGGGGGAAAGCTGTTCCCATCAAAGGTACATGGACATCAACCCCTTCATCCAACCAGTCCTGCCTCCTAGTCTCCATCGCCCGCAGCAATAGATTATCAATCCACTGATGAGTTCAGAGCCCTCCTAATCCAATCACCCCGAGTGGCCGGATCCACCAGCTGGGGACCAAGCCTTCAACACGTGAACCTTGGTGGTCCTTGAGATCACAGTGTGTTTGTTACTGAAGGAGGCAGAGCCACAATGCTGCACTGTCTCCACCCTTAGTTTAGAAGCAAGAACCCAACCCTTGAGCGCAGGGGCGCTAACCACTGGTATGAGGAGCCAGCCCCTTATGTGCTTGCCAAAAGAATGAGAATGGATCCTCTTTTTGGGACTTTCATGTCTCCACCTGCTAAAGAGATCACTCCCCTGGCCACAAAAATATGTGAATGATACCATGGACTGTGGGGAGTGAGGTCGCAGAAACAGTGGGTCCTGGGCACCGAGGGCCTGCATCCTTGACGGCAGAGGTACATCCTCCATTTCTTGCCATGTCTCTCCCCTCCACACCCTGGGCAGCAAGTGTCTGGCACATTCTGAACTGCATGCTTACACCTTGAAAGGAGGACTGAGACCCCTACCACGTGTTCATTAATTTAAAAGGCCCCCGAGTCTCATCAATGGTGACAAGGGTGAATGTGTCCATGGTTGAGGGCTAGCCTCAAAAAAGACCCTTCACATAGAAGAAATGGCCTTCACTTCAAACGTCAACCACCAGAAGACATGGAAGGGCTGAGTTTGTTAAAATGCATTTTTTATTATTCAGCCTTCAGCAGAAATGTCACCTTTCTAAGGCAAGCTGTTACCGCGCACTCCCCGTGCCACACCACACGGGTGCCTCTGAGGATGGGATTTGATCTCAGCATTTTCAGTGATTTGTGTTTCTCTTTCAAGGAGCTCCATGCCTTAAGGCACCCGCGGCACTCACAGCGCAAGGAGGTGAGTTTACAGGAGATGCCAGCTCTGAAGCATAAAACAGGAGCTTCGTCCGCTCAACAGGCCAGGAGCCCGCCAGAGCCAGAGCCAGAGCCCGCAGTCCCCCTGCCCGGTGGTCCAGGTCCCCTCCACGCAGTGCATTGTTTTCTGGTGGGCACCATGGTTGAAACCATATTCTCAAAGAAACTCTGTTTTGTCACAAGGCCCCCATCCACAGGCTCAGCCACATGACAGGCCCAGAAGCAGCCAGCACAACTGCCGGTGATGCTTGCCAACAAGCCAGATGCTGCCGCACATTGGCATCTGGGTCCTGGAATAGCAAACATGTTCTCAGTCTGGCTAGGGATTCTGACCCCAGCTTCAGAAGGAGACAAAAACAGGGAAGAAAGAGTGGGACGAGGGGAGGGAGGTCGGCTGGGGAAAGCTCTCTTGGTAATTTCCCTACGGTGGATTTAGAGCTAACAAAAGTCTCCTTGGAAAGTTGCTCCAGGAGCCGCAATGGTGGAAGAAGTGGGAATGAAGAGAGCAAGCGTCCTGGCACCTGGGAAGGGGGGGTGGCTGCTTCTAAAGGAGACAGCTGCAGCAGGCAGCCTCTCTCCCTCCTGTCCTCCAGCCATGATGGCCCACGGTGGGGCTAAGCTTTGTGGGACATGGCTGTAATCTGCAGCAGGGGACAGAGGAGCAGTATCGGTGGCTGTCGAGCCTGCTCTCCAGGTGCCAAGGCTCACCACCGCCAGCCAGGCCAACTGAGTGGCGAGAGCCAGATCCAGACCCCATTCGGAAGGGAGCCTTACAGTCAGAAAAGGTGCAGTCAGTGGGTTCTGTCCTCAGAGACAGGGTGAAGGGGACAGGAAGCCTCCAGTGAGTGCTGTGGGGTCACACAGACGGAGGCTGAACTCAGGGGAGGCCAAGGCTCAGTGTAGGGTGGGGAGTGAAACAGGAAAATCAAAAGCAAACAGCAGTCCTTTCCTAAAACAGCAAATTCTACCTAGCATCCTCTTGGTTCCATTTCCATGCCTGAACCCTAGGATCAGCCTGTGCTCAGAAGAGTCCAGCTCCTGCAGCCGCAGAGCCATGCAGAACTGTCCCTTGTGTGACAGAGCATCTGTCTGGGACTGGGTATCACAGCCTTTACCCAGACTCCTGATGCCCCTCTGGCCATCACAGGTGAAACTCCATAGCACTTCCTCCCTATGGTCTCTTAGGCAACGGTGTCACTTAGAAAGGCCAAAGTTACTAGTACTATGGCCGCGACAGCACAACGTAGACACAGGAAGTAGCTGCTCACGTGGACCTCTCCTGGATGCTGCTCATGCAGTTCTGCTTCCATCAGACAGTCTCATCTGACAGAGGCTGGCCTGGAACTCCTCACGCTCCTGCCACAGCCTTCCTACTGCAAACACAATTATCTGAGCCTTTTTTAGGTGTTTTCCAAAGTTGAATGAATATATACCTTTTAAAGATCTCAGCTAATGTATTCCTAATACTTTATAAAATATCCTTCTGGTGAAAAATTTTAAATTGGATCCTCTATATCCTCCCCAACTCCACACTTACACACACAACTTTGGGGGCTAGGAAGATGGCTTGTTCATAAAGTGCTTCCTGCTCAAGCATGAGAACTTGGGTTTGGATCCCCAGACCTGGGTTAGGCTCAGTATGGTGGCACAGGCCATGTAATTGCACCCCTGTAAGCAGGTACAGGAGATCTGCAAGGCTTGCTGACCTGTCAGCCTAGACTAAATTCCAGGCTCAATAAGAGATCCTGTCACAAAAAAGGTGGAAAGTCCGGTAGGATGGGTCAGTGGGTAGAGCACTTGCAAAGCAATTCTGGCAACCTGAATTCCAGCCCAGAACCGACATAAAGGGAGAGAGAGAAAAACAATTCCATAAAAATGTCCTCTGACCTCCACAAACACAGTCACATGTCCCTCCCCTCCCAGCCTCCCCTTCATAATAACAAATAAAAGGGCAGAGGTCACCCCACATCAACTTCTGTCTTCTACATGTATGTGCACACACATCTGTGCATACACACAGGAACAAGTGCACGAGCATACACACACACACACACACACACACACACACACACACAATTTAAAACACACAAGCCTCACTTTCCTGATGTGAAATTCAACTCCCCTTGTAAAAATGTAAAATGAGCTGATCCTGGAAGTGCCCCAGCTAAGGCTTGCCAGAGAAAAAGCACAGCAGCAATGTGACACTTACTTTGAAGTCTGTGCTGGTCTGAATGACAACAGCCCCTATAGACTCATAGGGAGTGGCATTATTAGAGGTGTGGCCTTGGTGGAGTAGGTGTGGTCTTGTTGTAGGAAGTGTGTCACTGGGGGCGGGCTTTGAGCTTTCAGATCCTCGAGCCAGGCCCAGTGTCACTCTCTCTTCCTGCTGCCTGCCGATCCAGATGTAGAACTTCCCAGCTCCTTCCCCAGCACAATGCCTGCCTGCATGCCACCATGCTTCCTACCATGATGACAATGGACTAAACCTCTGAACTGTATGCCAGCCCCAGTTAAATGCCATCCTTTGTAAGAGTTGCTGTAGCCATGGTGTCTCTTTACAGCAATAGAAACCCTAACAAAGACATAGCCTTTGCACTGTCTTGAACAAGATGGAGACTAGATGCTGAATTTCAACTGTCAATCTCCTAAGAAAGAACATGAACCCCAATCTATTCTAGGAATCAAAACTCGAGACCTCTAATATCTATGCCATGGACTGCAACAGTGGCCTGGGAGCAGGAGCTGTCTGTCAAAGAAACTGCAGTGGAGCAGCTGATCCCTTTGGGGACATAGATACTCTCAAACAAATGCTCCTCTTAAAGGCGCGAGCCACCAGGGCCCAGCTTGGATCCTCTCTCTCCAGCTGCCTGATGGTCTCCTCTCAATCATCCTTTCTCACTGATATGAAGACTGTGCGACTTCCATGGAAATCTCACAATGTCTTCTAACTCAGAGGGTGTTCCCAGGGTAAGCCAATGTCTCACACATTCTAGGCAGGAGCGAGACAGACTGTCCAGAAAGGCACTGCCAAGGATCAGCAGGATGGGACCAGAACTTGCCTTTCCAGCTATGCCCCATCCTCTTTCCCTAAAGCTTTATGTAGATGTAATTTCAAACCCAAAGCAGAGTTGCAAGAAGATTCACCAAGTCCCTTGACCCAGAATGGAGGCTATTCTTGAGAACCACTGAGCAAACCAAGTTCTGTCAAAGGTCTGGGACAAAGAGGGAAGGCATCCTCTAATATCCTGAGAACAAATGTCAGCATATTACTGAAACAGAAAGCAAACCGTCTACATAAAAGTAAACTGTGAGGCTGGGCTGAGATCCAGAGCTTTGGGCTCTGAGTGGTGGGGCATCATTATCAACCACAAATACACCGGCATGGTTTGCTCTGAGGACAGTGCTAGACTTGGGAGGAGCAGGAATGGGATCACAGCTCTCCGCATCCTCCTGTCACTCAGGATTCTACCTCCAGCTCAAATTTCTGTACTGAACCCTAACTACACTCCTGCCTCTAGTCTCTTTCCTTCCAATCACTTCCTATTCTCATCCTACAGTTATCTCTCCAAAGAAGTTGTCATGCAGACCAGCTACCTCAAAACCTTTATTGGTCGCCCACAATCTAGAGTCCACATCTCATGTCCCAGCATGGCCGTTAACCCAGACCCTCTCATCTCTCCCTCTCATCTAGACCCTCCCTCTGGTCTAGACCCTAGACCAGAACAACAGCTACTATTACCTCTGCAGTACACAGCAGAGTCTCATTCACTCATACTCATTCATTCTCACCTTCTCTCTCCCCTCATTCTCTCTCCTTCCTTTCCTTCTCCCCACACCACCCCCATCTCCCATGTGTCTCCTGGAAACTTTCCTTCCCCTAAACAAAATACAGGGGGGTGGGAATACTTGTGTTTTAAAGTCTCTGTGGGGCTGGAGAGATGGCTCAGTGGTTACGAACATTTGTTGCTCTTGCAGAGGGTCTGGGTTCAGTTCCCAGAACCCACACGGTGGCTCACAACCATCTGGAACTCCAGTTCTGCTTCTAATGACCTTTTGACCTCTGTAAGCATGTGGTGCAGACACACATGCACATAAAAAAATCTTTAAGATCCTTTATAAACTCTGCAGTGCACAGCACATGCTCGCCACATGCCATCCCTCTGAGGATGAGTCGTCTTTTCCTGTTTTGTTTTGTTTTTTCAAAGTCCTTGAAGCAGGTGCTCTGTCTTTAGCTCAGGGAGGGGCAGATGCCAAGGGGTTGAAGACAAACGGTGAAGCAGCAAGAAATCAGAAGGAATACATGGTGAAGTGGAAGGAGGTTTCCATTTCTTCATCATTCAGAATTCTTGTGCAAGATTCATCCAACCTGTAGTCTCTTTCTAGACCAATGCTAAGGAACCAGAGTGGTGTCTAATTTGCTTTATGTTCTTCTAACTCTAGACCTGGTTTTCTCTGTCAGTCGCTTTTGTGCACATCTCCCTGGTGACCAGGGGAACACAACTCAGTTCCCTGTGCTGCCACTGAAATTGGCTTGTGTCTGTCAGTCCCTCTCCTACTTACCTGTTCCAGTGGGTGATCAAACTTAGGCCCTATAACCTCCCAACCTTACCAAGTAGGCGAGCTCCTGGCAAGCTCTGATCAGCAGGCATCCCAGAGAGCTGACCTTCTGCTGATTTTCCTCTGTGAGATTTCCAAGAGCAATAAGTACATTCAGCTGCTATTCTTACCATGGTCAGCAAGCTTGCCCTCCTGAAAGAAACCACAGCAGCCCACTGCAGATGCTGGTCTTGCCTTCACACCAGCATGCCAGTTGCTAGCAGCAAGGGACAGAGCCAGAAGGAGGCAGGACATTCTGTCCACCCAAGGCAGGCCTGCCATTTATAAGCCGAGGCCAGAAGGAGCAGTTTTGGTGTTTGCCTAACTCTTCCGGAGGAAGAATAAAGAATTGATTTTACTTTTTACCGTGCTTGAGCACTCGCGCGCGCGTGCGTGCGTGCGTGCGTGCGTGCGTGCGTGCGTGCGTGCGTGCGTGCGTGCGTGCGTGCGTGCGTGCGTGCGTGCGTGCGTGCGTGCGTGTGTGAATGTATGCCACAGAATCCAAACGAGATTTCCAGATCCCTGTTATAGACCGCTGTGAGCTGCTGACAGAAGGGATCCAAGTTGGGTTCTCCTTAGGAACACGAGCAAAGCACTTTCTACCCAAGCCACCTCTGCAGTCCCTCTTGTCACAGTCTTCTCAGCTGTGTGACCACCAATGGATGTGCTAGTGAGTGGGGGTACAGCAGCAACCCAAACTCTAGGAATAACAAGAAAATAGTCACAAGAAACAGGTAAGTACCAATCCAAGGCTTTTGTTAACCTTGCTTCTACAGTGTGAGAATATCATACTAGTTCATGGTAGAAAACAGAACCCACGGTGCTCTTGTGCAGCACAGAACTTGGTCCCTTCTCATCTGCAGTGAGATCCCACAGCAGTGCCATCTGATTGAGACTGAAGGTCAATTAGTCAGAGGCACAGCCAGGATGCCACTCTAAGATGCTCTACTGTATGCCATAATCTTCAAGGAGATAGCCTGAAATGCCAGGCTCCATCATCCACAGCATTGTGAAGCAGAACCAAGTACTCAGAAGAAAAAAAAGGGCCACATGTGTGTGAGTGTGTGTGTGTGTGTGTGTGTGTGAGAGAGAGAGTCTAGGCAGAATGGCAAGAGGGGCCCTCGGGAGGCAAGGCGCTTCTCAGCCCTGCAGCCAGACTGCTTAAGAACTGGCAACTTCGGGGGCAAGTGAATCCAGCAGGACATGCTGTGGGGGCCTGGTATAGTGTTACTGACCACCCACCCCAGGTACATGGGTGGCATGAGAGAGAATCCATCCTTGGTTCCCACTGACCTAAGGTGTGTGCAAACAGGAAAAGGTGAGGGGAAACCCAATAGGGTTGCAGCAATTTAAAAACAGTTTGAGTGATGCCGGGGAGATGATTCAGCGGGCGAAGGGCTCGCCATACCCAAGGAGGGGCCTGCACTCAGACCCCCAGGATCCACGGAAACCCAGGCACAGAAGAGTGCAGCTGCCTCCCAGGGCTCCTGTGGGGAGGAGAGCATGGTCGGACTCCTCAGCAGCCTGCAGGCTGCTAGCCTGGTGGACACAGCTAGTGAGAGACCTGGTCCAGACAAGGTGCAAGGTGAGGAAGACTCCAATGTCCACAACCCACACATACGCACATACGTTATACAAACTAAATAAGGCAGTCTGGACAGATTGCCAAGATCCCAGTGAGCCCCTGAGAAGAAGAACGGCCACCAGAGGGAGGTGCTGGCCCAAGGAACCCCACAGTGTGACGACTCCTGAGGATGACAAAATTCAAAGCTGAAAAAAAAAAAAAAAAAGAGGAGAGTGCTCTCATGCAAAGACACAGACGTACTTGTGGGAGTGTGTGTTCGTAAGTTCCATAATATACACACATATCCAGACATTACATCGTGCCCAACAAATGCACAATTACCTTTCAATTAAAACTAAACCTAAAAGAGTTCCGCTATTACTGTTTAGTCAGTTGAAAATACGTCTCAAATAATACAAACGCATGTCAGTGTCTGCAAGCTTCTACCATGAGGACGTTCTCAGATGCCGTTCTCTTTGCTTTTAGGGGTGAAGTTGGTGATGTTCCTATCACAGTGTGAGCACTGGCTACCTGACTGAAAAAGCCCTCCAAAGGGCGTTTCCTCTGAAGAGCAGAGAAAAGTCGACACCAGAGCTTCCAAGTAAGCATAGAAAGTCATGGGTGAGGACCACTCAGGTACCTGCACGTCCAAGTTCGGGACACCATCACTCACAACAGCCCAGCGGTGAGAGCATGTAAAGTCAACGAACAGATGCACAGCCCAGTCAGATGTGAAAAACTGTCAACACCGCACCGTTAGCACGAGGTCAGTAAGCCAGGCTGGGAAAACAGGTCACCAGGATCAGGGCTCAGTCAAGATGGCAGCTCCTCCTTAAGCTGGATCTCACTCACCAGGTGAGTGAGTCACTTAAGCAAGTGTGACATAAACTCAACAGAGGACAGTCAGTCTTTAATAAGAGACAGGTACAATCCACAGCACGGAATGACTTAGAAATGACACGTAGGAAAACCATGCACACAGAAACACAGTATATGATTCCACTTACAGGAAGTTACCTACCATGGCCAATCCAGGAGCTGGGGAGAGGTCAGACATGCAGGAACTGTGGAGCAGATAAGGTTTCAGCCCAGGACAATAAATGGCTATGAAGAGAGTTAGCGCACACGGCTGCATGCTAAACCCGTTTCTGCACCGTATGCCTAAAGCTGGCTGAAATGGGGCTAGGGAGATGGCTCAGTGGGCAAACAGGAGGGCTCAAGTTCAGGCCCCAAGCTCCCATGTTAAAACACAGGCAGTGTGGACCTGTGTTCCCAGTGCCAGGGAGGAGGCAGGATTCCAGTCTTGCTGCGAGTCTAGCCCAAACCAGTCTAGGTTCAGTTAGAGATACTGCCTCAAAAATGCAATGGAGAAAAACTGAGGAAGATGCTGTGCTGGCTAGTTTATGTCAACTTGACATAGTTATGTCACCTGAGGGAGCCTCAATCGAGAAGATGCCTCCATGAGATCAGGCTGTAAGCAAGCCTCTAAGGCATTTTCTTAGTTAGTGATTGACAGGGGAGGGCACAGCCCACTGTGGGTGATGTCATCCCTGGGCTGGTGGTCCTGGGTTCTATAAGAAAGCAGGCTGAGCAAGCCACACTGAGCAAGCCAGTTAGCAGCACCCCTCCATGGCCTCTGCATCAGCTCCTGCCTCCAGGGCCCTGCCCTGACTTCCTTTGATGATGAACAGTAAGATGGAGTGTAAGCCAAATAAACCCTTTCCTCCCCAACTTTCTTTTGGTTATGGTGTTTCATCATAGAAATGGGAACCCTAAGTCAGATGCCTAATGTTGACCTCTGACCCCCCTACATGTGTGGACATATGAGCACATACACATTCAAAATGCCACTAAAATGGCAAAACTTACCTTTATTCTAGTAAAAAAAAAAAAAAAGATGAGACATTTCTTTTATGATTTTGACCCACATTCTACTCCTCCGCTTGAGCTAATTAAATATTAACTACAACAGAAGCCAGTCCCACCACCAGAGCTTTAAACACAGATATACCATCACATGAAAGACCCATGGCCATTATTCCCTGTTTATTTCTAAAATAATTTGTGTTCAATATGAGTGATGTGTTTACACTAAGTACACGCTCCAATAAAACATACGGAAAGAGATTCGACAACTGTGGAGGATGCCATGGCAACCGTTTATGTCACTGTCCTTTGGGGCAGGGCCTTCACCTTAGAGATGCTGTCCTGCTTCCATGTCACAGGGCACTTCTGGAAGGAAGTTCTGAGCGCTCCCAGACTTCCCGCCGACACACACAGGAAGTGCTTCTGTGTCTCACCTGCATGAGTTCCTGTCATGAGGCCAGGGGGTGGTGAGCCAAAGCTGGTCATCTGGACTGAGGGCTGATCTTGGTGACCTGCTACATCCCAACCTGGTGTTGTCACAGCACTTCAGCTGGCTTTCAGGTTATAAGGGGACCAAACAGGGAAAGGGGGAGTCAAATGCCGGAAGAAGGGGAGAGCCTGCACACTTCCTGTGTTTCGGTAAGCACCTCTGCTTCTGCGGTCTGCAGACGGGTGCTGAGATGCTCTTGGGGCCGGGGTGGCCTCTCACACAGACTCACAAGCACATGGACTAGAACAGAAAGACTCAGCACTTGCCCAGCGTGCAGGCAGGAGGCTCTGAGGCTAATCTCTGATACAGCAAACACAAACAAAACCCATCGGCAACTGCGAAAGGACAGAAATGTCAGGAGCTGCTGGTGGCCTCTCACTCATAAGCAGAATTCTGTAATGTCTCCATGAAGTGTGACAAATACACACTAATACTTGTGAAGCACCTGTAAGTTTTGGCAAACAACATGGTGGCAGCCGCCCTACCTCAGCAAGACAAAGGAGTGGCACCGGCAAACGCTGGACACGGGTGAATGCCTGGTTCTTCCCCAGAAGAGCAGGAGCTCAGCTCTGTGAATCATTAGACAGGAGACAGGACACTGCTCTGCGTAGATGATAGACCATGGCTCCTGGGATACCCGCCCAAAGGAAAACGAACACACTAAGACGCCACAGGAGAAACTGTTCACGTTTCACAAGAACAGAAAGAAGACCCTTCAAAATGAACCTTAAATCTCAAGCTATTAAATGAGGAAGGCAGGCAAGGTTTAACCACATTTATTTGACACCATGATTTCTTAGTCTTGTTAAGCTGGCAGTTTGGGGGAAATAAATACCCCTCCCTTTCTCACTGCACGTGTGTTAACAGAAGTAGGAAAAGCAGAATCCAAAAGACGCAGCAGAGGA
This sequence comes from Mus caroli, assembly GCF_978045245.1. NCBI lineage: Eukaryota > Metazoa > Chordata > Mammalia > Rodentia > Muridae > Mus > Mus caroli. Next base: position 188,597,999 of record NW_028227256.1, read on the forward strand.
TGCAGGAAATGGCGCAGGGGAGAGGGGAACTGGGGGACGGACGTGTGTGTTCCCAGGAGCCCCTCAGAGTTAGCAGCATCGACCAGCAAGTTCAAAGCTGGCAAGAGTCTTTTTCCTCAGAGGTAGCCAGCCTGCTCAGCACTGGGCACTCCGTTTTGTTTTGCCAGTCTACTGGTGACACTGTTCACAGAGTGCATTTAGTGTCACTCAGCAGTATTGACTATATTGTGTAAACCAGTCTTGTTTAGCAGAAGCACCATCAGCTGCCACCAAAGGGTCCTTGACTCCCGTCAGTCTTCCTTCTGTACTTCCAGCCTCCTGGCAAGGCAGTACACTGAGCAACTTACGTCTCATCTTGGGGAAGGTGTGCACATAGCAGCTGCTGGCGCGGCTAGCTCTTCTCTTTCCAGACAGCAAGTGTAAGCCAATCTGTTAGTCTCCTGCCCCATCACTTCCTCTAAGGTCCTTGTCCCAAGGCTCTGGCACACTAGCTGCAAGGTGCCTGAAGCCCAGCCAGTCCTGAACTCTGTCACCAGGGACCTGTCTGGTAAGGACACTCCTTGTGGTGTTCATCTTGTCAGCTCTGCCCAATCCACAGGGGTGAAAAACGGGTGAGATTTGATATCTTCAACACCAGCCACTCCAGCACCCAGACGCTCCATAGGGTTGAACTGCAGGAGCTGAAACACAAGAGTCTATGAGTGACAGTCACAGTGGCAATGAGAGAAGACGAGGCTTGCAGAAGGGAACCCCGTGATAAAGGGGCTGTCCACAGTGCCCCAGCTGTCTGGCTGTGGGCTGGTGGAGCATCCCAACTGAGTGCCAAGCTCTTTCAGGTCTGTGAGCATAGCCATGGGTAATTCATTACGTTTCCCTCATCCTCAAACAGGGTAATGGGATCAAGAGAGACAGCTACTTTCTTCATGACTCAGAAGTCTGGGAGTCCCACACAATCTTTCAGTTCTTTAACTACAACACATTAGGACTGCACTGCTCAAATCTGAGCAGGCAAATCTATGTCCCCAGATCACTTTCTCTGCAAGGGCTGGTGTGTTTGATGAGGTAATTTGATGCAGTGAATAACACTGTCTCAGAATTAGGAATTATATATAAAAGAAGCAAATACTGGTATAAGCAAAATCAGAGGCACTGTGTATAACCATCCCAAAGCCCCAGTCATGCTGGAGAGTGTACCTGAGACATTCCCACAGCCTCAAATTGTGTGTCAATTTATCTACTGCAAGTTACAAGTGAACAGTCTGTGATCAACTTAGACTTATGTCAGATCCAGTCCAGCTCCAGACCCCTCTGAATTGCTCCGTGACATTTGTGTCACCCCCACTACCTTGGCCCAAGGCAGCCACTGACTATAAACCTGTCCTTTTCAGGGAGTTCTTCTGGGTATAGTACTAAGTAAGCCTTTGCACTGAGCACAGTGCCTGTGGGATTCAAACATCTGGAGGTAGGCACTGGCCTTCATTCTGATCAATATCCCATAATGACTCTACTGTGTGCTATTAATGTATTCAGTCACTAACAGGTCTTCAAGTTTCCAGTTCTGATCAATAATGAATGATGTGCTGTTAGGAGTCATGTATGTTCCTCAGGAAGACATATGTCTTCAGTTGAGTTCAGTCCTAGGATCAGAAATGCTGGGCTGCTGGGTCCCAGAGCAGGTTTGTATTTAACTAACTAAGAAAATGCCAAACTTTCCCTAAGTGGCTATACCTGTCTACACTTCCACCAGCAGTGAGCCGGGGCTCTGGGTTTTCTACCTCAGCAACATCTGGTCTTTACTAAAAGCAGCTCTAGAGGGTTTGTGGCATCCTGTGATGGTTTTAATCACACTCCCTGGTGACTGATAACACTGAGCCTGGTTGTATACCCTGGCAGCCACTCACATAGTCTCTGCTCAAATAGCTCACCATCCACACATTTCCAAACTAAGTTGTTTGTCTTGCTGGGTGACCAGCGTTTATTCCTTCTGAACCCTAGTAGAGATAAGCAGTTTGCAAACAGTGTCTCCCACCCTGTGGCTTGTTCTCACTTTCTTCCCATCTTTGAAGCGCTCACATTTTTAATTTTAATGAAGTCTACTTTATCAATGTTCCTTTTAAGGAACATGCTTTTGGTGTCAGATCTAATTGGCTCTGCGTAGCCCAAGGCCATGGGTGTTTTCTCATGTTTTCCTTTATGGGTTTTACAGTGTTAGCTCTCTCCTAAGGTCTGTGAGCTATTTTCAGTTAATTCTTGCATATGGTATGAAGCAAGAGTCCAGTTCAGCGTGGTTTGGCAGGTGACTGCTTACTGATTTCCAAGCACTTGTAGAAGGCACATTGCTGCCTTGATGATCGCAGCACCAGGTTATCTACCTCAGAACTGTGGATGGCCGAGGCATCTCTGCCTCTGTGAACACCGTAGTCTGAGTTTCTGCTCCTCTGACCCCTTCTGTGTTCTGTTTTTCTCTCTGTGGTTTTTGCTTGTTCAGTTGGCTTTGGGTTTATTTTTTTGGATAGTTCCTGTCTGTAGATACTGGTTTTTAAGTAGGGACTTATTCTAGAGCTCTGACTGGCCTTGAACTCCTGGCAATCCTCTGCCTGGGCTTGCCAAGTGCTGGGATCATGGGTGTGCGCCTCCATGCCCAGTTGTTTTCGGTGTCTCAGGTTGTAAGCTTACACTGTGCTAACTGATGCATCTTACCCCCAAGTCTGCGTGCTGCTTCCACTTCTGTTCTGTTCCTGCTGTTACAGCTTTTCTTATGATTTCTTCTTTCACCCCAAGTTACACAGGAGTGAGAATGCTGCTTAACTCCCAATACCTGTGGACTTCACCCACTGTTCCAGGGCTGGGATGAGCGTTTCGTCTTGCATTGTTTATTGCGGCAGGATCTCCTGCAGCCCAGGCTGGCCTAGAACTTGCTTGTGAAGGCAAGGATGACCTTCAGGTTTATCTGAACACAGCTCACGGTTGGTACCCTAGGAGGAGCCTTCAGTACCTAGGTGACTGTGCACACGCCACGTTATTGTAGAGCCTTCCACCTGTGCCATCCCCTGTGTCCTCTGTCACTGTCTGCTTTCTATGACTAACTACCAAAGTATGGAGGACTCCATTTGCTTTGTTGAGTTGTTCTTCCTTTGAGTTCAGCCATTTTATGTACTTTGGGGCTATAACTCATTACCCTTTCCTGAGTTGGCCTCTTATCCTTCTGAGGAGCCGCCAGTGTCTGGCGAGTTCCTGCCCCAGTGCCCACCATGCTGATTCTTACATTGCTCCCGCCCTTAGGGACTGTGTGAGCGGCTTATCTTTCCTTGACCTTTTTCTTTAACCCACTCGTGTCTAAACTCAAAGCTGTCCCATGTACTTTTCCCAGGCCCTTTAACGACCTTTGGTACGGGGCGTGCAGATAATCACTTAGAATGTTCCCAGGGTTCTTGTCTTTATTGCTGTAGAAACCACACAACTTAGTTCATCGCAATCGACTTCAGAATGGTATTAACGCAGTAACTGGCAAGAGTTATCTTCCACCGCGGTCCAACTCTGTCCCTCTACTAATGCTAGGCAGAGTCACCCTTTGGTGACTTTGGGGTCCTGGTTGTAGAGCCTGCATGAATATCAAGACCCATGGGGCTCAAGTCCCTGACAGTGTTTGCAGAAACGCATCGGCATGTCCTCCTATACACTCAAATCATCTCGGAGAACCTTAACTCACAACACAATGTAACCGATACGTACACAGGCATGGCACTGTACAGAGAGGTGACAAGAAAATCATGCACATAGCTTTCCTTTTTTGAAGCATTGTCCTATACTGTGACTCAGATTGGCCTGAAATGACTCAATATGTAGTCCAGGCTGGCCCTGAATTCATGGTAATCCTCCTATCTTGATATTCCACATGCTGAGCTGTGCTGTGTGAACTGCCAAGCCCAGATACCATAGAATTTAGAATATATACATATTTGGTTTGTTGTTTGAATTTGTGGATGAAGAATGGACTTACACAAAGATATATACATATATGAGTGTGTGCATATGTGTGTGTGATAACAGTGCTGTCTCGTAATTATTACTGCACATTCTGTATCTTTTATAAGAGGTGGGGAAGATGAATAGGAGAAATACAGTTAGAGTTTTTTTTTTTAACTTGTCTCTCACTGCACTCTGTTCACTGCATGCTCAGACCTAAGTCCCACCACTCCCTCTACCCTGAGAGAGTCCCTAGCTCCTGCATGTGCATCCCTGGCTGCCAGTTACTGAGTCATTCTTTTTCTGGTAGTGTCTTTATTTCACCTTTTATGAAAAACACTTTTTCTGAATCCTGGCTGAGTGCTATTCCCTTCCACAGCACGCATGCTCTTACAGTGCCCTCCATTCTCTGTTGGGTTGATGAAGAACCAAGCATTACTGCGCCCCACCCCCACCCCCTGGGAAGAGTTTTCAGTTTCTCTCTTCCTGGCTCCACATTTTCCCTCTCTTTCTGCCTTCCATCGATCTGCATCAGTGTGTCTGCATGTGACTCTCGTTCTTCTCTGTGCAATCTGCTAAGTTTCTTCCATGTTGCTCTGGAAGCCAGGAACATTTTCAGTCGCTATCGCTTCAAGTACTTTTGAGACTTTTCCCTGCTCTGTTTTCTTCTGGAGTCTTGTTTCAGGTACATCAGCACATTTGAAAGGAAAATATTGCCTGGCGGACCCCTCTGGCCCTGGCCCTGTCCACTGTTCTTCACGGAGCTGGTCTGTTTCAGACTAGCCACTCCCACTGACCAAGGCTCCTGAGTCTGTCTCACATGTGCCGCTGCATCCCCAGGGACTTCTTTCTTCCACTCAATGAACGTCTCAAGCTAAGCCCCAACCTGCTCTCCCTTAAGCTTTCAGTTTGAAACCTACTTAGTTCACAGTTATGACACCTTAGTTCTCTGACAATCTTCATAGTGACTTGTGAGTCTTGTTAAGCCCCACATCTGGGGTCACCTAAGACAACGCCCATCAATGGTGCTTTTCTCTGCATCCACTGTTGTGCTTCACCTAGGTTTCATATCCCATTTGCCTCAAGTTTTTGCCCACAAACTATTTATCATAGCCGTCAGTCTGTTTCTTTGTCTGGTAACCCACTTCAGCCAGCTCTGAAAGTCTGCTGAAACACACACGCACACACACACACTGCACTATCTGCAATGCACTTCTGACATCTCTGGTTGTTGGTTTTGATCTTAAGCTTAGCCTCCATGTCTCTATAGCTTGCCTGTCAATCAGTTAGGCTTCTGCCCACAGGCAGGAGACTGGCTGTATAACATGGGTTAACTTAGGAACTGACTGTAACTCTATGGAAACCTATCCTTCATTCCTTTCATAAAGAGAAAACAGAGACTCCAAGAAATCAGTAACTTGCTTAAGATTATCCAGGCATTAAGCTGCCAAGCGAGAATTTTAATTTAAGCACATCAATTCCAGAACCCATACACACCCATAGCATAAAGAGCCTCCAAATGTGTAGCAACAAAGTCTGAGAACCCATTCTTTATCTTTGGTGTTACCAACCACAGAAGAGTGCAGCACACACACTTTTACATACCTAATCCTCTCACTCAGGTGGCAGAGACAGTAGGGCTACTGTAAGTTCAAAGTCAGCCTGGTCTTACAGTTTTAGGCTAGCCAGAGCTTCATGGTAAGGCCCTGTTTCAAAAGTAAATAAATAAACAAACAAAATACTAATAAATTTTTACTTGAAATTATTTTGCTAGCATTGCAAATCAACATAAAACTGTTAATTAAAGCCTTAATTGTTCAAAGAACATTTAGGTTAGAAGCTTGTGAAGTGTGGGGTTTTAGATTGTTTTATTTAATATATATGATTGACTGTTTTGCCTGTATGTGTATGTATGTGCCCCATATTCAAGCCAGTTGTCCACAGAGGCCAGAAAAGGGTGTTAGATTCACTGGAATTGAAGTTATAGGTGGCTGTGAGCTGCCACATGGGTGCTGGGAACTGAACACAGGTCCTGTGAAAGAACAGCCAGTGCTCCTAAGCACTGTCACCTCTCCAGCCCACTAAGATGTACTTTAAGACTATTATTTTAAACATAATGGAAATATCCAAACTGTATTAAACTCATTTCAAAGACAGCTTCCATCTGCTGCCTGAAATATACCAATATTTTAATAAGTTGAACATCAGAGGCTACTTCCGTGGAACACATACACCCCCTTAGGGAGGATCTCCACGGATAAGCTCTTTCTCTTTAAATGGACTACAACACAGCTTCAATGTGAAGTTCCTGCAGTCTGCACCTAACGTTTTCTGGCATCAGTTTACTTAGTCCGGAGACTCTTCTGCAGCTCTGCAAGGGTCATCATCTGCTCGTAGCTCCTTCCCTTACAACTGTCTGCTCACTCTGTCATCTCAAGTGCCACCGAGGAGTCAAGAGAAGTCAAAGATGGCCCTGCTTAGGAGGACACATCAGCTAGCAGAGGCCACACAAGGAACTCGGCACCATCCAATGAGTTCCTTGACCTGATCTGGTGACAGTGCCAAATCTGCAGGCCTTTCTCCTGGGTAGTACCCCTACCGATGAGTCCTCAAGTGCTGAGCCATGTGAACACTGGCTCTCAGAGCTCTTAGTGTCAGAAGAAACCACTTACTTCAGTACTGTCCACATTTCTAAAACTCAAGCAAGAAGCAGAAAGAGCAGAACGGGGCGACCACCCAAAGCAGAGTAAGCATTTCCACATGAACTGTGAGTGGCTCTTCCAAAGGCAACCTCGGTAGCCTGTGAGGTGGCCACAGAAAGGTCAAGCCCTGCCAGGGGACCCCTCTCCCTTCTGAAGGCAGGTGGCATTTTCTCACATGAGTGGACACTTCCTTGGGCAGAAATAGGATGGTTGCTATTACAGAATGAAACAGGCCTCAACCCCTGCATAGAGACGCCTGCTAAAGACAAGGGCAGCATGGTGGGTTACCATAGAGATTCTGTACTCAGCATCAGGGAATAACCTTCAAGGGAAATACACAAAAAGCTAGTCTCAGCCTTCCCCTCCCCACACACACCTGCCAAAACACTTTCAATGTACCTTGCACCACAATAAAGAAGATGGAACCCCAGAGCAGCTAGAACGGAGCATCTTACATGGTTGTCTCTCACCCTTACTACAGACGAGGCTCTGTGCCTTCATCAGACCCTGCACAGGGCTACAGTGCCTTCATCAGACACCCTACACAGGGCTACAGTGCCTTCATCAGACACCCTGCACAGGGCTACAGTGCCTTCATCAGACCCTGCACAGGGCTACAGTGCCTTCATCAGATCCTGCACAGGGCTACAGCGTCTTCATCAGACATCCTGCACAGGGCTACAGTGCCTTCATCAGACCCTGCACAGGGCTACTGGCAGGGGTCTTCACGTGAACTCAAATTCTCAAACACTCTGAAATCTTAAATTCCTGAGTCTACACAGGACTCACAAAACCTTTCAGATTTCAGAGCATTGGGATGGTAGAGGTTTTCATTAGGTCTGCCTAACCATAAAGTCTACACACATACACACACACACGACAGAACTCCACAATCTGGAAAGCTCTGGTCGCCCTGGGCTTGTTACTCAGCACATAAATTAAATACAGGAGAACTGGCTTGTAGGTCACTGGAGCCTACACCTCTCTGACCCCACATGTGTACATGTAGCCTACATATGCCTGCCTAGCATGTACAGAGCATGTGTCATGTTCACTCTGCATGTAGATACACATGAGTCGTCCCTGCCCCAAGCTAACTTCCTAATGGCTCTGTGCATGGGCTCTACTGACCTGCAAGACTGAGGTAACTTAGCGGGAGGACAACTCAATTACCTGTTGGATGAGTGAGCGAGCCTCTTCAGAAACACAACCTGGCATGTTCAAAGTAGTGTGGGTACTTATTCCGGCCGGGTGGCATTCCACCAACGTCTGAAAGAGTCGATCAGGCACAGTTCTTATCCCAAACCACATCTCAGCCTGCTCTACCACAGGCCACTCAGGCAGCAAGCACAGAGAGCTGACACCGCAGAAGGCCCAGCCAGCCGCAGTGTCACTGAGGCAGGTTAGGCTGAACGCTGTGAGCCCTGAGAGCATCTACATAAAGCAGCTGACAGCCAGCATGCTCAGAGCCCAGGTCTGTCCTGTCTCCTTCATTACCTGGATCCTAACAGGAAAGCTTAAGTTATGCACTAACTCCAAAGAGGGACTGAAAGCTCGGAAACAATGAAGGTTCTTTGAGATCTTCCTCGTGTAATTTGTTAATCACAGTGTGTCAGCAGGTGCATAGTTACAGTTCCCAGCTTAGCTGCAAGAGCAGCCACCATGTACTTCACAACATCTTACGTTGCCAATTTACACACTTAACCCAAGTGGGACTACGTCTCCTCCAGTTTCTTCCCAGGAGGCAATAGACACAAAACTCTTTAGGGTCTATTAACCTTATTAATATTAATCGTGCTTAAAAGATACTAATCAGAGAGTATACTCTCTGTCCCCAAGCTAAAACAGATAGGGAAAATGTACAGTATTGGGGGTTCCTTTAATACCAACACTAATTTTTAAAAATTGAATTCCCCCTAGCTTCAGACTAGAAAGACCCTTGAAGAACCTGGAGGCTTCTAACACATGCCTGTTACACGCCACAGATGTGAATCTGTTAAAGCTGCACTGCAGACAGCTCAGATGAGAACTGTAGCATAACAGAGGCTGGCTATCAATTTATGCAATGTTACATGATCTTTAAAATCCGAATCTTGATAGGTTTCTCTGCCTGTTTCTGACACTGAAGCTTGGCAAAGGCTCACACGCTCAACTTGGAGTCAGTGGCATCTGGAGAAGAGCCACCAGGTGTCTGGGTCACCGCGTACCTTGCCAGTGAGAAGTTCGAAGAGGACAGCACCCAGGCTCCACCAATCACAGGCTTCAGTTTCTTCTGTGACTGCTCCAACCTCTAAACACACCAAAAAAGGTTAATATTAAAATTCCAGAGGTCAATTAAACTTTCAAAATTAACATGTATTAGCAAGGTGACCTTGTTGATGCTGAGCGAGCAAATCCTAGCACTCCTGGGCTTTCAAATCCCTGAAAGTCGCTTCTCTCTTTGGTCACCTACCGGGGCTGCATTTTCCCCGACACAGCCATACATTAAACGGAGACCTTTGTTCTTCAGCTGATGGAGGGGCACCTTCAAGACCCTGTACTTAAGGCCAGCACCTGCTCATCTTTCAATTCAAGGGAACACAGCTGATTTCCCCTTTCAAACCACCTTTTGTTTTAGAAATAAAGACTCCTTGTAACCAGAAGGAACTTCAAAAATTACCTAAGCTGATATTAATGACCCTGCTGGAGACCAGGGAGAACACCTCGTTCACTGTCACATAACAGCAGATGATGGCCTGGCCTCCCCTTCGCCTCTCAGTCTCTTCCTGAAGAGGGAGCCCGTGGAATGCAAGTCCACACTTTCTGAAGTTTAGAAGAAATACCATTTAAACTCACAACAAAACTGCTCTTTGAAACAGCCAGAAACCACAGTTCTGCCTGTTCATTCCTGGGAAACTTGGGGAGTCATTTTTCAGGGTGCTCCATAATGAGCCCTGAGTTTGAACTACAGTCACTAAATCCTGCCTGAGACCTCCTTCTTTTGTAATGACTGGTGATGAGTCCCAAGACCTCGCCAGTATCAGCCTCTCTGACATCATTCAAACAAAAGCAGCTGACTAGTATTTGACTATAGGGGGCCTACAACTCGAGACACTGTTCAGAAGTTTCTAGAAAGTTAGTGAGATATAGTGAAATGTTGTAAGTTAGGTAGGCACTGGAACCCTGGTTCTAGCCATACTCTACAGAGCTTGCTTGAGGAATAATTACAGTGCTCAGGACAGAACACTTCACACCCTGAGGCAAGGGCAAGGTTGGTGACACACCATTTCTCATGCAAACAGCTAGGGACAGACCCATTTCAGCGTCTTCTAGATCCTTTTGGGGACAACAAAATGGCCTACAAAGAAGGAGACCTGCAGCTCAGACCTTCCAGTCTGACACTGCCCACAGTGTTCTGCCAATCACAACCTCCATTCTCTGATGAGCAGACCTCAGCTATGCAACAGGAAAGAAACAGACACTAACTCCTGCCAGAGAGTGTGCATGAGACTGAAAGACCAGGATCCATCTAGCGCTGTGTGTGAACTGTGACGTTCATGCACACTGCAGCTCTGTGCTGAATGACATCTTTACATAGGACCAAATTACAAGTGGAGCCTGTTTTCAAACAGGAGAATTCTGATTAAAGAGAATTGGGGGAGAACTGACAAATGTCTTGTGATCCTCGAGGATGGTGCGAGTCTTAGCATCTATCAACCACATATACACTTAGGACAAAGTTCAAGAGCACAGTGAGATGGTGAAAGAGCAGGCAGGTTTGCAGGGCAGTACTAGGTGTGGGGAAGGACCTGTGTGCACTCCACAGTTTCCACAGACTCAACACTCCTTGTTAAAGGCCTGGCATGAGTCTCGGGACTCTTCTGGAACATGTGAATTATCTGGGGGTCCCCCCTCTCCTCACCCAGCAGGCTTATGAGACACACTCGTTGGGGGCTGTTTCAGAGCTACAGTACCCCTCCTCCACACACAGAGCCACTGTTGCCTTCAGAGGAGTGTTCTTAGAAATGTAACCCAGGGTGTGTGTTCCCAGAAGCCTCAGAAAAACAATGAAGAAATGGTCACAGGCCTGCCATCAGGTACAGCCCTTGGCACATGTCCTTCCAGTCTACAGGACAGATCACACAATTTCCCTATCAAAATCCCCACACAGCATCTCACTGGCCGTTCGATAACATTTAAATACCTTGCTCAATCAGCCACATGCATGTAATCAGAGCTCCGTGTAGGATCTCAGCCCATCCCGTCAACTATTGTGGACACAGAAGGAGCATAAACGAGGCTCTGTGTTGGCCCATATGTGCAGGCTCTGCCACATACTATTAAATAATGAAAACCTAAAACAAGGTTCCCCATCAGCATCCATAGTGAATAGACTTTCTTCTCTATTCCACTTCTTTAAGATAGAGAGTAGATAGCATTATGTTACTTAGTTTTATTAAGGTTTTACCTGTTCAGAACTCGAGACTAAAATAACAGGTCAGTCACCCATTTAGACTGTGCGGACGACACTCTGCGCCATGTGTAGACACTGTTGGAGTAGGTGAGTGTCGCGGCAATGGGCGCAGGAGTCACACTGCCGACCACACTGTGGTCAGAATAACTAGGCACCCTATGTATGGAGCATGCTTCATATGTCAATCATCTTACACTTCCTAACAGCTCACAGAGAGCTTATTTGCGTGAAGAGAGACCCCATCTCTCTGTGAGCAGCAGCAGATGCAGACCAAGCCAGCTCAGAGAATATGCATGTTAGAGGATGCCTTTTAGCGTCTCACAACTTGCCTAAGGAGCTCCAGACTAGAGCCATGCTGTCTCCCCACAAGGATCCTTCTGGAGCCCAGTGAAGGCTTGCTGAGGTGGCCTGTACGTTAAGGTCGCACAGTTTACAAGAACACCTTTTAATGCAGCCTAGCCCATCGAGCTCAAGTTCTGCCTGCCTCACATTTCCACTGGGAACCTGCTCCCACACGGACACTGTGGAGACGCCTGACTGTGCCTGGAGCTGCTACTGCTGCTGCTGCTGCTGCTGTCCTCCCTCATTCCCGCTTCTCTTCCTCTCCCCTGGTTCTCCCTCTGACACAACTAGCCCCATACTCTAAAGACGCCCAGCCTTACACTGGTTCTCATGTCTATAACAAAGTTTCTCACGTCACTCAAGGCACAACTTGCTTTGGCTCATAGTTCGTAGTCTCCAGTCTAGGTTCAACAGCTTCCTGGCTTATGGCTCCAGAAAAAAAGGAAAATCTGGCATGATTTCATGGAGACCAGGAGTCTGGGGACAAGGCATACCCTGCCAGTACCTGCCTTGAGTGACCCACCTCCTCTGCCAGGAGGCCCACCCACCTCCAGTAGGACCATCAACTGGCCACCCTGCTGACAAGATAAGTGCCATCAAACCCTCCCTCACTTCCCGGAAGCCCAGTCTACAACCATACCTTTGGCACACAGCCTCAGGGTACATACCAGACTCAAATCACAAGAGACCTAGAGACTGCCTGAGAGCCCGTGTGCAAGAATATGAAGGCCACCGTGTTGTGTGTGCAGCTGCTGAACCTCATTACTGTGTCACTGACATCACAGCTGCCATGCCTGGCTTTCCTGGGTGAGTCTAATCTACAGCAAAGAGTTAACTTCCAAGCAGCTGGGCAGCTGGAGTGCACGGGAGCTCTGTACTCCTGAGCTGTTTCACAGGATTTAAACAGAGTATATCTCTCTTAGATGTCAGAATGCATGATGTTGGCTGCCTCTTTAAAGGCCCTGAAAAATAATTATTCCTCTTAATAAATTATATAAAACTTTCAATATATAATATGAAGTTCCATGGGTAAAAAGTAGCTGAGGTTTCGGTGGCTGTCAAACCCACTGCTCTAAAACCGCTTCACTCGAAAAATCTGGAGACTATTGCAGCCCCAGCACAGAGCGAGGGCACTGACGTACACAGCAGCTATGAGACAGTTGATGTTTTCACTGCAAGTCCAGCATGTGGTCAGTGAGGTGGCTCAGGGGTAAAAGTGCCTTTCGCACAGGCATGGTACCCACGTGAAAGCCGATGTGACGGCTGACATCATAACCAGCACCCCACAGTGAGGCGGGAGACGGAGACAGGCCAGCCAGAAGCCCGAGTGCCGAGCAGCACTGGATATAGCCCTACATACACTGCACACTCTTCCCCCACACTGAGACAAAACTAAATCTATAATGTAGAGACTATAAGGAAGTGCCACATACGGCAGTGTGGCTGTTTTACGAGCACTGTGTAGCAGGGACGCCGGGAATCCCTTTAAACCTCACTCCATTTTAAGAATTTGTTACAGTGTGTAAAAGGACAGGTTTTCTTGCACACCCTACGTGTTAACTTCCCGTGTGCTCCAGCACCACCACTGTATTGGCAACCTCTGGGCTGGGTAGTGTCCTTGCTCCCACAAGTACAGGGGTCTCACAGGCACTGAGCAAAAAGACCAGAGAAAACACACTTCCCTCAGAGAACTACTTCTTAGGTCCTCACAGAAACCCAGGTGAACAGGTGTGCTTCATCTCCATCTCTGGCCACGGCCACAACCAGCCACCGGGCCTGCCTCCCCCCCTCTCCTCAGAACTCATTCTTGGCCTGTGCAAGGAAGGTGCATCACCCTCTTCTCACAGTGTGAAGACATCCATGTGGCTTGAGTTATGTCCTAGCTCACCCAAAGACTGAGGAGGTCACACAGCAAGTGCCAGCAGCTAACAAAACTCAACAGAATTTCATTCTACCACCCAGTCTAGTCCTAACTTCAGTACAGAATCTAAATTCCCACTAAAGGCTCGGCCATCATGTTTCTTGGATAGAACAGCAAAGACTGTCATGAATGCGATGGCGCCTTTGTCTGACTAGGGTTGACTGTCTCCTAGAACTTCAACAAGTCACTGGGGTTTTCAGAAAAACAGTGCGGTCTTATCAATGCTGACCATCCAAGACTTCCTAAAACACAGAATGAGGGTTGCTTAGCCCGTGACTGCCAGTCTTCTGAGTCTCCTCTTCACAGCCAAAAGCAGAACACATGGAGCCAGCTCCTGAGTTAGAAGGAATAAAGTGGGAAGTGTGGACTCACGTCTGAGTCTGTGGTGGTAGCCTATGATCCCAGCACTCAGAGGCTAAGCAGAAAGATCCTGAGTTCAAGGAGCACCTGTTTACAAAAGGAGACCCTGCCCTTATCCACTCCCAACCCGGAAAAATGAAAGCAGTGGTCTCTAACCATGTGGCAAGTGGCAAAGACACCAAGCCAAGCACACTCACAGGCTCCGGGAACCGGACGGACACTGGGGGCGAGGGCATAATTCCCGCACGCAGAGTTAGAGCCACCTTCACACTTGCAGGGCCAGGGGTGCAGCTCCAGACCACGCAGTATTAACTAAGCATGTATCAAAGGCTCAAGTGAAAAATAAAAACCAAAGACAGAGCTAAACTCTTCTGGAAGCCACACTGGAAAATCGAGAAAACCAGAAAATGCAGATTAAACTCATCGAGGCTTTTGAGTGAAAGCCACCTTCCTACAAAGCCTCATGAGGATGAATCAGCCGTGCATCTTAGGTGCTGTAGTCTCCAACATCCCAAATGCAGGCTTGGTCTTTCCTTTAAGGGTGTTAAATGCCTTCTTGGGATAGCTCATAACCTCTACTAGCAGCACCTCGTGTTCACTGGCTTTCTCTAAGACTGCAGATCAATAAATTTGAAATTCTTTAAAGAGAATTTTACATGTAGAAAAATTCTACTTTAATTTAGGATAAGTATTTAAGTATCCCTCCTAGATAGAGGCATGGTGCTCACGCTGTGACTCGTCCTTGGGAGTTAGCTGGAAGCAGGAGGATTTGTGAGCTTGAAAGGAGTCTAGGCTACATAGTGAGTTCCAGGCCATCTTGGGCTACAGTGTAAGACTGTCTCAAAAAGCAAACACACAAACAACGCCACAACATCCAAGCGCAGGCAGAAGGGGCGCATATCCACATAATATAGATTTCTGGATAGGCTACACTATTCTTCATAGCTAAACTTGTGAAGTACATACATCTTGGACACTTCTTTTGGAGGGTAAAAATAAAACTCAGTGAAAAAGCAGAAATTATAGTAAATAAAGTTTTAAAATAACACTCCATTAAATCTCCATCCACACACTCAAGCAACGCCTCAACAGTAACAGAACAAGTTTGTATCAGGCATGGGCCAATCTTAAAGCCACAGACTCACACACGACACTAAAATGATAGCAGAAGCCCTCTGTGTAAAAGAGCGAGAAGCACAGATGACGTCTGCTACAGGATCCTCTGTTTTGCAAATTGTTGAAACCAAAACCTGAGTGCCTGACTTTGTGTATGTGCATGTATGTGTACATACCACTGCTGGCTACACTAAGTGTGTGTGACCTTGCCCGTGTGCCTGTCAATGCTGACTACTTTGTCTAAGTGGCTTGACCTGTGCATATGTATGTTAGTAGTAGCTACACTGTCTGACCTTGTGTGCACTGTGCACGTGTGTGTGTGTGTGCGTGTGTGTGTGTGTATGTATGTGTCAGCACTGGTTACACTAAGTGTCTGACCTTGTGTGCACTGTGCACATTTGTGTGTGTGTGTGTGTGTGTTTGGAGGGAGCTTGGCATGTCTAAATTCTTGTATTTAGTAAAATTTAAAATAGTCAAGATTTTATAAAGTTTTTACAAGAAGCCAGGCATCAGTAATGCATGCACATAGTAAAGAAAGGTGCTTTAATAAAGCCATCTGTCATTCCTGATACTCGCGAGCCAGGGGAAAGAGCATCTTTCTCCCGCTACACGTGTCCCTTAGCTAGCGCTGGGAAGCGTTAGTCCCGTGCTCCTACACACATGCAAGCTCTCCCTGCAGCATCTGCTGCTAATTGAAAGGGACTAGAATTACAAAATCCTAGTCAATTTCTCTCCAGCTCTTGCTGTGTGTAAAGATTTTCTATGCAGGGGCTAAGCATTAGTCGTCCACTACAGCTGATGGCTAAAGACCAGAGAGAAGGAAACACAGGAGAGCATTTTGTGTCCAGCATTATATGGACTCAACTGTGGCAAGAGGGACAGCTAAGCTTGTCTTTTGTTAGCTAGGTGCAATTCCATTCTGTAAATATAACTAGCCACCTATGAAGACCTATTAACATCCTAGTTAGCCAGTTGTCTATGTCCTCTGTTGGGGCAGTCTCCTTTGATATAACTTCAAAAGTAACTGTCAATATTATACCAATTATGTCTTTATTTCTGGCTCCCGAGCACAGTTTCTGGGACACAGGAGGCACCTGATAAATCTGTGTTGAATACGTAATCCAATTGCATCTCGTAACACTTCACTCAAAGCATTCAAAGCACCCACAAAGAGCCGAGAATGTTTGTTTTAAGAGCCATGATCTATCTCAAGTCCTCTGCACTTTTACGCCTTGTAGACTATGAAGTTTAAATGACATCTGATGTTCCCACGGCGGCAAGTGGAACACAGATTAGAGAGGATAGCGGTGGGAGTCACTCAGTTGCTAACTGTGGCACTGTTAGCAAGTTGATAGTGGCTTCAGCTGGGCAGTGGAGTGGCACCTCTCACAGTAGCTGCCTCTGGGTGACAGCTTGCTCTGCTGCATGTGGCACGGGCCTGTGAAATGTGAAAAGGTCTAGTGCAAATGCCAGGCAGAAAGAAAGAAAGCTGGGCCAAGAGAGGCTCCAGCCTTGCTTCCAGCCTTGCTCTCCTAATTCAGTGTGTGTTAGCTAAGCTGCCCCTGGCTGCTGTGGGGTGGAGAACAGGATAGGAGCAGGAGCCAAATGGGCTGGCTCAGGTTAGGCCCCTCCCACTTAGGTCTGGATTTCTCCTAAGGGTGATTTGGTTCTACACTTTCTTGAATTACCTGCATAACGGGGGCCAAAACGCTTGGTTTCACTTCATCAGCACTCTGGGGCCAACAATTATTTGTTCAAGGAGTTTATCGGTATCGCTTCATGCTGTTTTCTTGGGAGATGAAATCAGAGCGGTTTGTGCTGTGTCATGTCGCTTCTGGATGTCTGATTCCTCAGCCTTGCTTCCTCCCGCAGCCCACACTTCTCGCAGAGAAAACCAACAGCATGCTCCATTCTGCATGATCCCCTCACGACAACTCTGCTCTGAACGGCCACCGGCTGTCACGGGGCTACCGACCAAAGCCATTGCCGTCGATGGATGAGGAAAAGGCTAACTGGAAACTGAGGACGACAGGCACAGCTCTTCCCGCTGCTCTGCTGGGCTAGGCAGGTCAAGGTGGCACGCTCTGCGGTTAACAGAGCTTCTGCAGCCCCACCTGCCTTACCACCATTAACTTTTCAAAAACCTTAGCACGCCCAGACATTATCTGAAGGGAATATTTATGAAGAATTGCGTAGGAGTAAGCCCTGCATATGGTATGCCTTTAACTTCTTAAAACTTTAGCATTTCCAGACATTTATCTGAGGGAAATGTTTGTGAAGAATTGCTTAGAAGGAATAAGCCCTCCATGTGGCGTGGAGGGAGACCGAAACAGACAAGATTTCATAGGAAATGGGGATATGGTTTAAATGAGAACAGCTCCTCAAAACCCTAAGAACTCACTGCTTAAGATTAAGCATTCCAGGCCAGCAGGGTAGCTCAGGGTGCAGAGCACTTGCTGCACATATATGAGACCTTAGTTTAAAACTCCAAACTCGCTAAAAGTCAGGCACAGTGGAGCAGTAGGGTTCAGAACAGGCAGAAACCCACGGGTTCCCTAGCCAGGCAATCTAGCCTAATGGCAAGTTCCACATTCACTCGAAGACTTGCAAAAATAACGTGGAAAGCAACAGTGGAACACACCAGACTATGGCCTCCACACAGCTGAGTAAAGCATGGGCATGCACGCGCGCACGCACACACACACACACACACACACACACACACTCCACGATTCAGCCTTCTGTCTTCTCTGCTAATCAGAGGCAAACAGAAGCCCCTCAACTTATGATGACGGTACGGTACTGCAGTCAGCTGCCTAACTGTCCTGGACCAACTCCAGCATCAAGACAGGAAGCATCACTCCGCAGCCACAGCTTCCAGGGCCTCTCACCTGAAGACAGAGCATGCATAAGATCGGAAAGAAAGGGGGTCGGTGAAAACACCAGGCGAAATTAACCTCCCTTTAATGGTCCAACGTCTAGGTATTAAAGTCCGCAAGGGTCTGAGTGCCAAAGGGCTTGCCCCCAGCTTGGCACTACAGGAAGCCAAGGAACCGTTTAAGAGCTGGGGCCTCGTGGAAGGTCTTTAGGTCATGGGGGACATGTATGTATTGAGGAAGATCTTAGGTATGAAGAGAATTCCTGGCCCCACCCACTCCGGAGTGCTATACAGCAACTGCTCCAACTGAGCCTGAACTAGAACCTCCAAAGCTAAGAGCTAAAATAAGCCTGCTGCCTGTTAGGTACAGCAGTTCCTGAAGCTGCCGCTGCCCTTGCACTGAATGCCAGGCCGAGAGGAAGACTACAGAGAGTGAAGCTGTGCTTGGCCTCTCCTGTGTGAGCACTGACTACTGACCATCCTTACACATGCTTTAATTCTAGGAGCTGACGAGTTTCTTCTCTTACGGGGCCCAGACAGATACAGCTCTAAGATCCTAAACGGCAGGAGCTAAGTTATTCAGTGTCCACCATCTCACTCTCTGTTCTCACTCTCTGACCTCAAAACATTCAGCTTGGTTAAGGTGTCAGGCCAAGTTAGGGTACATGTGAGGCTCCCAGGTCCTTCTGAGCTGGGTCTGGGATAGACCCCAGGGCAGGAGACCCTCAAGCCCTTCCACATCCATTCTTCCCTCTCCTTGGTGGCAGACAGGCTTCCCTGCCTGACAGGAAAGACTTCTGAAGACTTGACACCCTTTTGCTTCAGCATGGAGTGGAGTGCAAGTGTGAAACTCCGGCTCTTTTCTGGAAACTGGACAGTTTACTCTCCTTGAAGAAAACAGATTGGCTTTGCAGCAAAAACTGGAGGCAAAAGATGAAAGACACTTGCTGATCAGTCCAGAAAAAAAAAAAAAAAAAAAACACACACAAAAATCACCTATGTACCAGGGACCTACTGATCATTTTGCTCAAGGGCAAATTCTACCAAGTCACAAATGCAACCCTTCTCAAATTAGCTTTAAACTCAGCCGTGCCTTCCATTACTTTCTCCAGAAGAGGAAAAGCCTGCCCTAAGAGCACAGTCCCGTTTCCTGATTGTGTCCTCATAATTTCCAAATACACAGCTTTATTGATTTTATTCCTGTTTGCTGAAATCACTCTACAACTCTTAAATGCTCATATTTAAACAAACCTCGCTTCTTTCGTCCTTATTATTCCTGTTGAGAATCTTTTGGTGTATTCTAAAGTGCCTTGCTTCCTCCTCTAAATGATTTTTTTTTTCCATAAATCCCTCATTCACATACTTTGTAGTTTTATAAAAACTCTACAGATGTATGAAGATATACTTTAAGAGTCTTCCAAGTAAAAGCATTCCCTGAACTCAACTCTTCGGTGGGATTCCGCACTTGATGAACTTCAGTTCTGACCAATTCTTGTGTAAGAAGTGTGTTGTATGATTGACATAGGTGATCTTATTTCTATTCAACAATCTACTTACTACTATGAAAAGGAGGCCTGAAAAATCTTAAATAATTTGTCCAAGATCAACACAAGCATCAACGCCATGTCTGGGACAAACCATAAGGCCCTAGCAATTCTCAATGACATGGAAATCTCTAAATTAAGAAGTGTCTGATGGTCTCAACACATATTACTCCACCCCTGGGTTGAATCCTAGCTCTAATATAAAGCACTGAAGTACACTACTGAGTACCACACTCACCGAGAAAGAAACGGAGGGGGAAGGGCGTTTATGGAGAAGGGCAGGAGACACTATTCCCCAAATATATTCATGAGTGATGCGCGACTAGTCGGCCTGGGGACTCTCTGGGGAGCACGGGACGGAGGCATCAGAGGCATCGAGTGTCCTGCTCTACCCTGAATTCTGCAGACTGAACGCTGTTTCACTTTTCACTGTCAGCTGTGAGCTGTTTTCAAGTGTGAAATCGCCTAACAGAGGAAGCAAAGCTGTCATTTGACATCTGGGAGCGTGGAGATGCGGCTGCAGAGAAAAGCGTGTCGGTCCTCTTCAATTCATGCACACACTCACCTATAAAACTCCAGTCTGATAACTATTCAGTGAGAAATACCAATGTAAATTTCAAGTATTTAAAATTAAGGGTTCACAATGGGGTTGAAACTAACAGTGTCAGAGACACAGGAAACAGGCGTGTGAGTGAGGGCATTAGCTTGATAACTAAGATGTATCCGATTCTGCTCGCCTGAGCTTGCCTGTACACTGAATTTTCAATCAGTCTTTGTATGTCACATGGTTAAGAGTATAAGTTTTATTTCTAGCTGCCTTTGATGGTAAAAGATACTGCTATGAAAACATTAACTACAGACCCTGACATTGTATTTTATTTTTCTATAACACTAAAAATGTTGTAGCAAAATTTATTCTATGCTACTAAGTAGAGAAATATTTCAAATCCTTGGGTCAAAAACTTGGTGAAGCTGTGGTTTCTATAGCATTAGAAATAAAATTCAAGTTACCACGAGCAAGTGAGTGGCACCCTGGCTTCTGATCCACTACCTGTCCTAGTGCATCCAGGAGCTGCTGAGGGTGTGCCTGAGAGAGGACAGTGCTGCAGACCTACTCAGTGCTGCATACCCTCTGCCTACCTGGCACACCACGGCCCTGCTTTTCCTCTTTCTCCCCGCCATTCTGTGTGTATGCAGTATGAAAGGAAGCCGTTTGCCATGAGTGACGTTTATTTAATAAAAACCTTGCTAGATAATCCAAAGATACAAAATGAACCCGAAAGGTCCAACTTTGAGAACAGGGCTAAGTCTGCTCTGTAAATTCGTATTCTCAAGATCCTCTTGATAGACCCGCAGCTGTAGCCATTTAAGGGCCGGCTTTTTCACAGACACAGACAGACAGAGCTCCATGGGTTTTGTCTTTGTATTGCTGGATCTCTTTGCTTTAACATAAAAGGCGACTTTTTTTTTCAAGTTCTTAGTTTTTTTGCAGGAACTTGTGAGCCTTCGTAGACATGGCTGGAGGTCTGTGGCTTTAAATCCAAGATCACAAAGTTGGCAGAAGCAATTCTTAAACAACAGAAGGTGATCATTTGCATTTCAAAATTTATCTATCTTGCTTTTCCCCTCAATTAGACCCAAACATGTTGATTCCCAGGTTTCTGTGAGTGTTTTCTGGTCTAAACTTATTTATAGAACAGAATAATAGCCCCCCTGCTAGTCTGGCGTTTGCTCAAGTTTCTGTCCATGTAAATCGAATCTGTTACTGGAAATTTTTCTCAAAATATCAAGGCACATCATCCACAAGATAAAAGGATGCGGTGATAGTATAAAGTACAGGCAGGTGGGTGATGGCTTTTGAACAAACAGATGATAAGGATCACGGGAGGGAGGAGGGCAGGGGCAGGCCGCACTGGATAAACAGAGGGCAGAGCTCCCCTCAGCACCCTCTGGACTTTCCTCTCTAAGCAGGCAGCAGAGCTTTGACTTTAGTGACTATCTCAGCGGACTCAGGTCAGAGTTGGGGGAGGGCCGAATGTGGGAGAGGGAAACTGCTGCCAGGGACTCTCTTTACCTTCTGCTGTGGTCACTGTCCACTGAAAAGCTGGCCCATTGCCACTGCTCTCTGCCACTGACAAGGAAGGCTACCTACTCACAGGAGAGCCTTTTGGTTTTAAGGGATGTGTTGCAGCTTGAGGCTCCAACCCCTCTAGGATTCCGAGGTGCAGGCTCTGCCTCTATAGGTTTGAGGTCCTGTTAACAAGAAGGAGGCATCTACTTTTCTGGGTTTCTCCTTGCCGCTAAAGTTGATCTGCCCAAGGGTTGGAGGAACAACCCCTGTGGCTCATGCACAGAGCAGCTAAGCAGCTGGAAGGTGCAATTCTTTCATACAAACAATCACAACAAAGCCTCTCTTTAGACTACAGTTTGGCTGGATTTTTTTTTTTCCCCAAACACTATGAAGGACAACCTGGAAGGGGACTGACTGCAGAAATCGAAGCATCCATTAATGGTGTACTGCCACCTGCTGGTCAAATGTGAGGAATGGCATTCCTGGAGACTGGACTTGGAAACTGGTGAACATGGAAAACTGTTCAACTTGGAATTAATTGTTAACCTGGAATAGTACACTTGGAAATTGATAAACTCAGTACGTGAAACTGAGAGTTTGTGTGGGATAGTTTTATCCCATCATGTAAAAAGGCTCATATGCTAAAGGAGAACCAGCCTGGATGTGCTCAGATGGCAAATAGCCCCACAGCCACTGTTTAGGAGAGAAGCATGCACCCACGACACTCAGCTCTAATCTATGTGGCACAGTGGGCCCCACTTCAGGACAGAACACACTTTACTCACAGGCTCTCCTCCCAGGTCTCAGGTGGACTCTCAAGCCTCCAAATTCACTGTAATTAACAAATACAGCCATGCTAACTGGAACCTACCGTGATAGTTCTTAACCACATTAGAAAGTGGCACCAGTGAGCACAAGAGCAAACAATCTCACTACAACGCTTCTGTTATTCATTAACTACATAACAGCATTGGTTCACAAGTGCTTGTTTGGGGGAAAGTTGGGGAATTTGCATTGGGTTGAAAACCTGCCTTCCCTCAGCCCAGCAACTCTCACTAAGGTAGGTTTCCCTAAAAACAATAAAGCCTTTTATTCCTAATTATTGTCGTTTCCTGTGGAGCCGAGCTAAGCAAGGTGAGCAGCATAGCAATGAGCCAGCTAAAGCCCACGCACCCAGGGACCCAGTGGAACCGGCCCACTCCCTCGGCCTGAGACCCCTGGCAGCCAGTGGTGGAGGGATGAGTGAACTCTGTGCCTTTCTGAGACTTAGTGCTCAGTAAAACTGAGCAAGCTGTGGGGTAAACAGCACCCCATCTGCACTGACAAGAGGGCAACTCAGACTCAACGGATATGCTTAACTATGGATGCCAACAGAGGCCTGGACAGCCACAGACACACATCTGTGATGTTAAAAACAAAAAGCAGACCCATATCTTAATAAAATTTCAAGTGCGCCCATGTGGAGAGGCTCAGGGGACACAAGGCCTTCCTTAAGACACTTCAAAGAACACAATGAGTTTCCAGAGACATATAAATACTTTTACCAAGAGCAGCGAGTGTGCACGTGTGTGTCTGCACGCCCATACACACATCTTTGACTCCATACAGTTCAATCCCCTACTTTTCTTCGTTAGGGCTGAAGGGGTGAGCAGACCTGACGAGTGTGTGAGCCGCTAGTGAAAGGCACAACTGGCAGAGAGAAGCAAGAGCCACCTTTCAAGTGAAGCATTTGAGGAGAGTGCTCTAACCTGGGGCACAGTACATTCTCGCTACGGCATCGCTGTCACAGGAATCTTCAACCTCACTCCACCTGCTAAAATACGTTAGCTGAATGTGTCCTAAAAACAAAACGACAGGAGAAATCAAAACATTTTTCTCTTCCATTTTCTGCAGAAGCGAACTGTAATTACTCCTTTTGTAGCTAAAAACAGTATCATTAAGAATAATGGCATCATTAAGTACTAGAAGCTATTACTGGGGGTGAATTTGCCGCACTGATAATGAAGCTCTAGACAGGAAATGAAGATACTAATTACAAGATAAAACGCCTACTCAGTTAATTGGAAGCAACAGCGAATAAAAAGAAATGCATTTGTGAAAGTTCCTGACCTCCATCATTCAATAAGATGTTGTTTGGGTTCAGATCTCGGCACACAATCCCCTCTCTGTGCAAGGCGTCAAGGGCTACCACCATTTCCGCTGCCCATCTCTGAATGCAGCCCTCTGGGATGAAGAACCTGGAGCTAGCTGCTAGTCGCTTATCCAGGTCCTCAAAGATCTGATGGATTTCCGTGTCTGCTTCCCCGGCTCCCACACCTTGCTCCTGGGCCTCCGAGTCTCTCTGGAACAGAGAATTCGCTTCTTCTTTAGTCGGTTCTGTGAACAGCAACACCTCCTCCGACGTGGCAGTGTCGGTGTGTGCACTGTGTTCTTTATTAGCACCTGAGCAGGGACTAGAAATGTGGAACAGGCTTTCTTGCAAGGCCTGTGCAGTGACCACTACCTCTACCTGCCCCACCCTGTCAGACTCGGAACGCAAGCTGGAAAACAGAAACTGGTCTGGGGAGCTCCTGTGATCAACGGCAGCCGCGAATAGCACCCCAGGATCTGCCTGAGCATCGTGCTCTGGGGTCACACCACCAGGACGGAATTCAGTGGGATCGCTCAGTTCCTCTGGGCCTTCTTGTCCCAGACTATGGCACTGTTCAGAACTCAGCCTGAGGCACAACACATCCGGGGCTTCCAGAAGTTTACTTTCCAGCCTGCCTGCACTGGCCTGTGAAAACTTAGGGTCCATTGCTGAAGCCTCTTTGGTTGGCTGCAGTTCCCCAGGTAAATTCACAAGAAGATCAGGCCTTCCCTCCTCAGCCCCACTGATATCCTCAGCAGCAGCCTCTTTAAATGAGATAACTGGGACAGAATCATCTGAGCCCCGGCTCACGGAGTCCTGAGCTTCACTCTCTCTCTTGCTCTGGCCAGGATCAAGACTCTGAGAAGGGCTGTCTCCATCTTCAAGGGTAAAGAGGGCTTTCAAAGGCTCTGGTTTCAGACTGTGTAATTTCTCACCAAAATCCAGTCCTAGGAGCTCACTTGTGCTGTCTTTACTGTCTATTCTGAAGAATTCCATAGGGCTGTTTTTCGACCTACTGAGGGATTCCGATGTTGGAGGAGAAGAAACTGCCCCTAGATCCTCACCTCCAGGGAAGAACCTGAGGTGGGTGCTAGGGCTCACACTGTCAGCAGCGAGGGATGCTGAGGAACTCCTAACAGCCTGGGTGTCAGCCTTGTCCCCTTCAGGCTGCATAACAGACTCCTCGCTCAGAGATGCCAGGTCCATCTTTTCTTGCCCATACTCGTTGCACAGTGTCAGGTAGCCCGCTGTGCACTCGTCCTCTGAACTGGAGCCCGAATCCACCCACTTGGGAGAGCTGGGCTGGCCATCGTCTTCCTGGTTGCTGTCGTCTTGAGAACTCGGGGTGAGACTGATCTTCAGAGGCAGAGCCTTCAGCATGCTCCCCGTGTCGCTCCCTCTGGATTCGAAGCTGCTGCCGCCCTGAGGACTGGCACTTGGCTGCTGCAGGCACACTCGAGGAGGCATGGACGGTCTCCCTTCCTTAATGTCCAAGCTTTCCTGAGAGCTTCTGTTCAGAAATTTACTGATATACGACCAGAGTTTTCCACCTGTGAACAACAGTGACAAAAAATTAAGATGTCTCCCTCGGTAGTTACCTGAGCCACTGAAGAAAATGAAGCACTATGATAATTAGCCAAAAAATAAGTCAATAAAAGTCATTAATACCAAAGACCCAGTATGTTGTACATGCAACAAAGTGTGATGGTCTTCTGTGGACTTCAGTAATTGTCCAATGCAGTGTCAATTATTTTAAAATTATGACCCATTTCTTCCTGTTAAGGGTAATTACTTGTAATCCCCACACAGCTAGATCTTTAAGTAAAACATTGTTTAGTCTTCTGCTTAAGTCATAACTAGTCCAGCAGAGATACGGTACTGCTTAACGCTGTACACTATAGTAGGAAGTATACAGCACCAGTCCACTTTGAAAATGCCCAGCGCAGACCTGGGGCCCAGTGGGCGACCTGGAAGCTGGTGCTTTCAACAGTGACATGGTAACTTTTTCTCCCATCTTCTGCCTCTGGAACATGGCACATACTTAGTATGAACAAATATGACTACTGGGAAGATTAACTGAGCAGCTATTAACAAGATGAGTCACCAAGGAAAGAACAGCCCATGTTCTGACACACCTCTAGACCCAGAACCTACCTATGCCATCAAATGAACATGAAATATCCCAGCACAGTGTCCACAATGCTGGCCACAACAGTGCTTCCATTTACTGTAGATTAGAGAGATATTCTAACTAGAATCTACATGTTGTTTAAAAAAAATCACAGAAACCATATGGGTTAGAAATTTAATTATTAAAAACCATATCAAATGCATTCTCCATGACAATAGAGACTGTTCCCAAAATTGGGAAATGAAAGATGTGTTAAGGGCAAGTGAGATGGCGCGAGATGGCGTGACAGGTAAAGACGCTTACTGCTAAGTCTGATGACTTAAGTTCAATTCCAGAGACCCACATAAGCAGGAGAGAATCAACTTCTGCAGACTGTGCTCTGACCTCTGGGCACACACTGTGATGTGCATGTACACACACACACACACACACACACACACACACACACAAGTCTCCCTACTTAGATGAGGAGGGTGAGTTTTCAGATCAGTTTTCATTTGCCACTGGGTGTCATATACCAAGGGAGCTAGACTGAAATACGTAACCGTTAGCAGACAGCCACAGGTATAAAGCAGCTACCAAACGCACCAAGAAACACCTGCTTCACGGCTCACTCCAAGAATGTCAGTAATCGGCTTACCCTGCCCTCAGCACGGGGAGCAGTAGGCTCAGTGTCAGAGCCTTGCACCTCTCCCTCTCCCTCTCCCTCGGCCCTTCATGTCTCCTTTTGTCCTCTTTAGAGTATACGTTCAGGGCTTCAGACTTCCCCCACAAATGTACTAACATTTAAGGATCCACCACTGGCTTAGCTGAGATTGCCACAATCTTTTGACAACAGTAACCACTGTGTGAAGCTGTGAAGGTGAAGCCTGGATTTCACTGGAGATCCCAAAATGTTGGAAATGCCAGAGCTGTGGGGTATAGGCCAAGGAGAGCGCTAGGATCAGAACCAGCCCAAGACAGAGAAGTATGCTGTAGTTAACAAAGCTGAAAGACTGTTCTGAAGAGCCCTGTGACTTCAGACAAGGAGATGCAGAGTGTGGAGTTTGCCCAGTTGGTTTTCAGTCTTGCTTTGGTCCAGTGTTTCCTCACAGTGTTCCCATCCCTCCATCTTGGAATGGTAATGTACAATCATTCCGTTGTATGTGAGAAGATTGTGATCTGGGGGTTTTTGGGGTTTTTTGTTGTTGCTGGTTTTTGTTTTTGTTTTTTTATTCATTTTGATTTTACAGGGAGCTACAGTTAAGAGATTGTCCTAAGACCCAAAAGAGACTTTGGACTAACGATGTTGAGATTTTGATAGTCTGTGGGGACTTTTGAAGTAGGACTGGATGCATTTTTACATTATGATATAGCTGACGATGTTGAGATTTTGATAGTTTGTGGGGACTTTTGCAGTAGGACTGGATGCATTTTTACATTATGATATGGCTGACGATGTTGAGATTTTGATAGTTTGTGGGGACTTTTGAAGTAGGACTGGATGCATTCTTACATTATGATATGGCTGACGATGTTGAGATTTTGATAGTCTGTGGGGACTTTTGAAGTAGGACTGGATGCATTCTTACATTATGATATGGCTGACGATGTTGAGATTTTGATAGTCTGTGGGGACTTTTGAAGTAGGACTGGATGCATTCTTACATTATGATATGGCTAACGATGTTGAGATTTTGATAGTCTGTGGGGACTTTTGAAGTAGGACTGGATGCATTCTTACATTATGATATGGCTAACGATGTTGAGATTTTGATAGTCTGTGGGGACTTTTGAAGTAGGACTGGATGCATTCTTACATTATGATATGGCTAACGATGTTGAGATTTTGATAGTCTGTGGGGACTTTTGAAGTAGGACTGGATGCATTCTTACATTATGATATGGCTGACGATGTTGAGATTTTGATAGTCTGTGGGGACTTTTGAAGTAGGACTGGATGCATTCTTACATTATGATATGGCTGACGATGTTGAGATTTGGATAGTCTGTGGGGACTTTTGAAGTAGGACTGGATGCATTCTTACATTATGATATGGCTGACGATGTTGAGATTTGGATAGTCTGTGGGGACTTTTGAAGTAGGACTGGATGCATTCTTACATTATGATATGGCTGACGATGTTGAGATTTTGATAGTCTGTGGGGACTTTTGAAGTAGGACTGGATGCATTCTTACATTATGATATGGCTGACGATGTTGAGATTTTGATAGTCTGTGGGGACTTTTGAAGTAGGACTGGATGCATTCTTACATTATGATATGGCTGCAGGCCTGCGGGGCCGGGGAGTAGCATGTGGTGATTTAAATAAGAATGTCCTCCCTATAGGGTCAGATATTTGAATGCTTAGTCATAAGGTAGTGGAACTGTTTGAGAAGGATCAGGAGGTGTGGCCATGTTGGAAAAAGTGCATCATTTAGGATGGACTTTAAGGTTTCATAAGCCCACACTAGGGAGAGAGAGAGAGAGAGAGAGAGAGAGAGAGAGAGAGAGAGAGAGAGAGAGAGAGACTGTCTCTCCATCTTTCTTCCTCTCTCCCTCCCCCCTCCCTGCCTGACACTGTGATCAGGATGTAACTCAGCTATTGCTCCAACTTTAACTCACAATTAGCATCATATACATAACATTTCCATGAGAAAATGAATTTAAATGATTGTGTAGCACAGCCGGCCACACAGTAGGTGTTACAGGCGAACACTCCTTTGTTAGCAGAACCTCCATCCTCCTGCCTCTAGCTGCTGGGCGGGTCCTGGGATCCCCAGCATGCACTGGCAGCTGGCTAGGGAACATGAATGATTCTAGGCTCCTGTGCAAGCTGCTAAATTGCTCTCCAGAATCCCCTCCACACACAACAGGCAATGCAGCCCCTTCAGCAAGCTACCTGTACCAGACATTAGTAATTGGCCATTTTATTAATCATGGTGGCATCCAGTTGAATTCCCACTGTTTTCACCATAACAATTTTCAATATGACTGTTGGTGTTTTCTTTATGGAACCTTCTGGGCTCACATAACCCCCTAACATGAATTACAGGAGCCGGGCTTCTCAGAGGGAAAGAGGCTGCCTGAGGTCCTCCAGCTTCACTCCTGAGGCCAGTTCTGCCTTAGCATTCAGTGTGGATCAGGGCCAGGGGCCGAGTATGTCCTCACCTCCGCTGATAAACCGTGAGTCCCCAAACCAGAGCACAATATTCCTCCAACACTGCAAATTCCTCCAAAGTGTTTTGCTTTCTTCAGAAGCAAAATCAACCCCGACAAACAGACTTACACAAACATTGACAGCATTATGACGACATTAGCCTAAACAACTGTTGTTCATTAAATCTCAAGCAGAAATAGAAAATACTTAAAATATTGATCATGCTAACATATCAAGCACATAACTGGTATTATATAACTGGTATTATATTATATCAAGCATATAACTGGTATTTTCTAGGCCCCTTTGAAGCTCAGGAAATTCCAGTTTTTATGCCATCTTAAGCTATAAAATAGTAATTCATAACATTTAACTAAACCTCTCTGTCTTTTATTTTAATTTATTGGTTTTCTACAAGATTATATAATAAATGAGTGGATTTGCTTGAGCAAACTTAGAAATTGGATTTAACACAGATTATTATAGCAAAGTAAAAAATCACCTTTGACCTAGAAATTCCCACTTAAAGATATCTGCCCTACAAATAATTCTTCAAAACAAAATAAAAAAATACACAAAGATACATACATGCAAGTAATAGGAACAGTTCATATACGCAGTAATAGCGGAAGAGATGCATCATGGGAAATGAGCAGTACCACTCCACAGGTCCTCAAGTCAAAGGCAGAACAGCATCTGCAGACATGCAGTGCTTAAGGTGCCTGCCACCCTTAGAAACACGCAGTTCTCAGCACATGCCTGCCGCTATGTGCTATACACATGTAGCTGTCTCATCCTCCTTCAGTCCTACTGAGTGCACAGTCACCGAGTCTTTATTTGGTGTACTGGGGCACAGAAAGGCTAAGGAACAGCCCAAGGCCACAGATCTAGCAATGGTGAGACAGCTCACACTGCCTCATCCTCAATCTATTCTCCAGGCTGGCTTTGAACTCGCTATAATCTTTCTGCCTTAACTTTCTAAGTACTACACCCAGAGAACATTTTCTTCCAAAAAGAAGGAAAGGAATAGGAGGAGAGGGGAGGGAAGGGGAGGGGAGGGGAAGGTCTCATTAGGTAAGCTACCTAGCCCTGGCTGGCCTGGTACTCACTATGTCAACCAGGCTGGCCTTAAACTCACAGGTATCTGCCTGACTCTGCTTCTTGAGACCCGGGACTCAATGTGACCTTTTATAACACAGCTCTAACTAAGCTCAGAAGGTGTCTAATGTGCACTGCTACGATGGCATGCAGGTCAGAGGCAGCATATTAGATCCGTTTGCATTAAAACACAGGAACAGAAGTAATAGGCAGGGTGGCACAGACCTGTTATCTCTGCACTATGGAGGCTGAGGCAGGGGGATTACAGGTTCAAAGACAGCCTGGTCACAGAAGGATATCATCTCCACAAGAAAAAAAAAAAAAAAAAAAAGAAGCCTCAGTTTTTACAGCCAGAATGAAACACTGGCTGGAATAGGAATGGTCACATCACTCCACAGAGCTGGAGTTGGTGTGCTAATAGTCTTAAAACCCAACTACTGGAAGAGACTGGCAGGAAGCTCTCCATGCCCCGCTCTGCCCCGCTTTGCCCTCCCACCCCCATCTGCCTCACTCTGCTCTCACAGCTGAGGGCTTCTAACCTCATCATTCCCTGTTCCCTGACTGAGAACTGAGAACATGCCACACAGTGAACATTCCACTCATGGCCAGGCTGAAGAACATTCTATAGCCTCTAGTCTCTTAACATCAATACTCACGGCCTTGACTGAAGACTATTTCCCATTTGCTCCCTCAAATAGAGCTAAGGAAATGGTTAAAAGAGCAATGACTATCTGATACCTGTCTTCTAAGCTTCGTTTGTGGACACAGGACTGTACGCATGCTAACTCGGACTGTGCCACTAAAGCTATGTCTGCTGCCTACTTCCATCTGGGCAGTAACAAACATCTCTGAGCTGGGGAAATGGCCCATTCACAAAAGTGCTTGCCGGGCAATCACCAGGCCCCATGAGAAAACTGGGTGTGGTGGATCCTTAGAACCCCAGAGCTCAGAGGATCCCTGGACCTTGCCAGCTCGCCAGACCAGCCTCCTTGGCAGACCCCAAGCCAAGTAAAAAACCATGCCTCAACACAACAGGAAGAGCATCTAAGGAACAACATGTACAGCCGACATCTGACCTCCACAAGCATGCACATGCACGTGCACACACATGAACTCTACATTCATGCATACTATCTCTAATTCATGTGTCCAAAACTGAAGCCATTTTTTTCCAACTCTATTTTTCGCACAACTTGCTAAATGGAAGCCCCATTTTTAACATTTCTAGCCAAACACCCTGGAGTATGGCAAGGCAAATTCCTGTCAGTCAGTTCTACTTTCAAAATGTGTTCAGGCTCAAACAACAAAAATTGAGTGTAGGCACAGACATTCAGATGCTAACAAACACCCTACCTACCAGCAGCACCGACACTGAGGTCTGGAGACCTAAGTGTGCCACCCTCCCACAGGCTATGAGTGTGGCTCCCTCTGTGGTGCTGCTAGGGAATGGAGACTTTGAGAGTGCTGCCAGCAAATGGCTACTGGAACTCTGGGTCTCACCCTTGAGGAAGGCATTCATGTTCTCAACTGCAGCACCACCTCCATACAACAAGGAGGGACCCTTCTGACTCTGTTAGAAATCAGATCTCATGTGACCCAGGCTGCCATCAGAAGTGGCCCTCTCCCACTCTGGGATGAGTGCCTCATATCACCATACCTGGCCAGTGAGTGAGCTTGTGAGGTATGAATCAGCTCTTACCCTGCCACGATGCTGCATGCTTCTCCACAACAAAAATGACTGTCCTCACGGCCACACCACAGCCACCATCTCCTTTCTCGGTCATCAAATACCGTGTTGTCACACTGCCCTGTCCTTGGACCTTACATGCAAATGGTAGGGTTTTGTGACTCAACTCTTCCTAAATGTCACCATTTCAGAGAGGGCTCCTGGAGCACATGACGTGAGGCAGTCCCCTCGCTGTCACTCGGGAGGGAGGTCACCCGTGTCAGCCAGGCATCAGAGCAAAGGCCCCACACGTGTGCAGTACTTGATTGCTTTTTGCTTTTCCTTGTCCAGCTCCACAGCAGCAGTGAGTGTGGAAGTGTGGAAGGGGGCAGTAAGTGTGGAGGTGTGGAAGGGGGCAGGTTCTTGTCCTGCTTTGTTCACGGGAAACCCAGCTCAGTGTGTGGCACACACTCAATCAACTGCTAAGAGCAAATGAGCCGAGGCTCCTCCTTGCCATAACTTTCTTAACATCACAAAGACTTCTAGAAAATTTAGCCACAGACATTTGGAAGGAGAGACATTCACGAGTCCATGACAGTCTGTGATTGTGTTTCCATCTGTCCGGGCCCTCGGAGCACTGTGACACGGCACACCACATTAAACCAGCACCAGCTACAGTCTCAGTCCTGAGAGGCAGAAGGGAAGATGGCAGAGGAAAGACAAGTGTGACGTGGAGGGCCGAGAAGAGGAAGAAGGCAAGCTACACACAGCGGAGGTAAGCGAGGGTTGAAGCTCTGCCACAGATAATCTCCAACATGAATAATCCACACCGGGTAATAGAATATTGACCATAATTACATTCATCCTACTGACCTTGTTCTAAATTATTATGGATTATTACTACGCAAGTTATTTTGTTCCACACCAGAGGTGGCTGTATTTCGCTATCAGATGACATGACCTCTAATTCAATAATGTCTGTAATGCACTGGTATCCTCAGATAAAAGCTGTCTATAATGTCTGAACAAAGGTGAATTAGTTATCCAATTCACACACGCAATTAACTCTCTTACTACCTGTGAGCCGTGGAGCCCCTCTGAATCCCCTATTAAACACTGCATGTGGGGTCTTCCCTCCACCTCGTTATCTTGTGCAGGCTCCACCATAACAACATTAGTACCTTACTGCCCCCACCAAAAACCTTGCATTAGTTATCATAAGAGACATCATTCCAAAAGGCAGTGTCTCTTTTTCCTGAGAAAAAGGTATTAAATTCAAATGTTATGTCTATTATAAAAATAGAGTATTTTCATAGAGTATTTCATTTTCAATATACAGTAAGGAAGGACGCTTTCTACAGGTAAGAGTAGAAAATAATTTATATTTTCTTCATTATTTTAAGAATACCTGTTTTAACACCAAAAGGCAATACATGTTATGTGAATTTATTTTCAGATTCGGTAGTCACCTAAATAAAAGGATATGTATTTAAATTCAGGTGCTATCAGGCAACACGACTCATCGAATGAGTGCCTTCTGCCACCTGTGCTCCAATGCAGCTGAAGGCGGAGCCCAGGCCTCGGCTTTGTACCCACGCTGATGCCAGTGAGATGCTGTGTTCATGAGACTCAGATCAGAAACGAGGCAATGTCAAATGTTAAGCAAACACCCTTGCATTCCCTCTGAAGGAAGCAATTAATTAATTCTGCAGGGGATGCTTTTTTTAGTCATCTAACGTAAGTGTAGCTTTTTAGTGCAGACAAGGGAACAGAATTAAATCTCTAAATAAAGCCTCGCTCTCTCGGCGCGCACTGAAGCTCTCATTCTGTCAGTAAATCTCCTAGCAAACTGCACGCATGAGGATTGTCTCACAGGTCAGTGAGTGATGCTGGCCCATCACCTGGGTTGTCCTGTTCCCTCAAAACTCAGAGCAAGGAGGCTGAGCAGGAGTCAGGAGACAGAGTCCATGCTCATGAAATGACAGGCAAAGCAACTCGGCACAGGCGACACTCCTCAGGGCCAACCCACCTTCGGCGCGCTGCAGCACGAGGAACACGGATTCCTCCGAGACGATGTACGTGTGCAGACGCACCATGTTGGGCACGCAGCGGGGGATGATGGTCTGTCTGCTCCTGCTGCACTCGCTGCTTCTCCTCAGACCCTGACAGAGAACAAAAAGGTCAGCTGTACCCGTGGTTGCCTTTGGAGCCTGCTGTGCTCAGTGTTTATCAACCAAACTAATCTATCCGAGTTACTCGGGGCTCGAGAAACCACTCATCTGCTGCTCTGTGCCCCTCGGTCCCCAGAGGCTCCGCTGATGGCATCTGGCGTGAATCCAGACAACAGAAGATGCCACAAAGCTGCCATTAAAATCAATTACGTGGGTCAGTGTTTTTATTAGCGATGCTCTCAAACTAAGTCATCAGGATGACACACGGTTATTTCTCTGTGACCTCTAAGTTTGATTTTCCTTGTGTATGTCTTTAAGGCAGCAGCCAGTTCGAGTCACATTCTCCAGACACCAGGGGTATCCTGCATGAAGCAGCAACTTTTAAATTCTTTTCCAAAACACTAACGACAAATCACCAAAAGCACAAGATTTGTGCATTCTGGTGTTACACGCAGGTTTTAAGATGCTAGGTAAACACCACTGGGTGTGGGGCGTGGACTGTTCATAAAGAGTGGCCATCTTCACCCACGTCAGTGTGACCTCCTGTCATGCCTGATCAGCAGGAGAAAATGGATGCTTAGGGCGAGCCGCCGTTTTGGACACTATGGGATGTTTGATCAGGATACATTTAGAAGACATACTATTGCAAACCACCCCAACAACAGTATCAAAACTACAACTGTCCACTTAATTATGTACTGCATCTGCACTAAAGACCAGGCCGGGACACAGCTCTCTGCTAAGAGCGTCTGCAGAAGTCAGCTTTTAGGAGGTATAATCAGCTCACCTGAAGCCCATGGACCCCCATGAACCGGAACAGCACATCTGGAGCAAAGCCTGCGGTCCATGCATTCAGATCACACATTCTCTAAACTAAAAACTTTCTAAACGGAAGCGACACCATATTTGTCAACTGCAAACAACAGAAATACTGACCACTAAAAACATAACCACTCAAGTGCCATGTAAAAATAGTTTTCTTTCAAAAGTATGTTTATTTTTGAAAGTCAATTTTTAAATTCACTAAACTTACAAATTCTACTTACTTTTAAAATGAATGTCTGTTCTGTCCTTGTGTCCATTACAAGTAAAACCTAAGTAAGAGATACAATTAATAAATTTAGCAATATATAATGAAGCATCAGCTCTTGAATTTGAGAGACAAAGAATCAGGTCCTGGCTGTGATTCTTCCCAAAATTATAATTTCTGAAAAGACTTTTTAAAAAAACCTTACCTGTCCCAAAAATTTTATTACAATTTCCTTTTCTAAAACTGCTATAGCACAGAAACATCACTGTGCTTCCTAGATTTATTTTTAAAATATGTTTCTTAAAAGTGCGGCACATGGCGAGCATGGTACACATGCAGCTGTTGCAACTGGAAGTTGGTGGCAGACGGCTGGTGCAAACAAGGCCAGCCTTGAAAGTGGGAAAACCCCAAAACAAGGTGGCAGTGGATGGAGTGCACAGTCAAAGAATTTTCTCACATGGTGAAGAGGAAGTAATTGTATTAAAATTGATAAAGTGTCAACCTTCTGTGATCTTTCAGCAGCCCACTCTAACAGGATCTCCATAACTGAGACTCGAGCGCCATCTCAGGCATCCCATGGGTACTCCTTCTCTACTCTGGACCAGAGCAAATCCTACTGACTCCATAGTTAAGATCTGTCCAGCCCTGATGCCCCACCCCAACCAGAGACTAGCTCTGCCCAGATGACAGCCAAGGCGTTGTGACAGACCCCCCAGCTTCCCCCGCACACTGCACAGCTCTGCGGTCAAAAAGACCAGGCAAGGCTTCTTTTCTAAGTGTGTTCAGATGTATCACTGTTCCATGTCTCTGTAAGAACAAGACAATCAGGACAAGACCTTCATTTTGCACACAGCCCCCCCCCCTTGAATGGCCACCCCTGACAGCCTGGGAGAAGGAAACAAGGATAAATCTTACCACACCTGCGGCTTATTTTTGCTAAATACTATGGCAGAGATAGGCCACAAAGACCAGTGAGTGTCTGCCACTACCTTTCTTTTGGCATTACAGAGGCTTGCTGACATCCTCTCTGACAGCCTCTCGAGTGTCTCACCTGCACTATTTAAACCAGCCTGTGTGGTAATACAATGTTATTCACACAAACACCTCACAAATGTCCTGCAGAGATCCCAAACCCAAGCTCCAAGTCTCTCAGTTCTCCAACTACAAAGCCAGCATCCAACTCAACAAAGGAACTGCACCCCCTGGGCCTTCCTAACCACCTCCTGCTTCTTCTCCCTCCTCATTTTAAGCATTTACCATGTCCGATGTGGGTAATCAGCATTGGCTACCGCCTTAGCTACCGCTCTTGTTCCACTCATGGCTGACATGAGGCCCTGGGTGTGATGCTATGATGAAAGATGACCAGGGCAGCCACCATGTAGGACCTCGGCTCTGAGATGATCTTACAGAGTCCGTCCAGGGTCATGACTGCTGTCACTATTATTGCAGCTTCTCTACGGAATATTCCCCCAGCCACTTACTCAAACAACTGTTCATCTCTCCATATTTAGCTCAAATGTCAATCTCTCTGTCTCTCTTATTAATACTGATGCCTCTTCCTTTGTCCTCACATTTATATGGTACTGACTTCTATTACAGCATCTCAAACTCTTCAGTTTGGTTTCATTTGCTCATTTGTCATCTCCCAACCAGATGTCAAAATCCTTATGGGAATGTCACAGACAGTGTCATGGTCCCCAGACATGCTCACACCCCACTCAAGAATCTCTGAGCAGACTCTGCTGTAGTAGAAAGGACTTGACAGAAATGATGGAAATGGACCTTCCAGATCACCTGGGTTGTCCAAGTAGGTAATGTTGAATCACATGAATTTCAGAGTGACATGGTAAAGGGTCTTCCCAGTATGAGAAGGAGCTGGCTAGGATGTAGACCCACCCACATAGGCAAGAACCAAAGGGGTACAACTGAAGCTCAGAGAGAGCTTGAGAGGAGCAAGCAACATTTAGAAGCAAAGAACAGCCCTGAGCTAACCTAACCACCAGCAAGGGGACAGCTCATTCCTCCAACTGTGCAAGCAGGGCAGCCTGTTAGCAGTGTGAGTGTGCATAGTGGCAGGTCCTCCACACACCACAGCAAGGCCTCTGACTAGGGTCTTCAGACAGCTAACTCCGCTGTGATCGGCTCTGATGACAGTAGGGTAGAAATGGTGTTTGTGTTTTAAGGACACAGCTAGCAGGTTCAGTAAGAACACAGAAGATAGGCAGCAAGGTGTCAATGGAGTTTGGAAACGAAGTCAGGACTGAGGGTTTATATCTAAGCACTCCCCACAAAGTCACACGACCACAGTACTGGGGTTCAGACTGCGATCATGGGGCACTCTCAACATCCCAAGCTAGTGCACATCTCTTATCAACCAAGTTCAAGGGTGAGCAAGCAACTGTGAAATGTTAGCTGACCCTGCTTTAAAAGCTACCAAGCAAAGAAGGGTGACATGTATACCCAGCCAGCTAGCTCCAGCGCAACATCTTTCATCGCTAAACTGCCCTGCACACGTGCAAACAGTATGTTAGTTACACATCTGGCACACTGCAGTGGGTACGGAAGCAACCAGAAGAGGGGCATTACAAGGAAAGAACGATTCAGATGTGAGACGGAGCACAAGGTGGAGCAGCCATCTGCCCATTCAACAGGAACCCCCTGAAGGACTGACAAGGAAACCCTGCAGAAGGAATAAGGAAGTGACAGAAGCCAGGCTGCTCCACGTAACTCAGGGCTGAAGAACAGCAGAAAAAAAGACTAAGGAAGGATGGATGACCATAGGTGCAAGGAAGACATGGGCTTTGGGTGCTTGCACACAGAGAGACCTATCCCCTCCTTCACTGCCGGCAGGCAGGGCTCCTGACACGTTCTTCACAAGATGGCCCTGGAAATGCACTCACAGTCCTTCAATGGTCTCCTCCACACATAAGGCGATGGACAGTGGTGGGCTCTGTGGAGGCATCTGTGCTCCTAGCACCTCGTCAGGTTTTGCATCAATGTACAACTCTTTATGTGACTCCCCAGAGGGCCAGTTGTATTTGCAAAGAAAATGAAAACCATCTCTGGGGTGAAAGGTGAGGCCCGACAACTTTTTCTTACCAGAAGCCTCCTGCCTGTCAGAATAGAATACTCCTGCAGGAATTGGGAAGGGGCGGGGGGGGGGGGGTCCTCTCCTTGCTGGTCTCACTCAGCCATGAAGCATGAAGCAGATTACATAAAAGGGCCAGTGAGGACGGACAAACCTGGTGGAAAGCACGGGTATATTTGGGCTTTCTTCTCTCACCAACTTTGCTTGCCACTCGACAACGTTCACATTGAGGTAATAAACACAAGAACATATGTGATTTTTTTTTTTAAATGTGCCCTTTGACTGTCAATTTCTCCCAAACAGGTGTTGCCTAAATGATTATAAATTGGCCTCTGGGTACACCTCTTCAACTGAGCCGTACAGGGCTGGTGATAATATAATTAGACCTAAAAACATCAGGCTGGCGACTGCTCCCCATCTGTTTGGCAATAATGTTTAGTTAACAATAGTCTTTAAAAGAAGCACCTTCAAGTTTCATTCTTAAAGTTATTTATAGCGCTGTTCTTAACACGCCAGCACTCCTGCTAACAAGAGCTTTAGCCACTTGGAAATTATTAGCCATAGGCTGTACACCAAGAAAAACGACTGCATTTAACATCTGTATCTCTCCACATTTATACACTGCAGCCTCGTTGAAGTGAGTCCTTAATGAACAGTGGTATAGCATCAATATCATAGTCGCGTGCACACAGATCATAAGGAGCCAGACATGTTTTTAATGCCAATAGTAGGCCAATCTGTAATGAAGCTGTCAGCATAAAGGACAAAATAACAGCGTCTTTAACCCTCAAACTGAATTTGTTCATTTGTAGACTCAAACACAATTTAAAAACTGCTCATGGGTTTGCTCACCTTTATAAAGACAAAAATCTAATTTGTACTAATTTGATACAATTGTCTTCTCAATAAAAGGCTCCTAAAACCATCTTTTATTTCATGATAAAACAAGTACTATTACTAACACTGTCATGAAATAATTACCTCGGACAGCATATCTTATTGAAAGAACACAATTAACATATTTCTCTCTTTCATTTTTCACACGTACATATTAGCGTACTGCCTGACAGAAAGGGCTGCTCCATCTCTGCCCACAGTGGCAGAGCATTGTTTGAGGGGGTCGGGGGAGAGCAACTTAAGTTATTGACCAAACTCATCTGTGCTTCAGCCCCACCAGAACCATGACCACGCACACTCAGAAAGGAGGAGAGAGCGATACACAAGGGAGAGAAAACTTACCAACCATTTACCTCATAGTTGGGGGAGAAAAAGATGGTACCTCATGCTACATTCTCTTCTCAAAATAGGCCACACCGGACTTGACAAATATTTAAGTGATTTCTTATGGGAGCATTAAAACATCGCCATTCTGCAGACATGTGCGTCTGTGTGCACCAAACGGGCAGCCCCAAACCTCCACTACCCCAGTGATGTGTCAGTGAACACAGGCTCTCCAGATTCTATCTAAACCCACTGAGCTTCACACCCCCCTCCCCCGCCTCGACACAATACTTCTATTGACTCTTTGGGGACTTCCCAGTGTCCACCCCATCACACTCGCTTCTCAGCCCTCCCCATACCCTTGTGACCCACACCCTTGTGACCCACATCCAGCAAGGAAAACAGAGTCTACTTTGTGTTATCTTCTTAGTCACTGGTGTGGTCAAACTCCCAGTGGTTTGCCCCCAGTATGATGAGCTGAGTCCCTCTGCTCCTGGACCCCTGCTGGACGTCATCTGCTGTGAAAGGAGACACCCAGCATCCCTCAGCCCTTTTCAAGGGTTCCCTCTGGACCTTGGAAGCAGGAATTACAGGCTTCCACATGGCTTCTGGCATCTGCACAGATCAGGGACAGGGTTCCGATGTCTGTGGTTCACGCTGTGGCCCCAAGTCTGTGACCCCAGATGCATCCAGGTCCATGCCCTGTCCACAAAACTCAAGCATGTCCTCCTCACATTTGAGTTTTGCCCATGCCCACGCTCACAAGCCGTCACTTACAAAACTTCACCTACCAGAATTTAAAAAAAAAAAAAAAAAAAAAAAAGGGTAGGGCCACTCAGACACCAAGTCTCTCACACAAGTATCACAATGTTGATGTTACTGGCACTCTGTCCAAAAAAACAGAAACCAGGAAATGAGCAGCCCAAAGCTACAGCAGCAGGAGCAGTGGCTAAAACACACCATAAAGACGCCCCTCCTGAAAGACCAGAAGCCAGCCCACCTTTGGTCTCCCAGAAGTTCTCTGCTCAGAAATGAAGTTTGAAAAGTCATGTCACCTGGATACTCAGCTCCAGCCAAGACAGTCTCGCCCCCTACCCTCGAGAAGCCACTTGGGTAGCAAGTGCATCCGGCTTCTAGGACTTATGCACAATATTGTTAAGTTTCCTGGGATGGAACCAAATCTTCTCTATGCTGGAACTTCCAGTTTAATGAACCACTTTGGGAGGATCAGGCAACCCGCAGAGCCCTGCCTGTGACCTGGGGTGAAATGGCACCTGTTCCATCACACAAAGACTGGTAATCCTGGGACAGGCTGAGATCTTCAAGCATAAATTTAATCTAGAAATATCTAATATCTTCCAAGGTAGCAAACAGCAGATCAAATCTACCAGAACCATGTGACATTAGCGTTCCCCCCTCTATCTATCTATCTATCTATCTATCTATCTATCTATCTATCTATCTATTCAAGTTCAAAGTGCCTTAATTTAGAGTGTACACGCTTCTGTGGCTTCTAAAGGCCCCTATTTGAGCCCTAATCACCTGGCTGCTGCCTCGACTCCTGCCAAAATCAAACTGGGACAACAGAGGAAGAACTGTTAGGAGGCACAGCAATGAGAAACTGCACTGATAAATATGATAAATAAATAACTGCATTTCTAAGAAAACAACTAATTTTCATTTTCTTCAAATGCCCAGGCAGCTGCAAAGGTTTTCGTATGCTAATTTTTTAATTAGAAGGTATTTGGGCAGTGAAAGCTTTCATATGCACTTCTGATTCTTCATCAAACGTGAACCCCCCCAACTTAGCATCGGTATAGCTGGTGGCGGCCTGAAGGTTTACCATCTGCTGCTACCCAAAGTCACGGTGGCCACCTTCAGAACATATGCATCAAAGCCCAGAGATAAGAGACTGGAGAAATACTGCCTAAGTCAGCATAAGGGCGGTGATGAAGCCAGAGGCAGGCAACGGGCAAGCTACCAGAAAACACTGAACCCTGGGAGTAAGCAGCCATACACAGAAAAGCACCCAAGGTCACTGCCTTCCCGACAGCTGAACCAAGGGCAGAAGACGCAGTACAGCCAATGAGTCTGAGTCCTAGGTGGTAGGTTTTCCTCAGAATAGAAGGCTGGAAATCAGCCTTATTTAAAATAAGCCTATTCTGAGTAAGCTCCAACGTAAGATTTAAGTTGTTTGTTCAGCCTATGAATAATGACAATAAAGGCATATAGTTTACACAGTCACACACAGTGCATGCTAGAAAGGGCTTCTCTCCTGGGCACTTAAAGTCCAAACATTTCCCAAGGAAAATACACTCTGAGACAAGTTAAACAAAATCCACAAAATACCAATTAAAAGGCTGACTGTGATGACTCAAAGTGTCCCTCCAGGCCTGGGGCAGGTGCCGAAACAATGCTATTCTGGGCACACACGCCCGCCCCACAAACTAGTTCATGCCACTGAGTACTTAAATGCTCAATCATCACCATGATTTCTTTAGAGAGTTTACAAGTTTAATTGGAATAAATGGCTAAAAATAAAGCAAATGTTTCCGAGTAATTTATCTTCCAAGAAATGCTAACAATCATAATGTTGCAACATTGGAAGAAAGTTATCTTTGTGCTTGGAAAATATATTTGCAAACACTTAGGAAGCTAAGGCAGGCAGATTGCAAATTCAAGGCCAATCTAGACTCAAAAAAAGGGGGGAGGGAGGAAGGAAAGAGAGAGAGAGAGAGAGAGAGCGCTCCTTAAGGTGACAGCCACACCCAGATGCTGTATAGAACATACATCACTGTGGAGTTAGCTCACCTGTAACACTGAATCTCCAAAATGCATTCCTCTTAACAGAAATTCATCTCTTAACCATACTTAGAAAAAAAAACAGAAAATTTTTATATTTTTAAGATTTTTAGAAAAAATTACCAAAAGCAATAAATAGATACATAAACAAACAAACAAACAAACAGAATGATACCAAAACCATCTTCTAAATAGAGTCTCAAAACGTCAAATGGCGACTGGGTTTGTGTTAATTTCAATCTCTTCTTCTAGATTCGTACTTATTTGCTGTGCACGTGTGTTTTGCCTGTATGTATACATGCATGTGCAGTGCCCAGGGAGGCCAGAGAACACGCGCCCTGCAGGCTTGCTAAGAGCTGTGGTAGGCACTGCTTCAGCTGAGGTTCCTCCTCTCCAGTGACTGTAGTGTGTGTCAAGTTGACATAAAGCCAGCCAGCACACAAAGTCATAAAAAAAAAAAAAGATTGATAAGTGGATGTCATAGAAATTAAAAAGCATCTGTTCTGCCAAAGACAGAGTGAGCACAAGCCACAGCCTGCCACCCAAACACATAGACTCTTCAAACTCAGCAATAAGAACCAGAAAACTTGACTTTAGAGTGGGCCAGACAGGAGTGGAGCTGGGGCCTGCCACCATGAAGCCAGCCGACACAGAAAGACAAATACTATGTATTCTCCCAGCAGGTGCTAAAAGCAAATGACCTGCAGAGCAGGGCTGGAGGCTGGACATGGGGGTAGGTAGGCCTCACCACAAATAGTTGTACAGTTCAGAATAGCTTTTAAAGATCTTTGGATGTTCTCAGCAACATGAACTAAACATTTCAGGTGGGATATAGCAACCACCCCGCAGGCTGCACTCGGCACACATGCACTGAAATACTACACCGGATCCCATAGCTATGTACAATCATTGTATGCCAATTAAAAATTCTCTCTGGGATGGAGCTGGGTGGAAAAGCGCCTGCTGAACATGCAAAGGCTGGGGAGGGCATGGAGCACGTGACTTTCCTGTACAGCTGGAAGGAACACAAAGGGCCACAGCTCCTTTGGAAGACAGCTGGGCAGTTTCTCACAAACCTAAGTCTTCCTTCTCTATCCATGATTCAGCAATGGGGCTCCTGCTGTCTGCCAAAGGAACTGAAAATATGCCCAAACAGAAAATGCCCAAGAAAGTGAGAGCAGCTTTCTTTGTGAGCACCAGAAACACCAAGACGTCATTCAGAGGCCAAGAGGATAAGCAAGCACAGGCCATGAGTTGAGGAAAGTCCCACGTGTGTCACAAAGTAAAGGACAGCCAGCAAATGGCTGCACATGGGAAGTCCAGCAGTGACCTCTGGAAAAGACAACACTGTGCAAAATGAGAGGGGCTGCCACAGTGCAGAGCAAAGGGTGGAGGGTAGAGGGGTGTCCGGAGGCACAGACCCTGAGGGCAATGAGGACAGCCTGAAGGACAGACAGACAGCACAGTGGTGGCCACAAGTCATCATATCTGTACAAAGACGAACACTGTAGACAACAGCAAAAGTGAGTCTTAACATGAATGAAGAGATGATAAAATTATATGTTTTAGAGGTTACAGAGATGGCCTAGTACTTGCTACTCTTCAGAAGGCCAGGACTGAGTTCCTAGCACCTACACACCCACCTGGAACACCAGCTCTAGGAGGTCCCACATCCTTCCTAGGTTCTGCAGGCCCTGTGTTCACACATACAAACCCACAGAGACCCACACAGACTCACACACACACATATTTTTAAAAAATACAAGAAACCGTTTTTTAGCTTTGTTTTTATTTAAAAATCCACTACATTAGCACAGATCTGTATTCTAAGAAGCCCTCAGAGCAGGACTGGGTTCCAAGAATGCCATGAGGTAGCATACATGACAGAACAAAACAGCAGGACAGAGCGGCTCTGACGGTTACAGCACAGTGTCTGCCTGTTTGGAACATGGTCTGATCAGCTAGCCACCGACAACCGACTGGAGCCAGGGTGCTGTGGCAGGCCGAGACGCAGGAGGTAAGTCGTTAAAAAATGTATGCGATAGTTTGGTCTTTGAACACT
The DNA here is from genome assembly GCF_978045245.1 of Mus caroli. Taxonomy (NCBI): domain Eukaryota; kingdom Metazoa; phylum Chordata; class Mammalia; order Rodentia; family Muridae; genus Mus; species Mus caroli. Next base: position 188,641,893 of record NW_028227256.1, read on the forward strand.
TCCCAAAAGGCCCATGTGTTAGAAGCAGCTCAAAGTGCTGACAGGAGATAGTGGAACTTTTAGTCTAGGAACCCAGGGAAGAATGCAAGGGCATTGTGGGTATGCCTTTGAAGTGGATGCTGGCCCCTTAGCTAAGGAGGAGAGACAAAGGCAGTCAGTCTGTCCTGACTGGCCGTCCATCTTACCTCTGAGATTCACTGTGCTGGACTTTTCTCCTTCTCAGCTCCTCCCTGTGGCATGGGTGCAGTGGGGACAAATACCAAGGTCACCAGGTCTCAGATCCCCTGAGTTAGTTCTCTGGATGCATCTAGAGCAATCAACTTAGGACAGATCTGTGTGCATGCACATGCATGTATGTGTGCATGTGAGTGTGTGTGTGCATCCTTCCTACAGTATGAAGTACAAATGTATTCTTCAGCTATAGACTATGAAATGACCCTTATCAGAGGCACAAGCCCTATAATCATGTGGCTAAAGATGAGATACAGTCAGACCTCTAGGATGCTAACCTGCTACTGTCTTCTCAGGTGGCCAACTCTTTAAATAAAGCATAACTTGAAGATTCTAGTCCTGGCTTCTGTCTGTGCGAGGGGCACCACAGGCCATTCACATCTCCAGAGGCCAAAGAGCAACGCCAAGAGCACATGGGGGAAAGCTCTGAATCCATGAGCCAGAGTCCACCATCAGTTTTGCAAATGACCACCTCAGCTTCTGTCCCAGCACAGGAGGCTGCATGCATGCTGAAGGTATGGCCTTTCAATTAATTTATGCTCTCAGGCCAAAGTGAGGATGTGGCTTCTGTCAGGTTGATCCCAGTGAACGCTATCGTGAGTATGACCATGCAATGAGAGAAATCTCTCTACTTGTCTCTCAATTTTGCTGTTAACCTAAAAATATTCTAAAACTGGTCTTTTTATATTTTTTCTTTGTTTACAAGTCATTTGTCCAAATCCCCAGTGCCTCACACCCTAAAACAAGACAAAAAATGTAGGTTATTCTCCAGTAAATTACCCAGGAAGTAACTATTCCAACCACAAACAACCATTTAAAATCTCTCCGCTCCCAAACACCAGACGTCAATGGCTGTTCCGCAATGGCGCCTCTATCATGGGGTGAGCCTCAGTGAATAATACTCCCATCGCAGAAACAGCTTTCGTGGGACTCTTCAGATCCTAGGCCTCTGCATCTACTACTTCCTGACACCTGCTTCCACAGGACACTGGTGTCCTAAGGAAACTGGATATAAAGACAGCCCAGCCGAGACAGAGTACAAAGGACCGAGAACTGGGTTTGACAAAGGACAGCTAAAGAGTGAGGGAAACAGCCACTCAGAGGCTCTTCTCAGATCTCAACACCTTTCTTTGTCTCCTGGATTTGATTGTGTTTTCTGGTTTTGTGAAGAACCTGCCCAAGGCCATAAAGACACTGCTAAATAGATGGTAAACACAGAAGCCCTGGGTCCATGGGCCCAAGTTCAGGTCAGGCCATTCAAATCCCTCATGAATTATTATTTATCCCGTTTCTCAGGTTTGAATCTGAAGTTTCCTTGAGATGGTGGCTTGACTTTGTTAAGTTCAAGTGAAAATTAATTCTGCTAAAACTACATTCTACTATTGTATCTCACTTCAGAGCCCTGATTGCATCTGCTTAGAAAATACAATATTTTTTAGGTTGCTGTACATGCTTTCCCTGCCTGTACCCTGCACAGATACGCCTGATTAGGTATAATGCCTAGAAGCTAGAGTGAGCTCCAAAAAACAGCAGTCTACCCACACAGCCGTCTACCATCCACTGGTAAGAACGGCACGTGTGGGCCAGTCAGACCCTCACACACAAGGATAACAGACATGGCAGCAAGTCCCTGCTTGTCGGTGCATGCCCAAATCAGCTAGCTGCCTGGGAAGCCCGATTGCCTTTCTAAGAGAAAGGGCCTCAAAAGCAAGACAGTTGTAAAACCTACTATTTTAATCAGTTTATACTTTTATATATAGCAGATGAAGCCAAAGTTTGGTGCTGCTTAAAATGTAGCATTGTGATGTAATCCAAGAAGCATAGCCTGAGAATACGGTATGCCCATGACTTTCCAACAGTCTAAGCCCTTATAAAACACAAAGGCACAACACTCATTGTCAGATCAACCAAGCACCTGCCAGAAATCCACAGGTGTGCTCTGTGGGAGCTGTGACAGTGGTGGGGGTGTGGGGTATGTGCGGCTGACGGATGCTGCAGGTGTACACAGCCTTCAGAGCATTTGAAGTCATTTAGCATGGTTACTGTCTCTTCTTGTTGCCTCCAAAATTATTCAACGAGTATGCTTGGCCATTTGAGGAATCTAAGGCTTGTTGGAAAAAGGCACAGATAACATCAAAATCTGCTATACAGAGCTGGGCATAGTGGCTCCTGCCTACAACCCCACACTTAAGAGGCCAAGGAAAGACGGCCTTGAGTTCCAGGCCAACCTGGGACTACATAATTGAGTTCCAGGCCAGCAAAACCTGCCAAGTATGCGGTGTATGACTTTAATCCCAGCACTGGGGAGACAGAAATAGATGTATGTCTGAGTTCAAGGCAGGCCTGCCTGCTCTACATAGTGAGTTCCTGGGCAGCTGAGGCTACTGTTTCAAAATGTAAAAGAAAAAAAGATACATAAATAAAAGTGGTAAATAGGGTAGACTAGTGCTACAGTATAAATTGAGGCACAAAAGAGCACAAGCAAAAGAAATGTAGACAAACCCCAGAGAAAAGCAGGAGAGCTTTAAAGAAAGGCAGAAATGAACAGTGAGGAGGGGCTGGGGCAGATGAAGGAAAGCCCTGGGAGGCACACGCTGCCCTGCACACTCTGGTCTTCAGACCTACAAGACAGCAGGGCCAGAACCACACAACACTGAGGTGGCAATGGCTCTGCAGGGGAAGAAGCCATGAGCAGAAGAGAGGAGAGCAGGGCCAAGCCAAGACAGGCTGGGGAGGCTCAGCCAGGAGGCCTGCACTGTCAGCTAAGATGTGTGTGAAGGTTACACACACGTTGGAGGTTGTAGGGCTGCATTTTTCCAAAGCATCATCATAAGTGACTGCAGAATCAGTATGAACGGTGGAGGAGAACCAGACCAAACATGCACAACAGCACATTTTAAGATAGGGAGAGAGACTAGGTACAGACTTCAGAGTAGACACAATTCCATCGCCCATATTTTTCAATCTCATACAGGGATCAAGGAAAATTGGGCTGGGTGTGATTCCTGGTGCCTAAAGGGATAGGCAAATAGCAAGTGCTGCTGTTGAAGGAGAGGAGAGGAGAGGCAAGTGGCTCCCTCGGGTCACTAATGGGGGCTAATACAAGCCAGAAGACAGCAGCACCCCCAGATAACTGACAGGGACACACTGATATGAGTTGGGAGAAGGCAAGACACACAGGTGCACTTTTTAACCTACTCCCTCCAACTCTGGGAAAATACAAAAGAAAAAAGAAAAAACATCATAGCATTAGGAGATGGTCTCCTGCTGCCGCATCCATCACAGGCCGAGGCAGACAGCAATATCTCTGAGGGTCAAACAGTACGGAGATAGTTACAGCATGTGCTGCGTAGTCTGAAAACAGGACTGAGAGTAACATTGTCCTACTGGATTGTATAAAAAGTCTAAGGTTCATATATTAAAAATAGTAACCACATACATTTCAAATTTCTAATTGTTAATCAATACATACAATCACAATAGTTTTGTCTTGCATAGTTTTAGGCATTGGGAGTCTACAAAATTCTCATATGTAGCAGGTATTAAGGATAAATGAGACCCTGCTTTAGCTACTGAGTTTGTGATAACTAAGTCCCTTTAGTCACTATGGGAATTTTCTACTTCTGAAGCTTTAAAACTGTGTCACTCACATACTGGCATGCCATTAGGCTCAATTGCTTCCGTAACATTTTAGTGAGGATGAAACAGAACAGGTTGATAGGAAACTTGAACAGCCCAGGTCTAACAATGAGAAGATGCAGTTTTAGAAAGAGATGCATCTGGATTCAAACTCATGCTCTGTCTCAACACAAAATGCATCTATGACCTTCTGAGTTCAAATCTAAACAATAGAGGCTGCCCCTTAACAATCAAAGCCACACCCTGGATCTGCAGGAACCTAGCAGCTAGCTGCTGTGGAGCCACATGCTTCTCCTGCATCTCTTAATATTTTAACAGTAACTGTGGCATTACAGTTTGGGATGAAGACATCGTTAAAGACACATCTTATTCCAATAAAATGGTTTTTTCTTTTTAATTTTAGATACTCTAAATTTAGAACAATTTGACAAAACTGTAGTTTCCAAACATGTCATGGGCCCAAACACATGACTTTACTAAAGAGAGCAGCCTTCCCCACAGCACAACATACCCGGACTCACCACTTTCACCACAGGCCGCTGCATACACTGAGGTATGCCCCTGTGTTGCCAGTGAGTTTTAGGAGTCTTGGTATGCTCTGGATAACAGTCTTCAATCAGTTATCTTTAAAGTATTTTCTCCAGTCTATTGGGCTTGTCTGCTCACCCCTATCATAGGATCTTTCACAGTTATAAAGTGCTAATCAAGTCCAGCATATAACCATCTTGACTGCTACCCTTTATGAGACTTGAACTCAAGAAGTGTCAGCGCTCCGACTTCCACCCTTCCCCTTCACTATTACGCTGCCCATCCGGGGTCTTTGCCCCTTCATATAAATTCTGAAGTCAGATTGTTGATGTACAGAGATTTACCTGGTGAGCTTTGAAATCAGACTGTACTGAATCCACAACAGTGTGCCTTCTTATCCACGCCATGCCCCTCTCCTCTTCAGTTCTGTTTTATCTCATCGGGGTTACAGTCTTCCTTACCCAGATGCTGTGTATACTTTCTTAAATTTATACATCCGTATTTAGTTTGGGGCACTAATGGAAAGTATGTTTGGAGATCTGGGGGAGGGCAGGGTCAAACAGAAATTTATTATGTAACCTGGCTATCTTAAAACACAGAATCCTCCTGCCTCAGTGTTAGAATCTTGAGTTTTAGAATCACAGCTGTGCACCACCACAGCTGACTGATGCTTAGGGGTCAACTCTAGAAGCCTTCTACCACTGAGTTATTTCCTCGGCCACTTGATACTATTTTTAATTTCAGATTCTAATGGATCACATAGGAAGGTAGCTAAGTACAGTGTGCTAGTTTTACGTCATGCAACCCCGATGTAACTGTCTATTGGTCATAAGAGTGTCAGTCCTTTCAGATTACACAGTCATGTCACCCACAGGCCAACACGGGAAGCTTCCTTCCCAATCTCTATAGCACTGCTTTCCTATTCTATACTTGGAAGACATTACAGAGCACTGGCTTCGGGTCTTCTGTAAATGTTAGACGGAATTCCACTTCACCTGGGCCTAGTGCTGCTTTGTGGGTGGTTTGTGTACTCACTCAGTTTCCGTGGTGGGTAGAGAGGCATTTACCCAGATGGCCTGTTCCTTCCCTGTGGGTTTAACAGGCTTTGTCTTCTAGGGATGCGGTAACAAACTGTACGGTGATTAAACTCATCACATCCAAACTGTTCACTGCACAAGATGGAGTGGCATAGGTCTGGTTTCTGATATAAAGATCTTTCTTCCATAATTATCCTCTCCTCAGGCTTAGCAAGCTCACTGATGTTCAGAGAACTGCCCGTTAGTGTGGTTCATTTTCCTACTGGTCTACCTATTTTCAATTCCATTGATTTCTGTTCTGATGATCATGTTTCTTTTCTTCCTTTTCTCGGCTCCCACAGTGGAGGCATGGATTCCTGAGCCTGCTTCTCTCTGAACCCAGGCAAGCACTCCTACAAAGCCCTCCCAACTGCTTCCCATGCATCTCTAATCAAGAAAATACTCCAAACAGAGTACACAGGGGCCACTCTGCCACTCCTGAAACCATCACATCAACAGTTACAAGTTACTGCACCATGCCGGAGTTCATCTACTTGGTCTGCTTTCCTCTGTGCCTTACATTGTGTTTTATCTACGTATGTTACTCTTCTGAGGTCACTCCCACGGATGAGTGAAACCAGTGACACAGAAAATAAGGGTTCATCGACACTGGAGGCAGGCACAGCATACCAAAGCTGAGCTAACCCATCAGGAGCCAGCATGCCCCTGGTAAGTAAGTACTCTGCTGCAGCCTGTGAGAGTCACCGTTGCAGATGCTGCAGTAAACACAGTCTGGGGGACACAGGAAAGCAACATGCTCTACTCCTGCACCGTTGGTACAGTCTCAGTACACAGCAAGAGAGTCTCGTGTACTCTCTGACTAGAGCTGCCAAATGCACTACAGCAACAGTCTCAGGACATCATTGCATAGTGGGCAGTACTGTGCGTGTACATAGACTTTACATGCATATCCAATGACTGACATGTATGTATTTATGGGGTGGGTGTCCCACAGCAGCTTTCTAGAGTTCAGAAAATAACCTGCAGCAGTCAGTTCTCTCCTACCACATGGTCCTTCATCGCTGTACAATGCTGTACATCTCCACAGCCCTTTCATCTGAAGACTCCTCATCTGCCAGTGGAGCCAGTCTTGCTGTCTTCTGACCAGCGTGGACATGTGCCTTTCCCATACTCTCACCCTAAAACTCTTTCTATCACTGTATCTGAAATGAATCTCTTGTATACATCACAGAGTTAAGTCATATTTTTAATGCACTCAGATCATGTTTTCTTTAACCAATATAATTAGATTATTTATATTTAGTGTAATTGATAATGTGTCTGAGCTTACATTTGTATGAGGTTTTAAAACTTGTCCTGGGATTTTGTTGGTTTCTGTTTACTGCTTCTACTTTATTATGGATTAATTGAATATTTTTAGAATCCTACATTAGGCTGGATGTGGTGGCACACATCTGTAACCTCAGTACTTAAGAGGGCAAGGTGTGAGAGTCATATTTCAAGGCCACTCAGGTTACACAGCACGAGTCTGCACCCACATATATAAATAACAAATAAGTAAATATGTGTACATCTTTACTTCAGTTTATCTACAGAGCTTTGAGTGGCATCTCCAGTTATTATAGAATATATACACATGTAATATACACACTAGCAACCACAGAGTCATCTCTCTGTCAAGTTGTGTGAACTGTTCCTCTCTTTATACTCTTTCTATACCCTCCCTTATTTATAAATTGTCTTTAATGGTTTTTTTCTACATATATTTAAAACTGTGTCAGGGCTGGAGAGACAGTTTAGCCATTAAACGTCGGGACTCACAACCAAAGCGCATAAAACTCTATCAGAGAATCTTGCAACTCTGACTCCAGTCATAATGAGCGTTAGGAAATAGGTACTGCAGCTTGGAGACTCCTCTCCATGCCGGGACCTCATATTGCACTTCTGCTTGGAAAACGCACTGGTTATGGCAAGTCTGCAAGGCACAGCCTTGTCTGCCTTTCATCTGATGATGCCCACATTTCCCCTCATGCTTTCTATGCTTCTTTAATGAGCAGGGTGCCGCTAGCAGTCTGGACTAGACTAGGCTGAACTCAGCCTCAGAGATGTGCACTGAGATTAAAGGTGTGGCCACCACACATGGCTTCTCCCGCCATTCCTGAAAAAAATTTTCTCAGGATACAGAAGTCCAGTCCTTTAGCACTTATGTCATGCTGGGTCCTTTGACCTCTAGGGTTTCTAAGGTCATTTGATGTTTCTCCCTCCTGCTTTTACTTGCTTTCCAAGCACTGGTTTTTAGAAGCTGGTTGAGGGGCCGTCCAGTAGATGTTGGTAGTGTGCCCTATTCTGGGCTCACACAACTCCTGACTTTAGGGCTTATGTCTAGATGTTACATGTTAAGACAGCTCAGTCACGGACTCAGCCTGCTCATGTTCCCAGGCCCCCCTTCTCTCCCTGCTTTTGGATTTCCATCCACTTGTGGTGTGGGAGCTGAAGAAGGGCACTGCGACGCTCAGCAAGCACAAGCATTCTATTGCTGCTCTCTGACCTGTCCTGTCTTCTGCCCTGATCGTTTCTTCGTTTGAATCTTGTGTGCTTGTAATTACTCACTGAACCACGTTTACAATGGCCATTTAATCCTCCCTTCAGAGCTGATTACACTTCTCTCTCAACTGAGGTCTCCTCCTTCTCATAAGACAAGTGGCTTTCCACAGAACCCTGGGCAGCAGACTATAATGTGATGTCATCTAAGACACCAACAGGATTTTGACCGTGTAGGCTAGATGAAGTACAAGCAGGAACTCTTTGTAATTAGCCCAATATAATCCAATGCATAATATACAAATATTGATGAATCTGAGTTCCCAATAAAAAGTCTTCCTATGTATTATCATAAGGACATTATTTAGATGTCAAGAAAATAAATATCCATTTCTCCAAGTCTGTCAACCTGAACAACTGTCCAAACTTCCCAGTCATACTTAGCTACAAAGTATAAAGTCCAGCATTTTGTTGACATCATAGCAATCCCAAAGTCTAGCTAACTGACCCCAGGTGAGATTGGACGATGAGGCACCTGGTCTCATAACAGTGACAGTTTGAAGACTGTGCAAAGCCCTGGCTTCAGGCTTCTTCGCAGAGGATCAGTGAATGGAGGTGATCCTGCCTTTTGATCTCCAGTGTTGTCTCTAACTTTTGTTTTGTTTTGAATTTGTTTTTTATCCCACAGGAGGTTGCAGCGCATTCCAAAGAGTCCTGCTTGCTCCTCACTCAGCCGTCCCTGAGGAGGATTATGCAGCGTCAGCACGAGAGCAAGGGCAGGGATTTGGCAATGGCTCAGAGCTGCTGAGGGGGCTGTGACCCTGAAACAAGCCAGGTAACAGGGACCATCATCAGAACACTCTCAGCTTTTGATCATCCAATGGTCAATTGACTGAGTCAGAGAACTGTATGTAAGCAGTACACACTGAACACTAAGTCAGGCCTGCAGTGAGCTCTGTGTAAGCACTCTGCACTCAACACTGCAGTAAGCTCTGTGTAGCACTCTGCACTCAACACTGCAGTGAGCTCTGTGTAAGCACTCTGCACTCAACACTGCAGTGAGCTCTGTGTAAGCACTCTGCACTCAACACTGCAGTGAGCTCTGTGTAGCACTCTGCACTCAACACTGCAGTGAGCTCTGTGTAAGCACTCTGCACTCAACACTGCAGTAAGCTCTGTGTAGCACTCTGCACTCAACACTGCAGTGAGCTCTGTGTAAGCACTCTGCACTCAACACTGCAGTAAGCTCTGTGTAAGCACTCTGCACTCAACACTGCAGTGAGCTCTGTGTAAACACTCTGCACTCAACACTGCAGTAAGCTCTGTGTAAGCACTCTGCACTCAACACTGCAGTAAGCTCTGTGTAAGCACTCTGCACTCAACACTGCAGTGAGCTCTGTGTAAGCACTCTGCACTCAACACTAAGTCAAGCCTGCAGTGAGCTGTATGTCAGCACTGTGCACTGAGCACTGCAGTGAGCTCTGTGTCAGCACTCTGCACTCAACACTGCAGTGAGCTCTGTGTAAGCACTCTGCACTCAACACTGCAGTGAGCTCTGTGTAAGCACTCTGCACTCAACACTGCAGTAAGCTCTGTGTAAGCACTCTGCACTCAACACTGCAGTGAGCTCTGTGTAAGCACTCTGCACTCAACACTGCAGTGAGCTCTGTGTCAGCACTCTGCACTCAACACTGCAGTGAGCTCTGTGTCAGCACTCTGCACTCAACACTGCAGTGAGCTCTGTGTAAGCACTCTGCACTCAACACTGCAGTGAGCTCTGTGTAAGCACTCTGCACTCAACACTGCAGTGAGCTCTGTGTCAGCACTCTGCACTCAACACTGCAGTGAGCTCTGTGTAAGCACTCTGCACTCAACACTAAGTCAAGCCTGCAGTGAGCTGTATGTCAGCACTGTGCACTAAGCACTGCAGTGAGCTGTGTGTAAGCACTGTGCACTAAACACACAGCATGCACTCTACTTAACACACTCACAGCACAGAGCATGGCACCTGCCCAGGCAACGGGCTTCCAAGAAGATGACAGGAGCCCGCTGGGCACCCACCAGTCTGCCTCTTATTTTCCTTCTGCTTCTGCACAAGGAAACATATGCAGGTGCATCTGAGAGCAGAAGGTAATCTTCAAAGTTATCTAAGACAAAATCCACCAACCACTGCGCTCCCTCCACAGCTTCCCTCTGCTGACACCCCCACCATGCCTTGGATGCCTCTACTGAGAAGAAGCTCATGAGATCTCAGGTCTACTCCATCTTTGGTCAAGACACTAATTCTTAAAGGGTATTCAGCCAGGTGGTGGTGGCTAGCACACACCTTTAATCCCAGCACTCAGAAGGCAGAGGCAGGCAGATCTCTGAGTTAAAGACTAGCCTAGCTTACAGAGTGAGTTTCAGGACAGCCAGGGCTACGCAGAGAGACCATGTCTCTGAAGGAAGAAAGGGAGGGAGGGAAGGAGGGAGGGGCAGGGAGAGGGGAGGAGGGAGGAATGAATCTCTAACTATGAGTCCAATTCTCTCTCTCTCTCTCTCTCTCTCCCTCTCCCTCTCCCTCTCCCTCTCCCTCTCCCTCTCCCTCTCCCTCTCCCTCTCCCTCTCCCTCTCCCTCTCTGCAACTTAAGCTTCTGTGGCTCTAGCTGTCTCCTGGGAGGAGGGGGGAACCTGCAGGCCCCACTGCACACTACATCCCCTCAGTGAGCCCCAGCACTCCATTTGCAGGATGCACGCACTGCTCCAGCATAACCAATACTCTCCTGGATTTAAACACGCATGACAGAGCTACAGCTCTGAAATACCCAAAGCCTACACACGTTTGATGAGGTGAAATGGCCTCATACTCTATCTGGGCTTCCTTAACAGGTCTCTGAAGGCCTTCACCAGCCACATCATTTCTACAACAGAATGGGCACCTGCCTGTCTATACTCTAAGAGCCCTGGTACTTACTCCTTGTTTCATAAAGGGTTTTACAATCCCAACAAAGAAACGGAAGACATTTCCTCCTCTCCAAACACTAAACCAGCCAACAGCCATGGCTCACTAGTGTCCTTGTGGAATGGTTTTTGGGAGCAGTCTCAGCTTACACCAGTAGGTGTCACTCTACGATGCAGTTTAAATTCTTTTCAATTCACTCATCCAACAACTGCACTGGGGGCCCATGGTGTGGGTGGCAAAATTCTAGGTACAAAGAGACCGGTGGGAAGGCAAACAGTGCAACACCGTTCTCACGAGCTCTGCACCGTAGCCGCTAATGAGACCACCTCCTTGGCTTCTAGATCCAGTTTATGAATGTGTTTCCTAGTGAACTTTAATACAAAGTTGAACTTGCCAAGTTAATAAATAACTCGAGATAATTCACAAATAGCCAAATGAATTGCTAAAATGAAACAGAATCAGAGAGTATGCCGCCCCAGATCTACGAGGTTGCACCCTGAGTATTTTCTAGACTTGAGTTTACTCAACTCCAAGTTTCTAAAACCCAAATTTAAGGGATTCCTTAGTACAAGAAAAAGGAATTTTCCTTGAACAGCAATCCAAATGTTAAAGCCTGCCTGCTTATGTTTTACTAGCAGACTTGAAGCCATGATCTTCAAGACTATCTGCAAAGCTAACTGAGTCCCAGACACACAGCTTCTTCTTACCACTTAGAAAACAGCATCTGCGAGGCACTGGTGAATGGAGACGGATAGCAATGGTCTGTGTCTCAACTATAAAAGCAGGGACTGCTCTGCTGCCAAGAGTCTGCTTGTGTTAATCTGTGGAACTCCTAGCTATTACCAGAGCTGTGTCGTGCCTTAAGGTTCAAAGCACAACAATGAGCAGTCACAGAGTCAAAAGAGACAAGTCTAAGAGCTAATCTGTCAGCACACGCAGGAAGGCGACCTGGCTGCACCTGCGTCCACTCGGTTCTCATCTGGTTCAGTCTGCTCTCAAACAGAATGCTCTCCATAACACAGACTGCTTACAGTAGCAGTCACAGGAACATTACTGGCTCTGAACAACATACAGAATGCCCTGCTGCACAGAATCCTTTAAGCTCAAACTTCTTTCATACCTGTTTGAGACAATGATGCTCACAAGAGTAAAACACCAAGAGCTTCCCCCAAGTTTTGACTTGATGTTCTTTTAGAAGGCTTCAGAGAGTGAGCGCTTGCCCAGGCTTCTCAAGCTGCAACGCACACTGCTCAAGTGCAGCAGGGACTCACAAGAACACTTCAGCACACGAGTGGCAGTTGATGGACCAAAACAAACAACACTCAGGTGTTTTCAGGACAATGCCAAGAGGTCAAGAGATCAAGATCCATTTGTATCAACTTTAAACACAGCATTTCTCTGATGTTATGGTGGTAGAGCAACCTCATATTTCCAGAGTATACAAAGTGACAGGCTCAGTATTGACAAACATTTGGCATGACTGGCATGTCACTAAGCTTTGTAGAACCAGGGAAGATAAAAAGGGCTCAATAAAACAGGAAAACAGGTTTTGGAGTCAACCGAGTTCAGATTTGTGCTCAGCACTCCTACAAGTTGGCCAATTGACTTCTGGGCATGGGACTCTATGTTCTGCATCACTTTCCCACTAAGATGAACATAATGGGAATGTAAGAAGGGCTCTATTAACCACTTTATATAAATGCCTACTATGGAGGTGTGGGCACACAGCAGGTGCTCATAAATGACACCTACCAGGAAGTCCAACTTTCTTTCTGACCATTAAAGTAACTGTATTGGTTACTGCTGAACAGCCACAAATTCACCAATTTAAGCAATACAAAGTCTATGTTTCTATCACTACACTTTAGAAAATTAAAACCCTTACTCAACTGAATGCCAACAAACACACACCTTCTCCTTGGCACAGATGTATTTTGCATGACCTTATGTGAGTTGCTGAGATGAAAGCCAGTCCTCGGTGCTTTGTTATTTTAAAGTGCAGATGCATCTGAGTCATTTCCCCCTTTGTTTCATATCCTTAAGATCCAAAGCTTCAAAGACAGAATGCCAGCATGCAGTCGATTTATGACTGAACTCTTGAAGAGACACTGAAGAATTACCTTGTCAATCACCCCAAGGACTCGGAAGGCCTTCAGCTCCTCGGCAGGGCTCCTCAGGCTCCAAGGGGGCCTTGAACTTAGTGATCCTGGAGGCTAATGGAAGATATCAAAGATTACACATCAGTCAGGGAGGGACTTGAAGGAAGACTGCCTACTGAAGCAAACACCAGGCCAAAGGAAACTAAATTTATCAGAAATCAGAGAAGAGAAATAAAAGGAAAAAGTTACTGTTTGTCTGTAATGTAAAATGAAAAATCAAAATAAAGAAAATGAAAATGAAAAAGCAAGACAAGAGCACAAGTAAGTAAGTCATACGGCTGGAAACGGGCTTTTAACCAAGGAGAACTAATGAGCTGATGTCAGGAAACTGTCGAACAATTAGCTGAGCGGGCCAAAGTCAGTGGCAGCCTTGAATTTACCCAAGACAGACCAAAAGTAATTTAGGAAGAAAACAAACAAAAATATTATTAAACAGATTCACTTGAAACAGAAGAGGTATAACCTTGAAATAACAGTCCTTCAGTGTTTCTTTATAAAACAAAGTAAGCAGTTAGATACTTTAATCTATACCATATGTTTTAAAGAGAATTGACAGATTCAAGTTAACCAGAAAAAGCGCCAACCAATGGTGAGAAAATAAATGCCCCATCCGTATAGTCAGTGATTATTAGAACAGAGCTTGGAGTGATCCATGAGAAAAAGAGCTTTTCTTCAAATATTTGACTATCTGTGATGTGGAAACCAGTCTATTGCCTACAAACAAGATGAGTGACTGTGGAAAGGCTGCTGGAGCACCACGGTTACAAACAGTCTCAACTTCCAAACTCTGGCTTCGCCCTGCCAGGCAGCTAAGTCCTGAGAGGAGCAGGGCTCAGCATGTCCAGCTGGATTTCTGTAGTTTCTCCTCACAGGAGACACAAAGCCTTGTCACACAGGGCAGACGGACTTACCAACAAACTAGATTAGAGTACAGAGGGACAGCGTGGTAAGGAGCCTACTAAGACCCCTCTCCCGACACTTCACAGACTGGCATGGCCAGACAGAGCTCTTAATAAGAACTGCACCCTGATCACTGTTGGGGCAGAGTCGGGAAACTTAGCAAGGAAACCGCCTGGGGAATTGGGTGCAAGCTGTCATGGGGAGACTACCACCTAGGGTAGACAGTGTCTAAAGGCAGCAATCAATTCTCATTGCCTTCAAAGAGCTTCCTCGTCGCTGGGTACAGCAGGAAAAAGCTAGTGATGCTGGAGTTGGGAGGGGTTTGGTTTGGTTTGAATTTTGTAAGCAGGGTCTCCTGAAGCCCAAGCTGGCCTCGAACTTGCTTTGTAGCCAAGGGAGGATCCTCATGCTTCTATCTCCCACATGTGTGTGTGTGTGTGTGTGCCTGTGTGTGCCTGTGTGTGTCTGTGCATGTATGCATGTGTATATTTACATGTGCACGTGCATGCGCATACACATAGAGATCAGAGGTCAACACTGGATGCTTCTTCAATCACTCTCCATCTTACTGTTTGAGAAAGACCTCTCCCTGAAGCTGCAGCCCACTGATTGGCTGGTTGGCTCCATGGATCCTGAGGTCATCACCCCTGCCTCCCTGTGCTAGCATTATAGGCATACAATGCCAGGTTCACTTTTTACACAGGTCCTGGGATCCAAGATCCTCATACTTCATCAACCAAGCCATTCTTATTCTTAGCCGCAGCCTTTGTTTTAGAGATGCTTTAACTTGATAAAATATCTCAATTGCAACAGATAATAATAATTTTTAAATGATATAATTTGATTTCTTAGATATGTCTCAGCAAATGTTATTTGATATCACAATTCATTAGGAACCAAAGTAGATGTCAGAAAAAAGATACATCACTGCCTCCTTAAAAGCTGAAAACTGGCCGGGAGGCAGAGGCAGGCAGATCTCTGAGTTTGAGGCCACCTTGGTCTACAGAGTGAGTTCCAGAACAACCAGGGCTACACAGAGAAACACTATCTCAAAAACAAACAAACAAACAAAAAAAGCTGAAAACCTAAGGAAAATGTTTAATGCATACTATCAAGACATCAGTGAATCCATTGGAACTGTCAAAAGGCAGTCTCTTCTGCAGGAGTCACACTGTCTTCCTTCATCATTACCCTCTCTCTTCTGCAGGAGTTACACTGTCTTCCTTCATCCTTACCCTCTCATGCCTACACTGAGTGTGGCACTCACAGAAAGCTGCTCTAACAATTTTCCTCCTATGCGAAGGGGACTCAGAGGATGAATCACTGCCATCACAAAGAGAGAATGGGATCCTAGACAGACCTCAGCTCCACCCTGCTGCTGACAACCTTTCAATTAAATGCCACATACACACACATGCACACATGTACATCTTGCTGCATTACCAACAAGAAAGAAAAGCTGCTTGTAATTTTAGCTAAAGAGCTACCAAGGGAAAGTACTATTTTATCTGTTACATTTGATGTTTGATACTCCAAACTCCACAACACGACATCCCGTCTTCTGTTCACATTTCTCAGTCCCTGCTCACTGGTCTCTCAGACTCCACAGACAGCTCACTCTGCTTATGCCACTGAGTGCATGGTGAGAAACACAACAGTGCTATGGTGTAGACTGTGGATGCATCACACGCCCTTATGTTGATGTCCGTCCCAGCTCAGCAGTATTCAAAAGTGAGGTCCCTGGGAGGTGACTGAGTCTTGAGGGCTCTGACCTCATCAATGATTCTACTTATGGATTCATAGCTTAAAAGACTTTGGGGTTGTGTGTTAGTGAGATTTAGGAAGAGGGCCTAAGTGGAGAAAAGTAGGTCACCGGAGACTTGCCTCCCATTCTTACACTCTACCACAGGTCAGAAATAACAAAGCCAAGTGACCACGGTCTGAAACCATGAGCCAAGATAAACCCTTGCACCTTTTCCACAGCAATTAAAAACCTAACACGATACAGGTCATCGAGAGGCATGAATGGTCTGCTACAATGAGGGTCACAGTGGAGGACCGGAAAACAAAAGTCCATACTTGAGTTTGGTTTCCACAGCCCTTGAATGCTGAGGAGAGCCATGTGCACTGTGCGCTCCCGAATGGGGAGAGCAGGTGCTCTGTGTGAGAAAGGAGCTAAAACGCACTAAGTAGATGCTGCTGCAAACAGCAGTGACTTGGGGCAGATAGGAATGGCAGAGGCGGCAGACACAATCTTCTCTTTCTTCTTTAAAGTGCTTTGCAAGCTTCAGGTCAGACAGAGTACACAACGATTATGAAATAAAGGGATCATCTTAAAAACCTCATACTGTTGGCTTCTAGGAGAGAGAGAGTCAGTCTGCTTTGAATGTGTGGCCCCTGGTGGGTCTAACATACACCACTTCATGGTCCACATAGGCAGCACACTTTGGACTTGTGGGTCAAAAAGGAGGACACAGAGTTAGAACCGTGGGGAGTGGAGAAGTGAGGAATACATCTGATAAAATACATTGCATGTGCTTATGAAACACTCAAAAACTAAAATTATTCTTAATAATCTCTTATTTCTTATATATAGTAGCATTTAAATTAGTTATAACTCCACAGATCTGGTCCTGTCTTTAGACAGCAAAGGGAAATATAAATCTACAGGGTTTAATAACATAAAGAGGCTTCAGAAACCAGATCCAGGTCTTGGCTTATTTTGTCTTTCTAACAGAAGGACACTGAGAAGCAATACAGCTAAGCTGTCTCTGGTGACAAAAGCTGGTGGCGGGAGAGAGCACTGGTCTGTGAGCATATTCAGGTAAGGTGGTGCATGCCTGCAACCCTAGCACTCAGGTCTGCTGATGCAGGAGGACTGCCATGAAGAGAAGGCCAGCCAGGGCTCCACGAGAGAACCTGTCCCAAATTGAATTAAGTAATAAACTCTTACTTGTAAAAAAGCATTACCAATGTAGCACACTGTTACAAAGCAGCAGGAAATAACTTCCTAGGCAACAAAGTTATGCCCTTGATGTAAAAAGTCAGTGTCTCTCTTATATGTAAGAGCCACTGTAGCACAAGATGTCAAGAAAGATTGGTTAGGTTCATCTATACCCAGACTACCCACAAGAAGATAGAAGGGCCTCACAGAGATGGCAAGATAACACTGCTCAACTAGCCAAGGCCTAAGCCCGGGACACATAGCTCCATGCAATGATGGCTACAGCCAGTGCCTGTGATCAGGAGTTAGCACATGGTTAAAACCCGGTTGCTATTTCTGTTCTCTAAAAAGTTAAGTAAAGGCTGCCTGGCTTCTCCTTTGAGTCTCCAGTTGACCTACCCACAGTTTCTTTGATTTATTCAGTGTTCTCAGTATGCACTCTCCACCTGCCTGTAGACTCAGTGTTCCTCAAACTATAGCACATATGCACATTGCTCAAGGACTTATCAAAGTGGAACATAGGCTTCAGGAGGACTGAGCTGGGCCCAAAGAGTCTGTGCTTCCACCAGGCTCCCTGGTGGGGCTGCTGCTGCTACTGCTGCTGCTGCTGGTTCAGCAGCCCCACTTGGAACAGAGTGACCTCACCTCAGAACACCTGAGCAGGAGTCACTCCTTACCATTAGGGAAAACGGGTAACAGACAAAAGGAAAGGTATCCACAACTCGGCTCTGGCTGAGGACAGTGGTGATACCAATCATCTCTGCCCTAGGCAGGCAGGAGGCCAGATGGGGTTATGCAGAAAGACGAAGAAGGAGGAGAAAGAAGAGGAGGAGGAGGAGGAGGAAGAGGAGGAAGAGGAGGAAGAAAGAAAGAAAGAAAGAAAGAAAGAGAGAGAGAGAGAGAGAGAGAGAGAGAGAGAGAAAGAGGAGGAGGAGATGAAGAACTTCAATGTCTAGCAGAATCCCTGAATTCAAGCTCTTCTTCGGAGTTCTAGCTTTGCAAATCCTTCCTGGGCAAATGGCTAGCTCGACCACTCTCAGCCTCTCTTAGATGGCTAACACACCTGACATTTAGCCACCTGTAACCTAGTCCCATGCCTTATTGCCACATCTCTCAGTGAGTTTCAATGTCTTTAATGACACCTGTCCAGTTGGCCAACAACATCAGCAAACACAGATGTGCTACCAGTGTGCTCAAAATCTACAGGGCACTCAGAACATTCTGCATGGTGACGTTCAATCACCCCTAGTAACTGTGGGATCAAATGGTATTTATGTTTCATGGCCTGCATTTAGATAATTTACTGTGCCTTTTTAAAATTTAATTAATTTTAAATTTTCTTTTAAAAAATGTTAAGTCTAGCCGGGTGGTGGTGGTGCATGCCTTTAATCCCAGCACTTGGGAGGCAGAGGCAGGTGGATTTCTGAGTTCGAGGCCAGTCTACAAAGTGAGTTCCAGGACAGCCAGGGCTACACAGAGGAACCCTGTCTTGAAAAAAAACAAAAACAAACAAACAAACAAAAAAAACAACAAAAAACAAAAAAAAAGGTTAAGTCTTTTGCAATTTGGAAAAATAAATAAACAAATGAAAGCCACTGTCCCTTCAGTCCAGAGTCTACTTAATCAGAGGCCTGCCTCTCCAGTGTTCTTGGTGCCTTTCAGGTATGATGTATGAAGCAAAACGGGGACTGTGTTCTGCTGGTTTCTTTTCCAACATTTGTTTGCAAAGGATATGATTACATATCCTTTATAATAATATAATGGGATAATGGGAAATTCAGGTTTTCTGCATTTACAACCTAAGAGGTTCCAAGACTCCAAAGTTCATAAAGCAATGGAAAGGTCTAGACAGAGGGAACAGCCACTGTCAAGAGGAGAAGATGGAGACCAGCAGTGTCAAAGCCCCAAAGGATTCCTTTATCTACTGAAACAGCTACAAAGAGATGTTTGCACAAGGATTTTCCAGAGAAGTCACATCTGCTGTGCACAGCACTGGAGAGAGGGAAGGGGCTCCATCACTCACACCAAACCTCACCACGCTGGCTGAAACTCAGATTCAAAGACCGTCAGCAAAGAGAAACAATGGGCTCACCAAGCTAATCTCAAGAAAATAACCAAGCCTGCTCCAGACAGTGAGGAGGAGACAGGCCTCACAGAGTGGAGGAGACAGTGAGGAGGAGACGGGCCTCACAGAGTGGAGGAGACAGTGAGGAGGAGACAGGCCTCACAGAGTGGAGGAGACAGGCCTCACAGAGTGGAGGAGACAGTGAGGAGGAGACAGGCCTCACAGAGTGGAGGAGACAGGCCTCACAGAGTGGAGGAGACAGTGAGGAGGAGACAGGCCTCACATAGAGGAAGAGACAGGCCTCACAGAGTGGAGGAGACAGTGAGGAGGAGACAGGCCTCACAGAGAGGAGGAGACAGTGAGGAGGAGACAGGCCTCACAGAGTGGAGGAGACAGTGAGGAGGAGACAGGCCTCACAGAGTGGAGGAGACAGGCCTCACAGAGTGGAGGAGACAGTGAGGAGGAGACAGGCCTCACAGTGAGGAAGAGACAGGCCTCACAGAGAGGAGGAGACAGGCCTCACAGAGTGGAGGAGACAGTGAGGAGGAGACAGGCCTCACAGTGAGGAAGAGACAGGCCTCACAGAGAGGAGGAGACAGTGAGGAGGAGACAGGCCTCACAGAGAGGAGGAGACAGTGAGGAGGAGACAGGCCTCACAGAGTGGAGGAGACAGGCCTCACAGAGAGGAGGAGACAGTGAGGAGGAGACATGGAGGCCTCACAGAGAACACAATGGCAAATGAAAAGCAAGTGTTTACCCCGAAGAACAACGCCATGTCCACTCTCTCCTCCAGCTGCCTCACCAGAAACAAACACAAATTATCATCAGATCAGAGTCAGCGCCTGCTGCTTTTATTCTTTGAGAATAGCCCCATAACCCCAGAGTGCCAGCTCTGGGCAGTCTCCATAAGCCTTGACTCCTGAGCTACAGAGCTACAGCCTTGCTGGAAGGTTGCAAGAAGAGCTGCTGTGTCACACTCTGTGTGGATCCACACGTGTCTGCTGTGTCATACTCTGTGTGGATCCCACACGTGTCTGCTGGATGCGCACAAGGCATTTGATGACTGGGTAGCCTCATATAATCAGCTTTCCTCTGTAGACCCCAGCTTTATTTTCTCTATAAGTATGCTTAAAGTGAAATTCTGACTCATCTACACAGTGGTGCTGTTCTCCAGAGCAGAACCTACCCAGGAGGACTTGTGCTCATTTGCTATTGAGGAGGAGACAGTGAGGAGGAGACAGGCCTCACAGAGTGGAGGAGACAGTGAGGAAGAGACAGGCCTCACAGAGTGGAGGAGACAGTGAGGAGGAGACAGGCCTCACAGAGTGGAGGAGACAGTGAGGAGGAGACGGGCCTCACAGAGTGGAGGAGACAGTGAGGAGGAGACAGGCCTCACAGAGTGGAGGAGACAGTGAGGAGGAGACAGGCCTCACAGAGTGGAGGAGACAGTGAGGAGGAGACATGGAGGCCTCACATTCTGTACATGTCATACCCATGTACAGAATGCTACATTACAGTCAGCATGAACTAATAAAGTGAATCTTACAAAAAGAAACTGTGACTCCGTGGAAAGCCAGTAGACTATCAATCAGGGACGCACAGGGTTAAGGATACAAGGCAGCACAGGTAACACTCAAAATGACTACTGGGGCATTCTTGACACACACCAGCCATACCTGATGGATTCCGTAAAGCATGTCTATTCACAGGAGTTCATGTTACTACATGTTTTCATTATTGTCCCCAAAGCAAAATGGAGAATGAAGACACTTACTTGTTCGGTAATAGACAGACGCTTCGATCCATAATTATGAATGGCTTTCCTTAACTTGGATTTTCATAATGGCCACCCAGCAGAGGGACATGAGCGCCTTCCTGTTCCAGATCCAGAAGCAGATACTCCCTGGGACAGACAATGGGACACCCTACTCCCAGCACACACACACACACACACACACACACACACAGTGGGATACCCTACTCCCAGTACACATACAATGGGATACCGTACTCCCAGCACACACACACACAATGGGATACCCTACTCCCAGTACACACACACACACACACATACAATAGGATACCCTACTCCCAGTACACACACACACACAATGGGATACCCTACTCCCAGTACACACACACACACAATGGGATACCCTACTCCCAGCACACACACACACAGAAATGGGATACCCTACTCCCAGTACACACACACACACACACACACGTACAATGGGATACTGTACTCCCAGTATACACACACACACACACACACACATACAATGGGATACCGTACTCCCAGTACACACACACACACATACAATGGGATACCGTACTCCCAGTACACACACACACACATACAATGGGATACCCTACTCCCAACACACACACACACACAAATACAATTTAAAACAAAAATATTGTCTCTTCCATGGCTTAAGTGACAGAATAGGATACCAAGACTGCCTGCCTGTGGTGGTTTGGATATGCTTGGCCTAGGAATGGCACTATTTGGAGGTATAGCCTTGTTGGAGTAGGTGTGGCCTTGTTAGAGGAAGTGTGTGACTGTGGGTGTGGGCTTTAAGACCCTCCTCCTAGCTGCCTGGAAGTCAGTCTTCTTCTGTTTGCCTTCAGAAAAAGATGTAGAACTCTCAGCTCCTCCTGCACCATGCCTGCCTGAAAACTACCATGTTCCCACCTTGACAATAACAGACTAAACCTCTGAACCTGTAAGCCAGCCCCTATTAAAAGCTGTCCTTATAAGAGTGGCCTAGGTCATGGTATCTGCAGTAAAGCCCTAAGACAGAAGTTGGTAATGGCGTAGGGTGCTGCTGTGATAGGCTTGACCAGGCTTTTGTTTGGAGGAATGTGTATTTTGGGACTTTAGAAAGCAGTGGAGTGTTTTAAGTGGGGCTTAATGGGCTAGGAATATGGGGTAGGAATATGGAAGACTTTGTTGCTAAGCACGATTTGAACTGTGGAAGCCTGGCTATAGAGGTTTCAGAGGAAAAGAATTCGAGTATGGGTCAGAGAGATGATTGTGATGTTTGGGTGAAGAATGTGGCTGCTTTTGCCCTTGTCTGAAGAGTCTGCCTGAGGCTAAGGTGAAGAGAGTTAGATGAATTGCATTGACAGAACAACCCAGCTTGGACTCTGTGCTGTGCTTCAGTCTCAGGAAGAGTGTTTTGATCAAGCATAGCAAGCTTAGAAAGAAAAAATACAAAATATATAGTTCAGATATTAAAGGGGTACCAGGAGCTGAATCCTATGTTCTAGGAGATAAACAGATTAAGGGAGTGGTGATCTCAAAGTGAGTTCAGGCATGGTAGGACACACCTTTAATCCCAGCATTCAGGAGATAGAGCCATACAGATCTCTGAGTTCAAGGTCAATCTACAGAGCAAGTTCCAAGACACCCAAACTTAGACAGTGAAGGAGTTGGAAAACAGAAAGCTGGTGATCATGTAATAGAACAAGGGGGCCATGTTCCAGCTCCAGCAAGCAGCAGAACTTGGCAGCTTTGGCCATGTGGCTCTGACTTTAGAGTCCAGAATAAAAGAAACTATTGGGCAACTGATGCTGGTTGACTGGAGCTAAGAAATTAGCGGTGATGAAGAAGAGACCAGCATCACTGAGGTGAAATGCAGGAAATTTTTTCTGAGAACACAAAGAAATTGTTCCATGATAGCCAAGGTTGCACCTCATATTGCAGCTGGACTTGGTAATGTATAAGAGTCACCCAGGTGGTACTGGTTTTGGAGGCATGAAGGGGTCATGCAGAGCAGCTAAGGCTCTGCACTGTGAGAGGCCAGGGAAGGCCATTGGTGAAGGTCTGGGCTCAGTTGCAATTGATGGCCCAGGACTGGAGGGGTCATGCAAAGGAGTTGAGGCTTGGCACCATGAAGAGAGCCTATGTGAGGCTACTTGTGAAGCCTAGTTACAGCGGAAGACAGCAGTGTTTAGGAGATGCCATGGGATGACCACCACCACCAGCAGCAGAAGCAGCTGTGGAGTCAATCAGAAGTAGAGAAGTGACCCTTCAAGCCCTTTGGAGGAGCCTATAAGATCACATGTGGGTACCAGACACTGAAACAAGAAGCTATGAAACTTAAGTTGCCCTAGAGACCCCATGATGTTCAAGATGCCAGAGCTGTGGGATACCTGCTGAGGAAAACTGCTAACAGGGAGTGGAACCAGTCAAAGAGCATTGTGCTGAAGTCAACAAAGATGAAAAAGGAGTTGGGGATCTGAAGACCACTTTGGCATCGGCCTTGAAGATGCAGAGTTTGGAGTTTGCCCAGATGGTTTTTGGTCTTGATTGCTCTAGTATTTTCTCACTATGACATTTAGAATGGTGTATTATATCCTGTGATGTTAAAGGTATGTGATCTGCCTTTTGATTTTGACTTTAGAGGGGATTACAGATAAGTGATTGAATGAATCTCAGAAAAGACTTTGAACTTTGGACTTTTGTAACATTGGGGGAATTTTGAACTAGGACTAAATGTATTTTGTATTATGCTGTGTTTAGGTATAGCCCCCATGGACTCATGTGTTTGAATAAGCCTATGAGGGCCAAGGAGTGGAAAGTGATGGCTTGGATATGTTTGGCCCAGGGAGTAGCACTATTTGGAAGTGTGACCTTGTTGGAGTGGGTGTGTCACTGTCGGCATGGGCTTTAAGACCATCCTTCTAGCTGCCTGAAAGTTAGTCTTTCTCCTGTTTGCCTTCTGAACAAGATGTAGAACTCTCAGCAACTCCTGCACCATGCCTGCCTGGATGCTGCCATGCTCTCACCCTGTTGATAATGGACTGAACCTCTGAACCTGTAAGCCAGCACTACTTAAATGCTGTCCTTATAAGAGTTGCCTTGGTCATGGTGTCTGTTCACAGCAGTAAAAACCTAACTAAGTCACTGCCTCTTGGATCAACTAAGGAAATAAACTAAGCATGTTCTCCCATTTACAAAAACCTTAGTAAGAATTTAAAACAAAAAAGCTACTTCCAGAAACTGGACAAATCCAGACAGACCTGACATTAAAGCTATTTAAAAAAAAAAAAATGTTTCTAAAGCCTTATGCCATATAGACAGGGCTGGGGTAGTCCCAAATAGCTTAAAGCATCAAGCATTGTGCCTCAGCAGCTACAGGCAGCTACCAGCAAACCCTTGTAGGACTCTCTCTAGAACAGCTTCAAATGGCTGATTAGGCTGCACAGGTATGCACGAGAGCTGTGAGTGGCTCAGAAGCTCAGAGCATCTTGCAGGTGGAGAGGTTAGATCTACATTGTCAACCTGACTTGGCATCACCTTAGAGATGCCTCTGGGCATGTCTGTGAGAATGTTTCCAGAGAGGCTGAACAGAAGAAGGAAGACCCACCCTAAATGTGGGAGTACCACAGCATGGGCTCAGATCCAGAACAGAATAAAAAGAGGACAAAGAGATCACAGAGCACTGCACTCGGCCTCTGCTTCCCGCTCCACGGAGATGTGAGCAGGCTCGAGCTGCGTCTGCCTCCGTGCCCTCCCTGCCATGACCACCATGAGCCAGGGCAGAGCCAAGGGCAGACAGAAGGTGTAGGGAAGGCTGTGGCGGGGTCTTTCTTACTCCACTCTGTACCTTCCTTTCTGACAATAACTTATGAAAATTACAGAAAAATTCCAAAGACCAAAATTCTCAAATGTTCTAATTATAAATAAAGCTGAAAGATAGGAACAAAAACAAACCAAAAGGCCAAAGAGCACAGAGGCGGCTCCCCATACCTGTGGTCCCGCGTGGAGCTGAGGCGCGGCCCGGAGGCTACAGATGCTCTCTGCACGCATGAGGTACTCCGCAGTCCTTCTCTTCACGGCCTCCCGACGCGTGGGGCTCGACTCTCCTGAGAGGACAAAGCAAAGGCTGGCCTTGTGAGAGGGAAGCAGGAACTGCAACCCCATCCGGCAAGTTATTTCTCTTTACCCAATTCACATCTGTAACTGTGAGGAAGAGCGGTGAAACTGGGAAATGGCTTCAACCTTACCCGTCCAGAGTTTAGTTTGCCCAAAACTGATGTCTGAATGTGCACTGAAACTCGGCATGTTAAGGAGTGTCAAGTACACATAAAACTGTATGTGGAAAGTTCTGAGGGTGGGAGCCAAGCCCTGGTTCAGGCAGGATTCAATTTCCAACTGAAGACTAGGATCAGACACAAGGCTCAGGAAGCCTTCAGCGCTGCGACTGACAGGTGCAGACAGCACGAGCATCCAGTCCAACCCAAGAATAAAACCACTTTGTAATTCTGAATGAAAATCACACTGAGTGAGTTGTGTACACTTCATTGGCAACCAGGTGTCACACTCATCTTACACAGGAAAGCAGGGACATACCTGAAATCCTGACAGTATAAAATTACGTCAGTCTGTTTATAACCTGGGTCTCTGCCTCCTAAAAACAGCAACCAAATTCCCAACACTTGAGAGCTTATCCAGCATTGGCTCTCGCCTCTTCAGAACAGGATGCTGTGTGTGACTAAGATGCACCATTTTATTCCGATGGATAAAAGACCATGGCTCGCTCGCTCTCTGTCTCTCTGTCTCTGTCTCTCTGTCTCTCTCTGTCTGTGTGTGTGTGTGCGTGTGCGTGTGTTTAGAGCTGACTATTTGGGACTGGATAACCACAACTTGTGGAATTCCCTGGGGAAGATTCTCCCTCTCTCAGCAGTCGTTCATCTAGTGGTAGGGACTTCCCTCATCCACACTGTCACCCGGTGCTGTCACTGTCACTGTGCAGTTCTTGTGACCTTGGCTGACCACACTCCTTCAGACTTCATAGACACAGCTTCCCTGACATAGAGACGACAATGCTACCTCATAGCAGACTTCCTGCTCACACACACACACACACACATGTGCATGCTGGAGAACCCTGCTAGAAAGGTTGCAGTACCCCATGACCAGATGGCTCTGAGATTAGTACAAAATGGAGGACTCCGTTTCTCACCTGGGGAGAGTGTCCCTGAACACAGGTTCCTGGCCTTATCAGAAGAATGACCTTGTACAAAGAAACTTAACTCAGCACCTGCTCTGGCTTCCAGGTCGCATAATAATTAGATACTGTACTGTGTCCAATTAGCCCTTTCCACTGTACCCCTAAAAGCCTTTATATACCCTAATCCTGAAACAATAATGTTGAGCTGTCTCATCAAAACTGGTCCCAGAACTTAATCAGCTGGCACTCACAGCCAACGGAACCCTGACATTACCCCACCCCAGCCCACCCCCACCCCCATTGATCCTTGTGGACTAATGTCCAATGGCCTGTGAGGAAGGGGACACACATACACTCACATACACACACACACACACACACACACTCACACACTCTCACACACAAACACACACACACACCAAAATCAAAAAAGGAAATCACAAGTGAATGCCGCATACTTGTGAGATGATATCACTCACAAACAATGCTGTTCTGGTCTCCGGTTCTGCACACCCAGGCTGTGGCTAGGCTCGCTGTTTTGGACTGTGATACACACCACCCACTCGTTCTTCACATTCTAGGTAATATTCAGCAAGCTCTAACTTAAACCTTGCTTTAGCATTTGTTAAGCTTCAAACTCAGCTCTCAACTCAAAGTAGTAATAAGCCTGTCGCCTGTCTTACACACTCACTTGAGATCTGTGCCGAGTTATGGAATATTTGGCTACAGCCAAACACAGTCCCAATAATTTTGTCATCAAATCACTGCTTTTTAAACTTTTGGCTTTTCTGCCACTTTCTAGGCAGTCTCCATAGTAACAGAGAAATGAGGACTACAAGCCAGCACTGAAATGAACTCCTGCTGCTGATGGTGGCCACTTCCATGGAAACTACAAGCATGAGAGAAATCCCGGGAAGGCTTCAGAATGTACCTTCCATATACAGACAACATGATCCCTCACTCGACCCCTTCAAAGGCCGTAGTGACTGACACACAGCAGCCATGGATGAAGACCAGCCCTTGAGAGAGCCCTGGACTAGAACACAAAGATAAAGCTGCAGGTCTCCAGAATAGCCCCAACTCCTCGTATTGTTCACAGAGCGGTTCAGACAGGTTTTAGTGAGTAAATGATCACAGGCATCATCACTAGGCTTTGGCATTCCAAGGAGAAAGACTCCCACTATTCAAGACTGAAGGTTAGTCCTGTCAAACTGACTGGGTTGACTTTCTGGATGTCTGTGGAGGTGCTTCCAGAGATGACTGACTTGTGGAGCAGGGAGCTGAGGTGGGAAAGAGACACTCTGCATAGGGCACTGAGGACTGAAAGCAGAAGGGGGCTTGCACAGCTCCACCCTTCCCAAGCAGGGGGAGTTTTCAAACTCTAGATCCTCCAGCCTCCGATGCACTCGGCAACTCACCAAGGACCTTCCAGGAAATGTCGCTGACCTTTCTTGTCCCAAGCTGCCTGGTCTATCAGCCTGCTGTTTTCCTGGGCTCCCTAGCCTAGAGACTGACAGCATAAACCACTGAACACAGGTGACAGTCACATGTGCACATCTCGGCTTTAGGGAGCTTCTGGGGGACCATGACAAATACAGTCACTGTCCTGTCAAAAAGGTCTACTGTCTCATAAAAGTGGAGTTAAATATAAAAGGAAAAATTAGAAACTGCATTTCTCTGGACACCAACTCTGATGTCTTACAGAATACATGTTCTCTGTATGCTAGACTATGGGAATGCTCAACGATGCAAGAATCAGGACCACTGGGCACCCGTTCATCAAATTGCACTCTACTTATTTTATTTAAAAAAATGTATTTCTTCTCTCTAATAACTGAAAATAAGAGCTCAGGTGGGAAATGTCTTCTCAGTTACAGAGTTAATTTTAAACTCTACGCCTAAACCAGGTCTGTTCTAATTTGGAGGTGAGGGTATACTCCAAATGCCTAAGTGTTAACACTGGGCCTTAGCTGCTGGGTGCAGCCTCTGGGACGGCTCCTCCTGAGGCTCTGCAGACCCACAGTGGATTCACCTCGTGACAGGCAGAAAGGCTTGGAAACGAGGTCTAACTGGAGGGGACAGGTCACTGGGCTGGTCTTCTTGGGGGCTCGTCTTGTCCTGGGTTCCTCTCTGCCCTGCCTGATCCTCGGCTGGTTGTGAGGCGAGAGGCTCTGCCAATGCCCCCAAATCACGCTTCTTCCAGCCTCAGGCACAAAGCAATGGACAGCGACACTGGACTACAGCTTCTGAGACTCTAAGCCAAACTGTCCCTCTGTGGCATCTGGCACAGAAGGGAAAAGGCAGGTGAACTTAAAAATTGATTGTCCTGTTTGAGTAGAACAAGAGAAAAAAAAAAAAGTGTGGAGAATCATAGCAAGCAGGCGACAGAGGAAAACAAACCTGAGCAGGCGTGCACAGCATCACATGGCAAGGTGCAGTCAGACACCCAGGCTGACAGACAGATGCGCAGACATTAGAGCTCACAGCTACATCCTCACCATGAAAGGAGCCCAGAAGGAATATGAAGAACCTAATTCAAAAGCTGCAATATTAGACACACACCAAAAATAAATCTATATTTTGATGTAATTCTAAAGAAAGAAAATTGTCCTAACAGTGTCAGCATGAGAAAATGGCTCCTGCAGGGAAGAAACCCCTCTCACCCGTGGTGCCCCCAGAACTTACTTGGCAATCAGTCTTCTCTCACTTATCTACCAAGGAGCAAAGGGCACCTTCTAAGTCACACAGGAAACAGAACCCAGTCCCACCCGCACCAGCGGCTCTTCCACTCCAACCTCCTGCATCCACCCTCACTGCTTCACAAGAAAGCACTGAATGTAGAACTGGCAAGCTCAGATGTCTTGGGAGACGGCTGTCCAGATGTGCGCCTCGCCAGCAATCTCCTGAGCCTTTCAGGGTGTCCTGGCCAGATTCTCAGCACATGCACAGAACCTGATACCCACACAAGCCTCTCCTGGGCATATCCTACCCATGAGCGCTCGCTCGCGCTCGCTCTCTCTCCCCTCCCTCCCTCCCTCCCTCCCTCTGCCCACGCAATGGTCTCAGGCTTCTCTGGGCTTCCTCACTCCAGCAAGGACTTCAGGCCAATCTGTGTGCACTGCGGTGAGTTCTGTTTGATGCTTTTTCTTTGCTTTTTCTTTTGTTTTTGTTTTACAACTGGGTCACATGAAAGAATGCTCCTATTTCAGATGGCCTTGGTGGCTACCGTTTTAAGTGATGATTGACTATATTTAATGATGCTTTGTTCTTCTCAGGGATAGCCTACCATTTCCACCTTATGTTAAGTGTTCTGAAAACAAAAGGCAGCCTTGAAAGAAGGAATGATTTACCCATCTGCATGTCTTGCAGAAGGCGAAGCCCACAGCACTTCAGTGTGTGACAAGAGCCGGTCAGTCGGGGAATCAGCTTTGTATTTGTACTGAGTCAACCCCCTATCAATGTTGTTCTCAAAACCAGTTGTTAAGTGACCTCCAGAAGTGAAAAAGTCACCAAAAACAATTAAAGCAAAGGTCCTAACAGCGCTCACTGCCTCCTTGGAATGCTTCCCTGCCAGTCACGGCTCGCCAGGCTCCTGTGTGCACTGGAAGCCAGCACCAGCAGGTCCTGCGCTAACCGCTAACCGCCGCCACCTGCAGAGCCACTCCAAGATTCAATCATTTCTCTCTGCTCTTTACCCTTTCCTTATTTTGTAATTTTTAAAGGAGAAAACCAAAAGATTTTCATTTCTTTCAAAACATCATTGCTGGTCATGTACAGAATCCCACACCTGTAATCCCAGCACTCAAGACACAAAGGCAGGTAGATCTCTGAGTTCAAGGCCAGCTGGGTTGGGTCTTTTTGTTTGGTTTTGAAACAGGGTTTCAAAGACCATACTGGCCCACGATCTTCCTCCAAGGACTGGTTTTACACGTGTACACCACCATGTCTAGCTCTAGTTTTTCTTTGTTTTTAAAACGAGGTCTTGCTTTGTGACCTCATGCCTCAGCCCCTGAACACTGGGATCCTGCATCAGCCACACCTGGACTCCCAGCACTAACACGAGGCATGGATCACCACACCTCACTAAAAGTTGGCTCTGCCTGGTCCTGGTCTGCCCATTAGTTTCAATGCTAAGACTATGCCCAGGACCTTGAGTATGTCACACAATGCTACACAAGGCTCCACCACTGAGCTATAACCTCACCTGTGGTAAGAAACGCCTCAAGTTTTAATATTCTTATGTTCTTATTCAAGTCCAATGGCTTGTAAAGGATAGAAATAGTAAAGCCCACAGTAGAAGGAACTAACTGGTCAGGTGCATGGCAACAGGAGGCTGAGGCAGGAGAATTACGGAAAAGAGACAGACCAAAAGGAGAATGAAGACTTCAGAGAAAGGAGGTCGGCTGGTAGGAGAGCCCCCCTCCAAGTCTGGTGACCTGAGTTTGACCCCTGAGACCCACATACATAACTAACTGACTAGCTAAAATGCAAAAGGATTGTTGTGCTTTACAATATGGGCTAATGATACAAGAAAAGTTGGAATGAAAATCATGCCAATTAATATCTGACTTTCCGGTGAACAGTGAAAGACCCCTAACTTCCTCTAAGCCTTCTGCTGCTTCTTTTATCAGCTGTATGAAGGACCGTAGGACAAGTGGAAACTTCTGCTCCTTCCTTTATCAGCTGAATGAAGGACCGTAGTACAAGTGGAAATCCACAAAGGAACCAACCGCAACAGCTGTTTTCTTCCTTTTCCTAAGATCTATCTTCACTTTATGTGTATGGGCGTTTGCCTGCACGTATGTAGATGTAACATGTGAATGTCTGGTGCCTACGGAAGCTAGACAAGAGCATCAGATCCCCTGGACCAGGAGTTAAGGAGAATTGGGGGTTACCATGTGGGTCCTGGGAGCTGAACCTGGGTCCTCTGCAAGAGCTGCAAGTGCTCCTAGCCACTGAGCTGTCTCTCCAGCCCCAACAACTGTTTCTTAATACCATATTAATCTACTTCACTCTTCCTTCGAAATCAAGCAACGGGAGCAAGGGGTTGGAAGGACTTTATTATTCGGTTTTCTAGAAGATTCACAGGTTCCATAAACACATCCCTTCCTTTTAAAAAAATTTCACTACACTGACTTATTGTGCGTGCCATGGCAGACAAGTGGACGTCAGAGTCTGCTTGCACAAGTCAAGTTTCTCCGTCACAATGTGGCTCAGTACTGAATCCAAGTTATCCTGCTTGTTGGGAATGCCTTAGTGCACACAGCCCCCTCGTGCACACAGCCCCCTGGTCAGCTCTAACAGCCCCCTGGTGCACACAGCCCCCTGGTGCACACAGCCCCCTGGTGCACACAGCCCCCTAGTGCACACAGCCCCCTGGTCAGCTCTAATAGCCCCCTCGTGCACACAGCCCCCTAGTGCACACAGCCCCCTCGTGCACACAGCCCCCTCGTGCACACAGCCCCCTCGTGCACACAGCCCCCTCGTCAGCTCTAACAGCCCCCTGGTGCACACAGCCCCCTCGTGCACACAGCCCCCTGGTCAGCTCTAACAGCCCCCTCGCCAGCACACAGCCCCCTCGTGCACACAGCCCCCTCGCCAGCTCTAACAGCCCCCTCGCCAGCACACACTGCTCACCTTCCTGAAGCCACTTTACCACGAGGCTGCGCCTCCTCCCGCTGCAGCAGCTCCGGCTGTGCAGACCCCTGGACTAGACTGCTTAGGCTAACTGCAGGAAAACACAGGGTCTTCCCAGTGATGGTCTCCTTGTTAAGGAAGAGGGTAAAGCAAAAAGCACGCTCGCTCTCTCGCTCGCTCTCGCTCTCTCGCTCTCTCGCTCGCTCTCGCTCTCTCCTCTCTTTCCTGTTTACTCCTGGCCCTCCCACCCACACCTGCAGGAGAGAGGCCTGGATACTAAACTCAGTTCCAGCAGCACTGTCACCTCAGTGCTGTCTCGGGACATTTCATACAGAAGACCCTGCGATAAAACCATACTAACTGAATAAGCAAATGAATTACTGTGCTCCAGCAGTACAGGGTGGGACTAAACACACAGTGGTCTCCCCCTTATCCACAAAGATTAAGTTCTACACATCCAGTGAACATCCAAAGTCTCCAAAAGAGACAGGTCTACGTAAAGCTGCTGCTATACCATAAACAGTCAGTATGCCAGCCAAGAAAAGGTCCAAGTGAATGATGGCCAGGCAGGCACATAACACACATATTAGACAAAAGGATGGCTTGTGTCCTAGGCAGGGTGACACAGGACTTCAGGACTTGACTTAGAAGGGCATACATTTATACTTGCTAATTGTGACTTTCTCCAGTTTTCTATTTATTTTCAAACTGGAGTGGGGGTAAGGGGACTATATCTTGACAGCTAGGGGTGACTCTCTTGCCCCTCCCTATACCTGGGTGCCTCTCTCCTAAAAAGCTACAAACAAATGCATAAGATGTGCAGTTGGAGACCACAGTCTCTGTCATTGAAATGTACACAAAAGGACCCTAGCAGAACTAAGCAACATGGTCACACTAAAAGGGGAAATGACATTTTGACATAATTTTGCTTGAAATTGTCAAAACAGTATCAACAAGAAATGCAGGCATTCTAAGAAATTGTAAACAACAAGTAAGCAGGACGAGCGCTGCCAACTGTTTCTCCTACCTGCCAGGCACAGGTGTGAGAGATGATGCCTTTTTCAATGGTTTGTAAGAGCACAGGAGGCATGCCCTGTGTCTGGCAGTTCTTCAATGACACTCACTTCTGTGGTCACCCACTGCAGCATGACAGCTGCTGAGAAAAGGCAGGGTCACACTCAAACGAGAACCAACCGGAGACTGAACTGAGCAGTTTACACAGAGCAATGCTTGGTCATGAACTCACAACAATCTGCGAGTTACAGATAACAGCTCTTAATGCGAGGCGGCACAGAAGAATGCTAAAACTTGCTGGGCAGTGGTGGCGCACGCCTTTAATCCCAGCACTTGGGAGGCAGAGGCAGGCAGATTTCTGAGTTCGAGGCCAGCCTGGTCTACAGCCTGTGATCCAGGACAGCCAGGACTACACAGAAAAACCCTGTCTCAAAAAACCAACCCCCCCCCAAAAAAAAAGAATGTTAAAACTTTCTCAGAGAGCCTTCGAGCCTGTCAGTGCTAAAGCAGTAGTTTCCAAACAGCTAGACAGTCAGTTTCCACTTGAGGTTTTGGGTTTATTTTTTATTTAATTTGACTTACATTATTCCTGGATATTTACACTTCTTCTTATCTGAATCAATGATTTCTTCAGTAATCACAGGATTAACCCAGTCCTTTGAAGTGAACGTTTGTAAACTGTATTGCTGAAGACATAAAATGTGCTCGAGCTGCTGACAGAGGTCGTCTCCTCAGCCTGGGGGGCTCTCTGTCCCCAGCTTGTGCAGCACAGCAGCTGTGCCGCACACACACGCACAGGAATGAAAATATTTAGATGAGGAGCCGCCCACTTAGTTTATTTTCCATATGACTTTCCTGTAATTATTTTGTAAACTGTTCACACAACAATACATAAAAACATCTGCAAAAACAGGTAATTAATGTGTCAAGCCACACTAATGCATTTTTTATGGTGTCCATGCTTCGTCAACTGTAATTATAACTCTTTTTTAAGCAGATGATGATGTGTTTGTTGCAATGTGCAAGTGGTGATTTCAGATGCTCTGTTTCCTGCTCATACACTCTGAATATCAAACTCCACAGCGACTTTACCATCAGTGCTTTACCTAGCTTTTTGCTGAAGCACAAAAGCACTGCTCTTTTTCCAAGCTATAATTTCCAGTCAACATTTTTGTCATTAAAATGTGAAACTCTCAGCATAAAAGCTGACATGAAAATAGTGAAAAATTCAAGGAGCACACGCTGGCAAACTGTATCTTGACTTTCTTCCTCTGCCTGTGACCCTCTAGGAACTGCAGCACTGTAGCTCATAGAAAACAGACAGCAAAACCTCCCCATGCTCATGGTCAACAGCTTAGAGACTGTTCCTCTTCTTAATGACACAGCAGCCCCTCAGACACACCCCGCACACACCGGGCTGACCCACAGGGACCGTAGTACCCTCGCTGCTGTCACCGTAACTAACCCTGCTCCCTAATAGTAAACTAATTGCAGACAGACAGACAGTCCTGATGAGCCAAGGCATGTGACCTCCTAAAATTACAAAATAAGCACAATGCTAGACAGTCTTTCCCAACTCCTTCTCCCCATTAGAAACAAAAGGACAATAAAAACAGCTGGATGTGGTAGCTCACCCCTATAATCTCAGCCCTACCCTCCAACAAGAAGAGAGTGAATTCACCACCAGCTTGACTCAATGTGTTATCTTTAGGTTGCTGTCAAACCTGACGACCTGAGTTGTCCCTGGGGCCCACAGGAGGAGCCAGTTGCCCTCTGATCTGCGTATTTACATCATGGCACACAAGTGTACCGTGTGTGTGTGTGTGTGTGTGTGTGTGTGTGTGTGTGTGTGTGTGTGTCTGTGTCTCTGTGTGTGTGTCTGTGTGTGTGTCTTGTATGTGTGTAAGAACACACAAAAAGCAAATATGCATACACTTTAAAAAAAAAAAAAACACAAAGGGGAACAGCCAAAGCATGAGCAGAGCTCAGCTCCAGGCCTGAATGATCAGAACATCACACACAAGACTGCTAGAGACACAGAGAGTCCCATGCTGGGGTCCAGACTTAACTACTTGATAGAAACCTGTGATAACGAGCTACTATGTACTTCAATGAACTATTACTGTGACATTGTTTCTCCAGAATATGAGTGACTGCTGGACCACAGAAATCTAGTAACATCCTGTTTCCATAAAGATCAGAAATATTACATCCAAGCAATTGACAGCTGCCCAGTTGCCAACACTTGTCTTACAGCAAGAGGGACTTACAGATGGAGTCCAAATAAAGAAAACAGAGTCCAGTTCCAGGGCTGCTAGAGCAGGTACACAAGACAAGGAAGAAAAGGGGACAGGGCACTGTGTGAAAGCCAGAAGATCCCAGGCTCCCTGGGACATCTACGTAACAAGATCTTCATGTAACAACACGCATAACTGATACATTTCAATGGCTGGACTCTGCATACTTTTGCTGTTGGCTGCTAGCCACAATCGTCACGATTCAACTCATTCTCGCCCTCTTCAAGAAGCACTTCTCCGTGAGCCATCTCCTCCTTGCACCAAGCACCTACTTCTATGGGGAAAACGCAAGCATTTCCAGAGAATACCTTCTGTTCCAGATGCTCCATTAGAACAAAATGATGCACCACAGACCACTCAGGTTTAAGGGCCTGCAGACAAGACAGACGCCTTGGTGACTGACAGCACAGGAGTCCATCCACCATGGAAACAAGCAGAGGTGTGTAGTGGCAAGAGGTTGGAAAAGGGCTTCTGGTCTGAGCAGAACTGAGGGAAGGCTTCCTCCACTGACCAGAGTCAACCAGGAAGATGAGGACATATCCCAAGCACAGCAGCAGGAGGATGGGGACATATCCAAGCACAGCAGCAAGGGCTCAGTGTTTCTAAGGAAACATAAAAATCCCTGTGGCTGAAGCTGAGCAGATGATGGGGCCTGACTTCAGGTAAGCCTGGGAGGGAGACAGAAGGCACGGGGCATAGCCTGTGGCCACAGTAATCGAATGCACCCGAAAATCAGTGAGTCCTTTGGTAGCGCACTCAGAAGGCCTGAGATAAGGCTCAGTAGATAGACCACTTGCTGTGTAAACTCAGAGACCTGAGTGAAAATCCCACAGAAAATTAAATCATTTGACTGAAGCTCACTATAATTCCAGCACTCCAGAGTCAAGCCAGAGGATCCCTAAGGCAAGCTGGCCAGCTAAACAAGTCAATTCAACAACTCCAGGTTCAGAGCAAGACCGTGCTTCTATAAATCAGATGGAGAGAGAGTAAGGACATCAGCCTCTGGCCTGTGCACACATGAGCCTCACCTCCCCCCCACACACACACACACACGCAAACATATGCATGCATTCACACAGATCACACAGGAAGAGAAAGGATGGGTTACATTCAATAAAAACAGACGTTGTAAAAATAATTATGAAGTTGTTCTTAAAGAGATGACAGAGGGTAAGCTTCCAGAATGTTGGGGAGTCACTTAGCAAAGCTTCCCATGAATAAAACCATACAAAATGACCCAAAGCATCAATTCTAGACATTGATGGGAACAGAGTGTGAGTCTGTGTGTGTGTGTGTGTGTGTGTGTGTGTGTGTGTGTGTATGTGTGTGTGTGTGTGTGTGTCTGTGTGAATCTGCAGCAAGAAAAGCAAAGGTCTGTGATATTTCAACATGAAGTTACTTCTATCTGCTCCCCAGCCTAATGCAATGGAATGGTAGCTGTGAGGACCCAGCTACCTTGAATCTCCTCTGAAGCTTCATGGGAGTGAGAGCTGAAATCAACATCAAGAAACAAGACAACCATGGTGTGCCCCATATGCTCCCAAATTGTCCTGGGGTCTTAAAAGCTGCACACTTGCACAAGAAAGACCAGGGTCTGCTCATCCTCACAAATGGGTGGTCCTTCACAAGGAGAAAGCAAAAGCCATGGAAGACCTGCAGAGTGTCTTACCTGTGACACTTCAGGGCACAGCTAAGAACAGAAAGTGACACAGAACAGAACAAAAGACAGCAGTGACAGCTGCCCATTGATGATGAGAAGGACTGTGGAGTTGCTGTAGAATCCAACATGACAAGCGTTGAGTATCAAAGAAAATAGGAGACACACACACACACATACACATGTATACACAAACACATAGCACATATACATGCACACACATGCACACACAAACATACTCACGAATGAAACTCAAGAAGAATGAAGACCAAAGTGTGGACACTGTGCACCTTCTTAGAATTGGGAACAAAACACCCAGGGAAGGAGTTACAGAGACAAAGTTCGTAGCTGTGATGAAAGGATGGACCATTTAGAGACTGCCGTATCCAGGGATCCATCCCATAATCAGCTTCTAAACGCTGACACCATTGCATACACTAGCAAGATTTTGCTGAAAGGACCCAAATATAGCTGTCTCTTGTGAGACGATGCCGGGGCCTAGCAAACACAGGAGTGGATGTTCACAGTCAGCTATTGGATGTATCACAGGGCTCCCAATGGAGAAGCTAGAGAAAGTACCCAAGGAGCTAAAGGGATCTGCAACCCTATTGTTGGAACAACATGATGTACTAACCAGAACCCCGGAGCTCTTGTCTCTAGCTGCATATGTATCGAAAGATGGCCTAGTCGGCCATCAATGGAAAGAGAGGCCCATTGGACTTGCAAACTTTATATGCCCCAATATAGGGGAATGCCAGGGCCAAAAGAAGGGGAATGGGTGGGTAGGGAAGTGGGGGGCGCTATGGGGGACTTTTGGGATAGCATTGGAAATGTAATTGAGGAAAATATGTAATAAAAATATTAAAAATCAAAAAAAAAAAAGGTGTAGAAGAAGACAGCTGTTTAAAGCCTTGTATTTCCATAAAAAAGGATTAATGGAGCAGTGAGATGGCTTGATCCTGGGACCCACAGGGGAGAACCTTCACCTATGCATTATGGAATACACACCCATGCACCCGTGTGCACACATGCATGCGTGAGCGCACATGTGCGCACACACATGCACACACACACACAACATACACATAAACACACACACACAAGGCAGGCGCACAGCAAGTTTTCATCTTAACCTCATATGTATTATCTTTTTCAGTATGGATAACATACTTTTTTCCTGCTGTGAAATCCCACTGAATTTCTTTATTATCATTAAGGGAACACAGATTTGAAGAGACAGGGGACAGAATCAATCGCAGCCTGGCTTCATGTTATATTTCTTCAATGTGTGCAGAATACAAGGGCTGTCAAATACATACTATCCTTTTTACTTTATTTTTTTCTGTCATTAATAAACACTATTCTGGTTAAAAAAAAAAAAAAAACATACTCACGAGCACAGACACACAAAACCATAAAAACAATGTGGTCCATACACAGGGGAAGGTGGCCAACAGGAACGCCAGCCGAGGGGACCCACATGCACATTTTAACAGGCAGTGAAGTCAAGCAACTGCTACAAACATGGTTCCGAGCATGCTGAGAGACCATGCTGCGGGAATTAAGGAATGAATTAAAAAGCAGACTGAGCTAGCCACATAAGAAAGAACTCAAGGAAAACCACTAAGAGTAAACAGGAAGAAAACAGAACAGAGAGAGGCTTAAGCACCTATGGAAACCATCAAGTACATTAATGTCCACAGAGCCCAGTCTACAGAACAGAAAAAAAGAAACAGGCAAGGAGCATCAATACCTTATTGGAAGATGTAACAGAAAAAGATGCCCAAGCTTCATGAACACTGATGTGCACGTGAAAAACGCCAGCAGACACCACGGAGATAAGTGCCAGGAACAATTCAGAGACTAGAGCCATACACTGAAGAGCACCAGAGGTCACACACCCACACAAAAGAGAAAATCTACCACCCACCCCCCCATCCCTTTGCTTTTTGTTGGTTTTTGTTTCTTTGTTGGTTAGTTTCTTTGTTAGTTTGAAGTAGATTCTTGCTAAGTAGCCTAGGCCTGCCTTGAACTTGAAGCAATTCTCCAGTCTCAACCTACTGTGTGCTGGGACTACAAATACAGCAACTGTAAAACCACATTAGCAGGCTCGCTTGTCCACTAATGCAGCCTACGGCAAGAAGAAAAGCAAACGGGGCCAGCAAGGATGGAGCTGCAGAGAAGCAGTGTCTATGCACTGCCAGTCTTCATAGCAAGGGCCATCCTCAGGGAAGCTGCAGGGCTCTGGCCCGGCCTGAGTGACCAAAGAGCCAGAGCAAAGTGGGAACAGGGGGCCAACAGTGTGCAGCGGGCAGCTAGGAGTCAAGGTCGGGGTCACAGAGAAGAAAGTGACTGCTGCGGGCTTGAGTGGAAAGCTTCTGGAGAGAATTCTCCTCCCCAAGGTGTTATGGCTCTAGAAGACATCTGCTCTCAGTGGTCTTTGATGAAATAGCTCGGACACTTTATTCCTTGTGGATTGGGTCTTATACACATTTGGGGGGTAGGTTGGGGTCTAAAAGCACATACTTTCTGTTGTCTTGGTCTGAGGGTTAGGGATGCCTCATTTGCATGTGGAGGGACTTCGGGTGTTGCCCCTACATGACTAATTATCACAGTCCTGTCCATGGGGTATCGTGGTGACGTGTTCCAGGACAGGAACCTAGTCTGAAGTAGATTAAATGCCTACCATTCTCAGATGAGAATTTATCAGGGTTTCTGAATCCACTCAGCCTTACCGAGTTTCTGTCTGGCGGCACAGCACGCTGCCCCACAATGACTGCAATTAGGATAATCATACCATACAGTAGCTGCTTTAAACTAAAATGTTTACTTCTGTAATCTACAGGAAAACTTCAGTGAGAACTCAAAAGTAATACAGCTTTAATAAGATGGCATTCTGGGAAATATCTACTTACTCCAAAAGAAGGAAGGCTGCCATGCACAGGACGGCAAACACCGTATAAAGCAGAGATAAGTCCAAAGCTGGACTGAAAACACATCCAACTGTCCCTTGTTTACAAGCAAGACACTCTGATTCCAAGCAATAAACAGGTAAAGGGCAAAAAAGGTTGTGCTATGCCGGAAATAATCATAGGCCACATGACTATAGGAATACCCAATAAAATGTATTTCATGAAAAAGTACAAGAAACAAAAACAGTTAATAATAGGAAAGGTAAATTAAACAAAAATGTAGTAATTACCACCAGGACCCCAAAAATAGAGAAAGAAAAGGTTACAGAAATGAAGAGACAGATAATTCAGCAGTATTAGAAACATCTCAACAATGATTGAAATAAAGACAGAAAATGATATTCAAGAGCTGAGCACTATTTCAGCCAACCTTACGACACGGCACCTACAGAATATTCTACACTATAGTATCAGAACAGGTAGAATGTATTAGCCCACACAGAACGTTCTCTAGGGCAGACTATGTGCTGGCCACAGGACAAGGCCTGACAAAGATTTATATTGCACAGAGACTATTCGTCAACCACCACAGATAAACTGAACAGCAATAATTCACAAATATTTTTCTTCTTCATGTTTTGCTTCAGAAACCCTGTGTTGTTAAGTCCTAGAATTCATTACTTTGTTCTTTTGTTATAACACACACTTACACACTCTTACACACTCACACATATGCACACTCATACTCACACCCTGAGTATTTTTTGTTCTGACAATCTATCTCTCATCTCTGGCTCACTTTTGGTTGTCTGTACTTTGTCTCTGCCTAACTTTCTCACACAATCAAAAGCTGTAACGGGTTATTGCATGATCATCCCACTGCCCAGGTCACAGAGACCATGTGTGTGTCGCGGAGGCCACGTGCTTCGCTCCCTCCTCACTAAAGGTCCCTTCTCCTGGTGCTGAGTGGATGGTGTTTACTGGCTCTTCACTGGTGTGAACTTTTCCTTGTTGGCTTTTAGACATTTTTCTAATTCCTGAGTTTAGTTTAGGATATTTAATTCTCTGGGGTCTTGTTTTTACAGTTTGTCACACACCTTCCCAGCAGCCCGCTCAATGCCCACATTGAATTTGTCTGACTGCCTCTTTGCAGCAGACACTGTCCTCAGCTCAGTACAACTTTGACAGCGGCTCCCTTCCCCTTCAGTGGTGACTCCCCTATAAGCATTGGTCAGAATGCTCTGAGCATCTCAGGGGACAGTCTACCATCACTGCAGCTGCCCCTCCCCAGACAGGACACACAAGACCTGCATCTCCAGCCAGCCAGCACCCCCCCCCCAAAAAAAAGCTCAGCTTGGGTCTTCCTAGTCATTTACAGTC
Source organism: Mus caroli (assembly GCF_978045245.1). Lineage (NCBI taxonomy): Eukaryota > Metazoa > Chordata > Mammalia > Rodentia > Muridae > Mus > Mus caroli. The sequence continues at coordinate 188,682,740 of NW_028227256.1, forward strand.
CCATAAACAAAGGACTCAAGGCCTCACCTCATTTGGTTCCTGTTTCTCAGAAACCATGGCCCATCACTGCTGTGTGGTATTTTAGTTGCTTCAGGGAAGACAGAATATATGGTCCTTGTTACCTATGTTACTGAGAATAAGAAATTGGGGAGGGGTCTACACACATGTGCTGAATAGACATTAATGTGAGGACAAGAACATCCATGACACAATACATGCACAGAGGACCACCTTCAGAATCGGTCCTCACAGCCCCCTTGTACTCCCAGGTACTCTCCTGTGTCTAGCTCTCATCTCGCCATAGCAACAAACAGGTGCTGCCCAGCCCAGCTCTCCATGGGTCCTGGGGATCTGAGCTCCCATCCTCAGGCTTTCATAACAAACACATCATGCACGGAGCCATCTCCCGACCCTGGAAATTCTATACTTACTAAAACTGACTATTAAAGAAAACTCCAAGACAGCATGCAACTTAGGTGTCATGCCATTGTCTAGGACTATTGTAGCTCCTTACTCAAGTCCAGCAGTGGTGACATTAGCTAGGAATCTGAGAAGCATGCACATGAAGAGAGAACTAGTAGAGCAAATGCAGAAAGGTTGGCCTAAGAATCAAAAAATTAAGTAATTACGCTGTCACCAAGGTGACAGAAGAGGCTCTGGAGGCAGAAGCTGTGTGAAAGTGCCATGCTAGCTTACATGAGGTGGCAAAACAATGTTGGGGACTAAGGGCCTGCTCAAACCAGAAGCACTGAATCTTGACACCTATCCTCCAGTCCAGAATGACTGCTCCTATCTGCACAGGGAAATGAGTGCTCCCCATCTGCACAGGGAAATGAGTGCTCCCCATCTGCACAGAGAAATGAGTGTTCCCCATCTGCGCAGAGAAATGAGTGCTCCCATCTGTGCAGAGAAATGAGTGCTCCCATCTGTGCAGAGAAATGAGTGCTCCCCATCTGCATGGAGACAGCCAGGCACAGAGCGGACGGACCTCACTTGCTGGATTATCCTGCACTCTGTCTCCTCTCTGATGGGCTCAGTTGACTCAGACGATGGTGGGCACTTGGCCTGACAGCTTCCCATCACCCATTCCTTCTGATCTCACTTCCCGAAGCTGCAGTGAGAAGAGCCTTTACCCACTGCCAGGCCAGGCACTGCTCTCCCAGATTATCAAAGGACTCAACAGGAAAACCCCACTTAGGGAATCTCTGTTTCTCTCTTCCCTCTCCTGCTCCTGCCCTTCCTTCAATGTCCCCCACACAGAGCTTTTCTCTTCCAGGGGAAGAGTTGTCGCAGCTCTGGGCTTTTTCAAGGCAACTTTTATGCCAGTGTTCTACTCTTCCAATAAAATAATTCTTAATTGTTAATTAAGAATATTTCATCCTAGACCAGGCAGTGGTGGCACACGCCTTTAATCCCAGCACTTGGGAGGCAGAGGCAGGTGGATTTCTGAGTTCCAGGCCAGCCTGGTCTACAGAGTGAGTTCCAGGACAACCAGGGCTACACAGAAAAACCCTGTCTCAAAGAAACAAAAAAACAACAAACAAACAAACAAAAAGAATATTTCATCCTATCCCATTATAAAAGACAACTTGCACACCTAATATGTAATGCCTGAAATTCAATCTTAGAGAACAAGGAAATGTATTTAACTTAAACAAACATGGTTATTTGTGTGAAACAGCAAATTGCTTGACAAAAAAAAAATCAACAAAGTTGACAGAAAGGGCAATCCAGACCCTCCTTAGTGGCTACCTAATTTTAGCAGCTGTCGAGTTGAATCCACCATTAAACCCTTCGCTATAAGGCTGTCTCAGATCTGTTAAGTATGCCAACTCTACTGTGAATATTTAGAATGATCTCATTTTCTGGTCATGAAAGTCACAGGATAAAGGCCATAATGTTGATAATTTACCTTGAAATTCATCAGGTATGCACATATAAAAATAAAAGTATGCATACATAAACCATGAGTAAGTAATGGTGATCAAATCCAACATATACAACATATTCCAACTGATAAAGTTGAACATTCAAAAACCATCCATGTAGATTCAGGCTAGGAGGACACTGGCAGGCATCCAATTCCCATCTCCCCACAGAGAGAGAAATAAATCCACATATGACCCAGATACTCAGAATGTCTGTAAATAGGGAAACAAGCCAAATTCAACGGAGCTTCCAGGGTCCCTGCCATAGTCGTATGAACACACTTAAGTGATCCTTGAAAAAACATAAAGGGGCACTGTGACTTAGGAAAACAGCTTCATTCAACTAAGGCCAACATGGCTGAACACGGGCAGGACTTGCGCGCTGGAGCAGTCTACAGAGAAAGGCTTCAAGGTGAGCAGAAGCACGGTGGGGCTTAATGAAGCTTTGTCCCTAGGGAAGCAGCAGACAGAGAGGGTATCTTAGTCTTTCTATTGCTGTGGGGACCACCCTGACCACAAGCACCCTGGGGAGGAAAGGGTTTATTTAGCTCACACTTCAGTGTCTGGGTCCATCACTAAGTATAGCCAGTGCAGGAGCTAGGGGCAGGCTCTGAGCAGAGACCCTGTCAGAGCATTGCTCCTGGCTGGCCTTCCATGGATGGCTCTCTGGAGCACTCTCCCAGTGGTGAAGAGTCAAAGGAAAGGAGGACTCTGCAGAAATTAACCAAAGAGAAACAAGATGCTGGCCCCTAGGGCATAGCCAGGGGAAAGCTGACGGCAGCCATAAGCCTGTCCTACAAGGAGCAGGTAGGGAAAACAGGCCGCTGCACTTAATACTGGGAAGAACCCTGGGCACTATTACTGTTGGGACAGCTGGGAGGGAGCTAGGGACACCTCAGGATGCTGACCAAATGTTGCTTCTTAGTGCAGGTATCAGTTCTAAGAGACTCTTCTGTGCATGGTAACACACTGAGTCTTGCGTACTTTCCTGAACATATCATTATACTTCACATTTTTCAAAAGAGTTGTCTATTCTCTGGATAATTACAGTCTAAGAGCACATAAGAGAAAACACATAAACAACCAATACAGGGCCAGTAGGATAAAGGTGCTTGCTGTCAGGCCTGCCACCCTCAGTTTGATGCTCAAAAGCCACGTGGTGGGAAGAGAGAACCAATTCTCCCACAACTAATTTTTTAAAAGTAAGTAAAAGAAACAACCTTTTTACTCAGGCAGGAGGTAAAGAAAGAATAATAAATAAATAACAACCACCACCCGGAGGAGAAGCAGAAGGCGCCATGTCCAAAGTTACTCTGTGCAACAAACCTCACACAGGGATTTATTGGGAGGGAAAACCCCAGGGAGGCAGCTGTCTCTGCTCAGCTGAGAAGCAGCAGAGAATGGGCAGAATGCAGGGTTTATCAGGGTTCCCTCGGGGAGAGGGGGCCTTCCAGGGTGGACTGGGATTGGAAGGGTTATGTGGCCTGATCTTTGAGACAAGCTCAGGGATTGGTGGGATTTCTTTTTTCTTTCACCACGGGGCTGGAAATGACATTTATAGTCATTAGAACAGGACAGTTAGAGCTGGTAGGCAAGGCTGGGGGCGGACAGGGCCTGGCCACTCTCTGGCTTTGAGAGGCTGGTAAGACAGTCACAGCCTTACCCACTGTTTTAGCATTTAGTGCCTGGCTGCTGGAGCTCCTCAGAGGGGCCTGGCCACGGGCAGCATTGGGGGTTTATAAAGTTTACAACTCAGTGCTAGAACAATTGCTCAGAGCCACAAACAAAACAGAGAAAAACTTAAATGAATGAAAATGGCAAGTGTCTGAAAGTAGGTTGGGTAACTCACACTGGTAATTCCTTTAAGGGGGTAGAGGCAGGAGAATTGAGGTTCAGAGACATTTTCAACTGTGTAGTGAGTCTGAAGCCAGCCTGAACAGCATGAGAGTGTGTCTTTTAAAAAAAAAATGCAAACTCTTTCTTATGGCTAAATATTGAAAGCTGTTCTTTAGGATGAATTGAGTGAGTATAATGATTATGCCAGGAATGGCAAGACGGCTGGGTGGGCAAAGGCATGTGCTGTCAAATTTGAGGATGACTGATCACTAGGTCCTATATGGTAGCAGGAGAAAGCCAACTCCCTCAAGGTATCCTTTGTGTCCCATGACACATATGTGCACACACTTATATGCACTAATAAATAAACATAATAAAAATGTTAAGCCGGGCGTGGTGGCGCATGCCTTTAATCCCAGCACTTGGGAGGCAGAGGCAGGCGGATTTCTGAGTTCGAGGCCAGCCTGGTCTACAAAGTGAGTGCCAGGACAGCCAGGGCTACACAGAGAAACCCTGTCTCGAAAAACCAAAAAAAAATAAATAAATAAATAAAAATGTTAAATCTGTTTCCTTAACAGATAAACACCTGTTTTCTAATCCTCTGGTATCACCTAGACATCCTGTCAAAAGAAGAGTGAGTCCAATCTGTAGTGTTCTGTTCAAACCGTTTTCTCAGTTCCTGACTTAACCATCAGTTGTCACATAGCTTTTTGTTTGTGATCTTTTTAAAAAAATATTTACTATTGCGACTGGAGACATGGCTCAGCAGTTAAGAGCACTGACTGCTCTTCCAGAGGTCCTGAGTTCAATTCCCAGCACCCACAACCATCTGTAAAGGGATCTGATGCCCTCTTCTGGTGTATCTGAAGATAGTGTACTCATATACATAAGACAAATACATAATTATTTTAAAGAATATTTATTATTTACCCTACTTTATCTATTTTGTGAGTATGAGTGTTTTGCCTGCAGGGAAGTCTGTGCCTGGTACCCTAGGAGACCAGAAGAGGGTGTTGGATTCCTTGGAACTGGAGTCGCGGGCATGATGTGGCTTCTGGGAATCAGACTTGGGTCCTGTGTTAGAGCAGTACATGCTCGTTAACTGCTGAGCCATTTCCCCAGCCCCTGTTGTCTTTTCAGTACTGCTTCAGCCTCATCTCTCTTGCCCCCCATTTTTATGCTCTATTTTAATTACAGTAGGTCATTTACTTAATAGTGGTCCACATGCCTTGTATATTCCTTTTTTAAAAAAGCTTTTCTCTGTTTCAATTTGGATGATTTGTATTCATTTACAATCAAGTTTATTAATCTTTCTCTGCTCTGCCTACTATATTGTTAAATCTGTCCAAATGAGTTTTCAATTTTAGTTGTAACATTATATAATTTGAAAATGTCTACTTGTTCTTTTGAAATGCATCTTTCTCATATGTTTTCTCCCATCTTTATCATACTGTAATTTAACTTATAGTAGACAGAAATGTCTACTGGCCCAGTGTGTTACCTGTAGGTCTCTGTCGCTGTAAGCCACACTTTTCTGGTCCCTAATTTCTCTTGTTCCCTGATTCTTGATTTGGCATGAATAGTCAACATGGGGGAAATGCCCTCCTCCCCCATGATCCCCAGGATCCACAGGGGCACAGCAGTGCAGTGCAGCGTGTGTGCAGACCAAGGATCCACAGGGGCACAGCAGCACAGTGCAGTGTGTGTGCAGAGCCTGGTAATGCAAAAGACAGAAGCTAGCTGATGCTTCTTAAGATACCTAAACTGAGGTAGCCACACAGCTCAGCATTTTTCTGAGCTAACATTCTTTTGGATATGAACTGTTTGAGTTGCTAAGGGTTTTGTTACCCATAGCTGGAAGAGTCCAGTCTAACACAAAGCCTGAAAGAAGTGACTGAGCATAGAGGATCTCTTGAAAGGCAAGTGCTCGTCTGTGAGGATGGGGAACAAGGAATGGGTATTCTCCGAGCCCACAGTCAGTCCTCTGAGCTCTCTCTCTCCAAACTGCCTTCGGCTGGCTCGCTTCTGAGCCTGCCTGAGAAGCGAGAAATGAGCATGCTGATGCAGACAGGAGAGAGAGAAGCACAGACGGGTACTTAACCAGCTTCAATTCTTTACATTTCAGTCTTAACTTTACTGCTTTAAAATTCTTCTAGTCGGCTTCAAAATGGTCAAGATCTTAAAAACTCTCAATTAAGGCAATGTATTGAATTATAGTAAAAAGTATACTCTTTATCTTAGAATAAAAAAACTACAGAAATTTTCACATTAGAAAACTACCTAAATTTATTTAATAGTGTCTTCACTAAAAAGATCTCTTTCCAACCATATCAAATGATGAATAAATAAAAAGAAATATCACAAAGCTCAGCGCGGCTCGCATTACGACGACGCAAGTCCCCTGGCAAGTAGGACTTGCACTTAAGAGCCACTAACAGACAGGAGTGAGTGTGAAAGAACACTGATTGGGAAGACAACTGTCAGGACCCAGTGCAGGATGGAGACAAGGGAGACCCAGCAGGGACCCAGTGGCATCTACAAAGCTGAACGTCCCCCTGTGGGAAGATGGGGAGCACCCCCAAGACCAGGACGAGTCAAGGCCAACTGCTTCCCAAAAACGTCTCTGCACTGGAGGAGCAGCCAGAGCACAAGGCAAGAACAAGAATGTGACATACCAGACTGAAAGGAAGGCCTGCTTTATTCACAAATAGTGAGCCAATTAACACATGTTGTATATGCAGACCAAGGATCCTCATGTGTACATATGTGTACGTGTGTGTGTACATGTGTGTGCACAAGTGTGTACGTGTTTGTGTGTCTGTGTGTGTGTGTGTCTGTGTGTACATGTGTATGCCACAATCCACAGCAAACCCATCAGAAGTAACAAACCACATGTATGTAGTTCAAGGTTCTGGACAGATCAACAAATAGAGCACAACTGAGCCTATATTCACCAACAGTGAACCCACAGCAAACATTTTAATTCTGTTTATAAGAAGAGCATCTCAAAGTGTAATGCTCACAGGAAGAAACTCCACCCAGGAGCGAGGCCCTGCAGAGAGAAGAGGAAGAAACAAGACAAGGCAAACTTCTCCTGATCCAGAGAGAAGCTGAACTGCCATCAAGAAAGGACAGCAGCAGAACTCAGAGAGCCTAGGCAATCCTGTCCAAATTCAAAGGCAATAGTCTTTATTATAGAAACGCAAAATATCTACGCATATAGGGGGTTAACAAGGTGCCCAGAATCAAAAGTATACCAAAAAAGGAGAAAACTCTCAAAGAGCGTTATAAATAAAAAGGCAAGGAGCCACTGAATTAAAAGGCATTAATTGTCTCAAAAAAAAAAAAAAAAAAAAAACATTTTCCCCCCAACTCTGGCATGGTGGAACACACCTGTAACCCCAGCACTCACAAGGCAGGAACAGTGGTATCACAAGTTCAAGGCCCGCCTACTCAGCATGGTGATTTCTAGGGGAAAAAAAAGATCTGTATCAAAAAACAAACACAGGGGCTGGAGAGATGGTTACCTGGGTAAAATGCATGCCATGCAAGTGTAAGGACCAGGGTTCAAATCTCTAGGACCCATGTAAAGCCAGAAGCAATGGTGTACACCTGCAATCCCAGTTCACCTCTAGGGAAAGAAAAGAGGTGAACGTGAGACAGAAACCCTGGTCACCAGGTGGCCACTGAGCCTAGAATCCACAGAGGTGAACAAGATGGAAGCAAGGACCAACACACAAGCAGGCACAAAAGCACCGCAGCTTCTTACGTGACCACCCTTAGACTTAGCATACTTTGTACAGAAGTGAGCAGGTGAAGTGAACGAGAAAGTGTGTCCATGGTGTGACATCATGAGCACCAAGGACAGAATAAGTAACTCAAAGGTCAGAGTGAGATTTCCCATTCTAAGATCCAATAGCAATATCTAATGCCTTCGTTCCTCCACTAAACCCACACTTTCCTGCCTGTTCTGTGTCCACTTTGAAGCAAGCATGACGATCTACAGGGTTTCCAAATATGTGAGCAACTCTTGTTCAAGGGATGATCAAATCCCAGCCATTTGTACAGCACCTACGCAGGGATAACTATGGGTGGAGTGTATCTGCAAGGCCCATGCAGGTTCTAATACCAGCCTTTAGACACATGCCTTAATTTAGAGCCTGCCCAGGGACTTAGCAGCCACCTAGAAGTACAGAGGAGTTCATGGCTCCTTCCAAGAAGAACCAGAACAGGCACACATCTCCTGGGGTGCTGTGCACTGTAGGAAAGGCTGGGTATTGCATTATATCTTTGCCAGAATGAAAATGGCAGAAAGTGAGTTGTGTCTCTAAGCCAAGTCATAACATTAGAACCAGCTGCACTAGTGACAAACATCAGCAGAGTTTCTGAAGATAAAATACCAACAATAACCCTTTCATATAAGTGTTCAGACTGTGTATCGGAGCTATCAAAGGGTAAGGAAATAAAGAGAAGAGGAGGAGGGAGAAGAGAAGAAGGGAGAAGAGGAGGAGGGAGAAGAGAGGGGAAAGAGAATAGGAGGGAAAGGCGGAGCAGGGAACTCAGGAAAAGGGGAAGACAGGACATCACATCGGTGGCATTGCCACCAAGTCCCTGAAACACAGGTGTGTCTGCAGTATAATCTGTTACATCATCACATCATACTACAGACCCACACAGCAGAGCCATCACTAACGTGACCTAATGCGCCATCTCCGTACCTGGTACACAGGTGTACACAGTGCTACAGGATGGTCTCCTAGGTGGACAGAAGTGTGAAGGAACAAGGACCAGGAGCTCAAAAAGGAGTAGACATACAAAATCAAGTGCAGTGTGCAAGCAACACCCAGGGCCTGCTGTGTCTCCACATCACAAAGCTCGTGTGATCAGGAGACAAGTAGTTGAGAGGTACCACAGACTGGACACAAGGTCTGTATGATGAAAATCCTAGACTGAATCCCAGATCTACTCACCTGAATCTTGTCCCCTCACCTGAAAGTGAGGGCTTAAGGTCACCTCAGGAGGAGTAAACCTGCCACTCTGGCAACCAGAACACAGGAGGCAGAGGCAGCAAGATGAGCTCTGTGATTCCCAGGGGCACACAGGTGGGCACAAGAACAATGCTTGTCATCTGGCAGATTCCTGTTTTAAATAATTATTCTTGCTAAGTATGTGCCAGGCTTTCAGGGTCTTTGTATCAAATATTTGCATCCTTTATTTCAGTACCACTAAGCTATGCCCTGTATGACTAACTAGTATTCAGCTTTGGCTTTCCTGAATATTAAAAATAATATAAGAGGGTCTGGAGAGGTGGCTCAGTGGTTAAGAGCACTGACTGCTCTTCCAGAGGTCCTGAGTTCAATTCCCAGCAACCACAAGGTGGTTCACAACCATCTGTAATGGGATTTGGTGTTCTCTTCTGTTGTGTCTGAAGACAGCTACAGTGTACTCATATAAAAACAATAAACAAATCTTGAAAAAAAATAACATAAGAAAATAACTGAGGCTGTGACAGGCATTCAACACTTGCTGCTGCAACTCTCCACTGGTGCCTTTCCCATCCATCTGCCATGCTCTGTTGTCCTAAGTCCCCCAGCAAGCCCGCCCTTAGGACACAGAGGGACACTGAAGGATGGAGGAACAGACTGCCCATTCTTCACAAAGGTTCAAGTTGTTCCTGCAACCCTGACTTTCGTGCTTTCTCTTTTTAAATGCATAGCAACCTGAAAGTCTAGAAAATGGCATCTCCTTCCTTTTGAGAACCATCTCCAGTGAGGTCTGATTCGCAGGGGGCAAAGGCCCCTAGCAGGACTTGCTTGTTGCTAACGGACAGAAGTTCCCCACCATTGTGCTTGCATCTGGTCTCTGCTGTGAAAGTGCCACTTCCTAAGAAAAGCAGCAGCGTTCCCACCAGCTCAGCCACAACCTGGCAAGCTCCGGTTTTTCAATGAGCAGCTCAGTAGAGACGCAACCTGTGAGAACCATAGACAAAGCTTCTCTCTGAGATACTTCTCCCTGGACTGCCAGAGGCCCAGAAACAACAGCCATGCAGCAGGGAAACCCAAACCAGTCATGAGAGCCGCCGTAGGAAGAGCTGTGCTGTACTTCTTTATTTGTAGGTGAAACTCCAAAGATATTTCAGTGACACTTCTGTCATGCTAGAATAAACTTGCCCCAAGGAGGCATCTGTTCAGAGCATGAATGTCGTCAAACCAAGCACAACTCAGAGACCTATCCTGCAAATTTAGGTCACAGGTCTGCAGGGTGGTGAACACGCTACTTCCGCAGGGTTCTCAGACTGTGTCACACTTTACATAACATCAAAACTGCATGGAGTGAAACATGGATTCTTCTTTAAAAAATCAGAATTCCATAGACGGAAGCTGAGTGAAAAAACCCTGGAATTCAGGAACTGTGGTTCCCATGGCTTGTCTGACGGACGCCACTGTGTGGTGAGCAGACAATAAAACACTACACATAGTGAGTAAGCCGCTTGCTTTCTGGGTGGCACATTATCAGTGAGACGCACGCTGTCAGGAGCAGGCAGGATACTGTGGCTTCAGACAGACACACATGAAGACAGAAACAGCTCAGACAGCTAACCTTAGACAGCTGCTCAGAGAGCTTTCTGTAAAGAGTTTACAGGATAACAACACCACTCTCATCAGCGGAGTAAGAAATGCCGGAAGTAGTCTCTGTTGCTTACTCATCTGCATTTCTACTTCACATTCATTGTCAAGCAATGATTTTTGTTTTTCTGGTGCCATCAAGTGGCAACACTATGAAGTGTCCTGGTTAAGTACAAATAACATCTAGATGGAAAGATGTCAATGACATGGCTTGCCTATGCTAATTAAGGACCGATAGTGTTTTGGCAAGCTAGCAAATCATGTTGGGGAAAAAGGAAGATAACGAGAGCAGATCTGCAGCTCATCTCACTGCAGCCCTGACCAAGATGACAGGTAGGGAAAAGAACAGAAATGAAAAGGCCTTTACACAGAATACTCCACTCACACAACCCAACAAACTATAAATGCCTAGAAAACAAAACGGCGGCCGAGCGTGGTGGCTCACGCCTTTAATCCCAGCACTCGGGAGGCAGAGGCAGGTGGATTTCTGAGTTCGAGGCCAGCCTGGTCTACAAAGTGAGTTCCAGGACAGCCAGGACTAAACAGAGAAACCCTGACTCGAAGAAAAAAAAAAAAAAAAAAAAAAAAACAACGAAAACAAAACAGCTAAAATGTCACCTACCAATCAAAAGATGAAAAGCAAAGTGTCAGAGATGGAATATGAGCATCAGCTACTTGAAAGGGCAAGTCATCACTAAATGAATGTCCCCAACAACCCCAGCCAGACAACAAGTGCTGGCCAGAAAGGCAGCAGGCCCCACTCCTTTCACTTTTGCACATACAAACACAAGCAGCTTCATGACCCTAGCCCCTTGAAACAGACTGTGACAGTGCAACCTGAACTTCCAGCTAAAGATGACAATGGAACACGGGCATTTCTACTGCTCCGGAAACTCCCTTAGCATGACAAGCAAAGAATTTACTTAAGACAAAAACCGTAAGAAGGGCAGGGGTGGCACATGCCTTTAATCCCAGCACTTGGGAGGCAGAGGAAGGCAGATTTCTGAGTTCAAGTCCAGCCTGGTCTACAAAGTGAGTTCCAGGACAGCCAGAGCTACACAGAGAAACCCTGTCTCGAGAAAAAAAACAAAAAACAAAAAAGCAAAAATCAGAGATTTGAGAAAAAAAGCAACCAAATCTTAAAAACTAGGAAGTCAATGAGAAATTAGTATTCTCATGACCCCGTTGTAAAAGAAGAAAATCAGTCAGAGCGTTAGACTAGAAGCAGTTAAAAGACATAGACACGGAAAGTCCATACAGAGAGGAGGCTCCACGGTGAACAGCACACACTGCTCTTCCAAAGGACCCAAGTTATCAGGCTGCTCACAGCCAACTCTAGCTTCAGCTCCAGAGGGATCGCTTGCTTCTACAGGCAAAGCACACTCACATACACATGCCTGCCCTCCATAACTAAAGCACACTCACATACACATGCCTGCCCTCCTCCATAACTAAAGCACACTCACATACACATGCCTGCCCTCCCATAACTAAAGCACACTCACATACACATGCCTGCCCTCCTCCATAACTAAAGCACACTCACATACACATGCCTGCCCTCCTCCATAACTAAAGCACACTCACATACACATGCCTGCCCTCCATAAATAAAGCACACTCACATACACATGCCTGCCCTCCTCCATAACTAAAGCACACTCACATACACATGCCTGCCCTCCTCCCATAACTAAAGCAGACTCACATACACATGACTGCCCTCCATAACTAAAGCACACTCACATACACATGCCTGCCCTCCTCCATAACTAAAGCACACTCACATACACATGCCTGCCCTCCATAACTAAAGCACACTCACATACAAATGCCTGCCCTCCCATAACTAAAGCACACTCACATACACATGCCTGCCCTCCATAACTAAAGCACACTCACATACACATGCCTGCCCTCCATAACTAAAGCTCACTCACATACACATGCCTGTCCTCCTCCATAACTAAAGCACACTCACATACACATTCCTGCCCTCCATAACTAAAGCACACTCACATACACATGCCTGCCCTCCCATAACTAAAGCAAACTCACATACACATGCCTGCCCTCCATAACTAAAGCACACTCACATACACATGCCTGCCCTCCATAACTAAAGCACACTCACATACACATGCCTGCCCTCCTCCATAACTAAAGCACACTCACATACACATGCCTGCCCTCCTCCATAACTAAAGCACACTCACATACACATGCCTGCCCTCCTCCATAACTAAAGCACACTCACATACACATGCCTGCCCTCCCATAACTAAAGCACACTCACATACACATGCCTGCCCTCCATAACTAAAGCACACTCACATACACATGCCTGCCCTCCATAACTAAAGCACACTCACATACACATGCCTGCCCTCCTCTATAACTAAAGCACACACACATACACATGCCTGCCCTCCCATAACTAAAGCACACTCACATACACATGCCTGCCCTCCATAACTAAAGGACACTCACATACACATGCCTGCCCTCCATAACTAAAGCACACTCACATACACATGCCTGCCCTCCCATAACTAAAGCAAACTCACATACACATGCCTGCCCTCCTCCATAACTAAAGCACACTCACATACACATGCCTGCCCTCCTCCCATAACTAAAGCACACTCACATACACATGCCTGCCCTCCATAACTGAAGCACACTCACATACACATGCCTGCCCTCCTCCATAACTAAAGCACACTCACATACACATGCCTGCCCTCCCATAACTAAAGCACACTCACATACACATGCCTGCCCTCCTCCATAACTAAAGCACACTCACATACACATGCCTGCCCTCCATAACTAAAGCACACTCACATACACATGCCTGCCCTCCATAACTAAAGCAAACTCACATACACATGCCTGCCCTCCATAACTAAAGCACACTCACATACACATGCCTGCCCTCCTCCATAACTAAAGCACACTCACATACACATGCCTGCCCTCCATAACTAAAGCACACTCACACACACATGCCTGCCCTCCTCCATAACTAAAGCACACTCACATACACATGCCTGCCCTCCTCCATAACTAAAGCACACTCACATACACATGCCTGCCCTCCTCCATAACTAAAGCACACTCACATACACATGCCTGCCCTCCCATAACTAAAGCACACTCACACACACATGCCTGCCCTCCTCCATAACTAAAGCACACTCACATACACATGCCTGCCCTCCATAACTAAAGCACACTCACATACACATGCCTGCCCTCCTCCATAACTAAAGCACACTCACATACACATGCCTGCCCTCCATAACTAAAGCACACTCACATACACATGCCTGCCCTCCATAACTAAAGCACACTCACATACACATGCCTGCCCTCCCATAACTAAAGCACACTCACATACACATGCCTGCCCTCCTCCATAACTAAAGCACACTCACATACACATGCCTGCCCTCCCATAACTAAAGCACACTCACATACACATGCCTGCCCTCCATAACTAAAGCACACTCACATACACATGCCTGCCCTCCCATAACTAAAGCACACTCACATACACATGCCTGCCCTCCTCCATAACTAAAGCACACTCACATACACATGCCTGCCCTCCTCCATAACTAAAGCACACTCACATACACATGCCTGCCCTCCATAACTAAAGCACACTCACATACACATGCCTGCCCTCCATAACTAAAGCACACTCACATACACATGCCTGCCCTCCTCCATAACTAAAGCACACTCACATACACATGCCTGCCCTCCTCCATAACTAAAGCACACTCACATACACATGCCTGCCCTCCCATAACTAAAGCACACTCACATACACATGCCTGCCCTCCTCCATAACTAAAGCACACCCACATACACATGCCTGCCCTCCTCCATAACTAAAGCACACTCACATACACATGCCTGCCCTCCATAACTAAAGCACACTCACATACACATGCCTGCCCTCCATAACTAAAGCACACTCACATACACATGCCTGCCCTCCTCCATAACTAAAGCACACTCACATACACATGCCTGCCCTCCATAACTAAAGCACACTCACATACACATGCCTGCCCTCCCATAACTAAAGCAAACTCACATACACATGCCTGCCCTCCTCCATAACTAAAGCACACTCACATACACATGCCTGCCCTCCTCCCATAACTAAAGCACACTCACATACACATGCCTGCCCTCCTCCATAACTAAAGCACACTCACATACACATGCCTGCCCTCCATAACTAAAGCACACTCACATACACATGCCTGCCCTCCATAACTAAAGCACACTCACATACACATGCCTGCCCTCCATAACTAAAGCACACTCACATACACATGCCTGCCCTCCTCCATAACTAAAGCACACTCACATACACATGCCTGCCCTCGATAACTAAAGCACACTCACATACACATGACTACCCTCCCATAACTAAAGCACACTCACATACACATGCCTGCCCTCCATAACTAAAGCACACTCACATACACATGCCTGCCCTCCATAACTAAAGCACACTCACATACACATGCCTGCCCTCCATAACTAAAGCACACTCACATACACAAGCCTGACCTCCATAACTAAAGCGCACTCACATACACATGCCTGCCCTCCTCCATAACTAAAGCACACTCACATACACATGCCTGCCCTCCTCCATAACTAAAGCACACTCACATACACATGCCTGCCCTCCATAACTAAAGCACACTCACATGCACATGACTGCCCTCCCATAACTAAAGCACACTCACATACACAGGCCTGCCCTCCATAACTAAAGCACACTCACACACACATGCCTGCCCTCCTCCATAACTAAAGCACACTCACATACACATGCCTGCCCTCCTCCATAACTAAAGCACACTCACATACACATGCCTGCCCTCCCATAACTAAAGCACACTCACATACACATGCCTGCCCTCCCATAACTAAAGCACACTCACATACACATGCCAGCCCTCCCATAACTAAAGCACACTCACATACAAATGCCTGCCCTCCATAACTAAAGCACACTCACATACACATGCCTGCCCTCCCATAACTAAAGCAAACTCACATACACATGCCTGCCCTCCTCCATAACTAAAGCACACTCACATACACATGCCTGCCCTGCTCCCATAACTAAAGCACACTCACATACACATGCCTGCCCTCCATAACTAAAGCACACTCACATACACATGCCTGCCCTCCTCCATAACTAAAGCACACTCACATACACATGCCTGCCCTCCATAACTAAAGCACACTCACATACACATGCCTGCCCTCCATAACTAAAGCACACTCACATACACATGACTGCCCTCCCATAACTAAAGCACACTCACATACACATGCCTGCCCTCCATAACTAAAGCACACTCACATACACATGCCTGCCCTCCATAACTAAAGCACACTCACATACACATGCCTGCCCTCCATAACTAAAGCACACTCACACACACATGCCTGCCCTCCTCCATAACTAAAGCACACTCACATACACATGCCTGCCCTCCTCCATAACTAAAGCACACTCACATACACATGCCTGCCCTCCTCCATAACTAAAGCACACTCACATACACATGCCTGCCCTCCCATAACTAAAGCACACTCACACACACATGCCTGCCCTCCTCCATAACTAAAGCACACTCACATACACATGCCTGCCCTCCTCCATAACTAAAGCACACTCACATACACATGCCTGCCCTCCATAACTAAAGCACACTCACATACACATGCCTGCCCTCCTCCATAACTAAAGCACACTCACATACACATGCCTGCCCTCCCATAACTAAAGCACACTCACATACACATGCCTGCCCTCCCATAACTAAAGCACACTCACATACACATGCCTGCCCTCCCATAACTAAAGCACACTCACATACAAATGCCTGCCCTCCATAACTAAAGCACACTCACATACACATGCCTGCCCTCCCATAACTAAAGCACACTCACATAAACATGCCTGCCCTCCTCCATAACTAAAGCACACTCACATACACATGCCTGCCCTCCTCCCATAACTAAAGCACACTCACATACACATGCCTGCCCTCCATAACTAAAGCACACTCACATACACATGCCTGCCCTCCTCCATTTCTAAAGCACACTCACATACACATGCCTGCCCTCCATAACTAAAGCACACTCACATACACATGCCTGCCCTCCATAACTAAAGCACACTCACATACACATGACTGCCCTCCCATAACTAAAGCACACTCACATACACATGCCTGCCCTCCATAACTAAAGCACACTCACATACACATGCCTGCCCTCCATAACTAAAGCACACTCACATACACATGCCTGCCCTCCATAACTAAAGCACACTCACATACACATGCCTGACCTCCATAACTAAAGCACACTCATATACACATGCCTGCCCTCCTCCATAACTAAAGCACACTCACATACACATGCCTGCCCTCCTCCATAACTAAAGCACACTCACATACACATGCCTGCCCTCCCATAACTAAAGCACACTCACATACATATGCCTGCCCTCCATAATTAAAGCACACTCACATACACATGCCTGCCCTCCTCCATAACTAAAGCACACTCACATACACATGCCTGCCCTCCTCCATAACTAAAGCACACTCACATACACATGACTGCCCTCCTCCATAACTAAAGCACACTCACATACACATGACTGCCCTCCCATAACTAAAGCACACTCACATACACATGCCTGCCCTCAATAAGTAAAGCACACTCACATACACATGCCTGCCCTCCCATAACTAAAGCACACTCACATACACATGCCTGCCCTCCCCCATAACTAAAGCACACTCACATACACATGCCTGCCCTCCATAACTAAAGCACACTCACATACACATGCCTGCCCTCCATAACTAAAGCACACTCACATACACATGCCTGCCCTCCTCCATAACTACAGCACACTCACATACACATGCCTGCCCTCCCATAACTAAAGCACACTCACATACACATGCCTGCCCTCCATAACTAAAGCACACTCACATACACATGCCTGCCCTCCTCCATAACTAAAGCACACTCACATACACATGCCTGCCCTCCCATAACTAAAGCACACTCACATACACATGCCTGCCCTCCCATAACTAAAAGGAAAAGGCAGTGTTCTTAAATACACAAAAGTTAGAAGTGGTCATGTGGAGGACTTGGGGCACTAGGTATCCGACAAGGTAGAAATAAAGTTTGAAAAGGAGAATCCAGGGCTGGAGAGAAGGTGCAGCAGCTGAAAGCACTTTTTGCTCTTCTAGAGCATCCTGCTTCACTTCCCAGCACCCGCATGGCAGTTCACACCTGTCTGTAGTGCCAATTCCAGGGGACCCAGTGGCTTCTTCCTGGCCTACTCAGACATCAGGTTCTCACAGGGGAGGTTCTACACAGACACACACACAGGCAAAACACTCAGACAAAAATTAAACGGAAAAAAAATTTTTAAAGAAGAAATTCAGTGAAAATGATTGATAAGAAGCAGTTTAGAAACGCATATACATACACAGAACAGGATAAGGACAACAGGTGTCCTGAGAGGAAATACTAAAGGAAAGGGTAGTAGATAAGAAGTCCCGTCAGGCACAGAAGAGCAGCAGAAGTGACAGTTCACTGAAGAAGGTCACACCAGCTTTTGATTATTTCATCCTGTCCAAGAAGTCATGTCACTAAGTACAGGGCACTTTATTCTATTCTTGTGATAAAAAGGAAGGCACAAAATAAAGCCCTACACGCATACACACACACACACACATGCACACACGCACACACATGCACACATGCACACACGCGCGCGCGCACATACACACAAGCACACACACAGGCACACACATGCACACACACACGCACGCACACACACGTGCACGCACACACACGCGCACACACACACGCACACACGTACACAGACGCACACACACGCACCCACACATGTGCACGCACACACATGCACACACACACGCACACACATGCACACACGCTCACACGCGCACACACACACACATGCACACACACAAGCACAAACATGTGCGCACACATTTGCGCACACACATACACACACGCACACACAGTTCTTGTAGTGTATTTGGAGACACTACATTATGCTCAGCTCAGCACATTCCCGTCCCTTGATTCACTAGGTGAAGGTTAAGAGCCGCCTTGGCTAACAGAAAGCAGTGGTAGACAAACCAAGAGCCTCCTCTTCTCCACTGTCAGAGTCCACTGATAGTAAACTCATGGGCAGTCCCCAGGAGCGCTCTTGGCGAATACTGGTCAAGTCAGGAGAAAGACTGCCATTCCCACAGCACCTGGGGGACCCTGCTTTTGGAGATAATCAACTTTCATAGGTGGCTCAGAGTGCCAAGCACTTGTGATGACGTCACTCATGAGGTCTTCTCATTTCCCCTCCTGAATACAGAAGAACACAGACCCTTCAGGCACAGGACAGACAGATTTCCTTGCACCACATAAGCCATGCCAGGACACATGACTGTGGACAAAAGTCATACCTTGTACCCCTTCTAGGAGCAGATCGACGCCCTTCCTGTAAAAGTCAGAAGCAGCGTCATAGTCATCTTCCTCCTCCTTCTTTAAGGCCAGTTTGATAAGTTCCCCTGCCTTCTCCAGGTAATCTCTCCTGCCAAGCCTTGGCTTTAAGCTGCTGGGGAAGAGGCTGCGGCTTTCCCGGTCTTCTACTTTGCTTGGTTCACTGTCAGAAGCAACAGCCCCTACTGCCGAAGAATCCGTAGACAGACTCAGACCAAAGGTTCTACTGGGAGAACCCTGACGGGAAGCCATTCCATCATCTACCTCGGCAAGAGAGTCTGCATCAACAGTGAGGGACAGAAGGTCACTGTCACTGGAGAATCCTGAAATGAGGAGCACAAGAGTCAACATAAGACTAGAAGTAGCCACAGGGGCACAGGTCACACATACTGCCATCCTCCCATAACTAACTCAGCAGAGCAGCTGTGGCCTGCTGGTGACTGGCAGCATCTAGCAGATTGCTTCAATTTAGCTCATCTGATCTGATGTTGATGGTCTGTAACTCATGGCCATCTGTATGTAACTCATGGCCATCTGTCTGTCTGTAACTCATGGCCATCTGTCTGTCTGTAACTCATGGCCATCTGTCTGTCTGTAACTCATGGCCATCTGTCTGTCTGTAACTCATGGCTATCTGTGGAGAGCCTTGCCGTGAGCAATCGCCATTATAAGATGGCGCTGGCTTCTGCTGTGCCTAACTAGTAAACAAGCCTTGTGCGCAAGTGCGAGATACGCCTAGTCACTGCCAATCTCGGGGCGTAGTAATGAGGTGATGGGCGAGCAACAAATCAGGAGCTGACATGCCACATCAGGTGCTGAAATGCCATGCTGAGGGCTATATAAGCAGCACCATTTTCCGGAGTCTGGGTCTTTCCTCCTTAAGAAGCAATAAAGCTTGCCGCAGAAGAATCTGGTTGTCCGAGTGTGTTCTTGCCGGCAAGAACGATAGCTCGGGACAGCCATCTGTCTGTCTGTAACTCATGGCCATCTGTCTGTCTAGAACTCATGACCATCTGCTTATCTGTAACTCATGGCCATCTGTCTGTCTAGAACTCATGGCCATCTGTCTGTAACTCATGGCCATCTGTCTGTCTGTAACTCATGGCCATCTGTCTGTCTGTAACTCATGGCCATCTGTCTGTCTGTAACTCATGGCCATCTGTGTGTAGGTCATGGTCATCTACAGCCCCAGTTCCAAGGGACACAACACCTTTTTCTGGCCTCTGAGTGTACCAGGCACACATTAACAGATGCAGGCAAACACTCAAACATATAAGATGAAAGTAAATCTGTTAGAGTCTGGTGCCACAGGATCAGGCAGAGGGCAAGTCTAATCTATCACAGTCTGGCACCATGGGACCCAGGTGGGTAGACCATTCCTAAGATGACCCCTGCCCAGTGGAGCACCATACAGCCTAGGGAGGGAGCAAGCCTGAAACTACCCCACAGCCCCATCCAGTCCAATACCATGGGGCCTGAGTACAGAGCAAGCCTGAGACAACCCTTGCCAGATGCCACACAGGCTCAGGCAGGCAAATCACATCTGAGACAACCCCTACCCTATGCCACATGGCATAGGTGGGGCACAGCACTCCTGTGATTACTCCAGAGATGACCCCAGACACCCAGGGGCTCTGGGAACCACTAAGATAAGCAATTTAAGTGGTGGAGAGATGGAAGAGATGGAGAAGCAGAAGGACTGTGCACAACGAAGAGAGGCAGAGCTGGAGATCTGAGGGTAGTGAGAAACAGCCTGATGTGAGCAGAAAACACTCACTCATTCTAGACGAAAAATAAGCTTCAACCTTTATTGCTCAGAGAAAGAAAAGGCTTCTACCTTTTTATTGCTAAAAACCCTAAGTAAGAAAAAAAACTCATTCTCTTTATTGCTGGAGGGGGAAAAGCCTCATCTTTCTATTGGTGAACAAAAAAAAACCTTTTTCCTTTTTATTGCTGAATGAAAGAAGCCTTGTCCTTGTTAGTAGGAAGAAGCCTGCTTGCTTATTTTCCTCATTCTTAGTTCTTACACTTTCTCAGGAGAATAGATCACATGGTCTTCCAGCCATCTTTACATTCCAAAAGTTCATCATAAATCAAATAAGGAGTTTCAGCAGGAATGTTTCCAAGTGTTCTAGCTAAACATTCATTATCCTTCACTAGCTCCACAAGTTCATTAGAAGGTTAAAGCAATATTTTTTTTAAAACAATAATTCTTATGTCCTCAGTTAGCATGGTTTTGCCAAAAGGCAAATCATCTGCCTTGTATCTCATTAGTTTTGAAGTTTTGTATAGATAAATCTAGTCAATATTTTATTTTCTGTCCTTGCACCTACAATAAATTGTCCATTTCCAGTTTATGACCTTTAGTTACCAGATAATAGTTTCACAGCTAGCCTAGAAACAATGTTTTCCCTGATCGTGAATTTGTTCCAAGCCTGCCTTCTATGCTAGTGCAACTAGCCCATGACATATAGGTTTATAGAGGCCTAATTGCAGCTTTCATACTATATAGAGGGCTCAAAACTACTTGTATAAATTTAAGAATTCCAATGAAACATTATTAGGAATTATTAAATCATCAATTTGTCTACATAACATTACTACAAGAGAATAAATACGTCTTTGTTGATCTGCAGAAAATCTGCCCAGTAGGGTGGGCTAATGCCCAGGAATTATTATACTAATTTAATAATGACAGGAAAGGCATATCAGCTGCAAGAAGCAATCCTGAGATGAAGTCTCTTTGGGCCTTGCCTCTCAGAGATCTCCCATTACAGACCATATAAAACAATGGGCCATCTCCAGAAACATCATTTGCATGTCTTTAGCCTATCCTAGATGAATCCTGACACTGGTTCTGCTTCCTGGGTTGCAGGTGAGCCAGCCCCAAGAGTATGAGAGCAGGAGGTCTGGCCCTGCCCAATGCCAGCTGTAGCATGGGATGAGCTAGCCAGGGCAGTACTGTAGCATGGGATGAGCTAGCCAGGGCAGTACTGGAAATCCTACCCTAGTAGAGTGGGTGTGGGAGAGACGGTGGGCTGACCAGTGACTGCCTAGGTCCAGATCTAGGGTTTTGAGTTGACCCACCCTGACATCTACTCCATCTCTAAACTGCTAGAGCATGTAAAGGGTCCAATCCTACGGATCTAAAGCTGCAGGATCTCCCCCGACCCAGGGCAGCAACAGGCTATCTGGGAGGAGTCCCAGTGAGGGTCCAGGATTGATGGTGTAGCAGAAGCCAGAGGCTTCTATCAAACCAGACCAATGGCCCACTGCAATGAACATCTGCCAATAAAGAAGTGAGGAAAGAGGGGATTATTGTGGGACACACTACAGCTTCCATAGTGAGATTTTTTTTCTCATGGAGGAGGTTACGGGGTGGAGGCAGGTATAAAGGGGAGGGGGAGGTGAGTGGGATTGGGGTGCATAATGTGAAATTCACATACACACACAAATAAAAAGTTAAATAATAATCTTTTGAAATAAAACATTAAAACTATTATGCATTAAAATTTTTATTTATTAAAAGTAACTACATTCATCAAAACAAAAAAATATGTATTGGGAGAAATGACAATCTTTGATATTTTGCAAGTCTTGATGCTTGGCTGAACAGAACACGAGCCATTCTGACTCATGGTTCGGCAAACTATCTGTTGTCACAGCCTTGTGGTTGGAAGATGTTAATAAAAGAGAAAGTGCTAGATAATTGTGGTCACTGTTTTCCTGTCTTCCTTTTCTATTATTACTCTGGGGGTGGGGGCTGCAGGAACCCACAGCACATACATGAGGTCAGAGGACAACTGTGTGAAGTCAGTTCTTTCCTTCTGCCAGGTGGATCCTGGGAACTGAACTCAAACTCCTGTTTTTCTACACGACACCAAAGCTCCAGGGTGCTGTGCTCTGAAAACTGACAGCAACGAGCAATACATAAAACCCAAACACTGAAATGTGTAGGGTTCGCTACAGGTAAATCCACTGGTCCGTCTTGAACCATCTTTACCCATGCTATTTATAGCCTAACAAATCAATTATTTGTAAAATATCAGTTCCCTGACTACCACAGATCTTGCACATATCAACCTCCTATTTCATTATTACAGAATAACAATCACACTGGCCAACTGCCAACCTCAAGGCAGCACAAAAGCCCTAACTGGGGAGGAAGCTCTCCCACTGGCAACAAACACATGAGCTGTTTTCCTTGAAGAGGCAGCTCAGTTCATTCCAAGGGAAAAAATTAGGAACCAAACACACAAGTGTGATGACAACTGTCTGTCTGCTACTGATTCAAGCAAAGTGGCCTCCTGTGAGCGAGTGGCTTCTCGGCTCAGCTCCACAGCGCTCACCCACCTTCCCTAGAGCAGCATGGTAGCTTAGCAGGGAGGACACTGTGAGCTTCCTAGCATGCCAGGCTTGCTGCCACAACAGAAGCCTTCCTTCCTGCTGTCTCAGAACATGCAGACAGTGCCGCTTCTACCAGCGGCATGTGCAATAACCAACTTTGGTTTGGTACCACCATCCCCAACAGTTTGATCCTCATGGCTTTCCTATGTGACAATCAGCACAAAGGTCAGCACAGAAAAATGTCTTAGGTGACTGTATTACTAAAATGGTTCCACACTGCGGATCCTTGGAGACATCAGGAACACATACAGTTCTCGAATCTACTCATCCAGCGGCTGATTCTCTGAGACAAAACTGGAAACCCCATCCCTGAAACAGCTCAGGCACACACTGCTGTTTCTGCTTGCTTTGATTTGGTGGGGTTTGGGTTGTTTCTTGGTTTGTTTCCTTGATGATGCCAGGGGACAATCCCAAGGCACCTCACGCATGCCACATAAGCACCTGAGCGCTTAGCTCCATCTCCAGGCCAGAGCCACCACTGAGTACTTAATGCCAAGGTTCTCAGAAAATGGCACATAAAAGAGTTATTTATTTCCACAGGAGACAACACCAAGAATGAAAACTGCAGTGGATCAAACTACAGGATTCTGAGATCAGGGCTCAGCAAGCTCCGTGAAGAGCCAGAGAGTAAATACTTCAGGCCCTGCACCTCCATGTCCTGTTGTAGCTACACAATTCTGTGCTGAACAGAGGAGCATGCTGGACTTCAGTAAGACTTTGCTATAGACACTGAAACTTTAATTGCATGTCATATCACTGATAATTTCTTTGGGCTTTTCGACCATTTAAAAATGTAAAAAGTGTTCTTAGTTCACAGACCATGGGAAAGCAGCTGGAGGCAGATACGGCCGTCAGCCATTGTTTGTCAGCCTGTGGAGGCCTCTGGTTGCTCACTTCCTACCGAACAGAGGAAGACCATGTGAGCACCAACCTAGCTCCACGCTCAAGTCAGCTTTACACAGGACTTCGGCACCTCACAGTACAGCCTTGTTTTCTTTGGTTCTTTTTTCTTTGTTTCAAATTTTAGGATCTCTATAAAGGACTACCTATTCCCCAAAGGGGGCAGATTTCATTAAACCCACAGCTTCAAATGGATGTCACTAGACCATGGGGACCATCAAAATATTTCTAGAGCATGCAAAAGTTACTCACCCGCTATTCTAAAAACTATATAAACTTTTTAGATGATGTCCTCTGACACTCCCACACACACCCACACACACATACCCATGTGTACACACTCCCACAAATACCCACCCACCAGCAGTTAATCACAGATAACTGACATACTGATCATCAAGGTCTTATCCTTTGCTTCAAAGTGAAAAACTACTATAAATACTTTAGCCCAAGACTGCCCAAAAGCAGTGAGCAGGCTAGGAAAAATAAAACTCAACTGAGACCAATAAAGGGAAAAAGACTTGTAAACTTTAGGGACAACCTGAAAATCACAAATACCAAAGATTAAGTCATTTACAGCAAAACAAGCAGATCCATACACAAAGAGGACGGCCTAGAACTCGGTGGTGAGAAGATGAAACCAATGCCAAGCACAGGGTGCACAGCAGCCCCTGGATGCTCCTGAGCCACTGAAGACCCAGTCACGGGGGTCATTCAGTGCTGTTGTTCAAGGCACACACACAAACCATGAACTGCAAAACAAGTGGGCAGTACAAATCAATTAGAAAATCAGAAGAGGGCTGAAAAGATGCGTAGGTGCTGACAGCCTGTCCTCTGCAGAGGGGACACAGCTCCAGCATGTGCTTCGCATGGAAAGCCCCTCAGACCTCACATCTCAAAGACTCCAAAGGAGATGCTGCTGTTGTTCAAATGCAGGTAAAGACGTCACTGACAAATATAATCCTGAATGGATCATCCAGCAGCCCAACCAAGGGATTCTTAGCTTAAACGGAACTGTGGATGAGGGAGACCCACACCCCTCCTTGCCTTAGTCCTGGGAAACTGAACATTGCCATGCCTGAGAAACCTGGTCCAGGCACAGCTCCTGCATGGAGGGCTCGCTAGCTTTCATGGGTACTGGTCTCCCTCTTTTCCTTATTGAAGCAATTTCTCAACTCCCTTCTCAAGGAAGTACTCTCCAACAAGCTGTCCAAAAAGAAAAGCTTTTTCAGTAAAGGGTTGGGGATCAAATGGGCCTCACACACGCCATGCAAACAGTCTACTACTGAGCCTCCACCATCATGCTTGTCTGCCTTGCTACAGGCCCAAAGCAGCCAACCATGGGTTAAAACCTCTCAAGGTGCACACCAAAAGGAACCTATCCACCTTGTAAGTTGTTAGCCTCAGGCACTTTGTCACAGTGACTGAAAGCTGCTAACACACACTTCAAAAGATCTTCTACCACTGAAACAACAACATGCGATCTCAGGTTGCCTTCCCCCTCCATCATTCAGGAGATCACACCTAGAGCCTCATGCACAATAGGTAAGTTCTCAAAACCCCAGTCTTCATCCGTGTGTGTGTGTGTGTGTGTGTGTGTGTGTATCTATGTATGTGTGTGTACATGTATACATGTGCACACATATAGAAAGAAGTACAGAGAGATGGGTAAGCATACACATATATATGCACACACATGTAACTATATAGACATGGCATGTAAATTCACAAGTGTACATAGATGTATATAGACAAGATGTGCAAACACACAAGTGTATACGTGCATACACAGGCAGATGTAAAGATACACAAGACATAATAACATAAATAGTTAATACCTACTCCACTCATCTTACACTTGAGTACATCTGCTTCATGTGGTCTTGCTCAGCATGGTCCTATAACTCACCCCGTTTTTTTATAAAACTACATCTAAGCATCACATGTAGTAGAGACTACAACCCAGAAAGAAAGTGATGGATGAGTGAGCCACAGGGAGCTACAAGCATGATACAGGCTGTGGGTCTTGCTGAGGACAAAGAGAAGTGGTGGGAAGGGCAGCCATAGGTACTGGATACAATATAGACAACGTGTCAACATCAACCCATCCTCACAGGGACCCTCCTAGAACATCAGCAGAGTAGCAGGCTCACCCTCCACTACCACTGCACAGAGCCCTATGCCTCTTTTGGAAGTGATACAGGGGAAGTCAAAGGTTCCATGAGTCGCCTGCCTCTGGGTGTGGATCACAGAGATTCCAGTCTCGGTGCTATTAGAGGGCCTCAGGTGACTTGTTAAAAAGCAGCTACAGGCACGAGGGGTTTATTTAGCATCCCAGTCCACCTACCTGCCCTCACCTCTGGGCTTTGAACTGCTCAGAGTCAGACAGTCGAGCAGAATCTGCCTAGGACAGCATCTCTGAAAGACGGGCCTGGGGGAAAGGTTGAGTTGCCACACACAGAAGCTTTACAGTATGAGCCATCAGAACCCCGCATTTGAAGACCAGCTGCACAAAGAGATCGGTCTCCTTTGACAACAGGTGGCCTCTCGTGGGGGACTATATATAAAACACATGGCCTCGTTACTATCAGCTCATCACCTTCACTCAACTCTATAGGTCAAACATTGCCACACTCAACCAAAGGGACTTTCTACTTGTCCCAGTAGCAACCACTCCTGCTTCATGCACAAAAAAAGCACCTAGCCCAGAACCAAGATGACCCAGAAGTGGATGACATGCAGATCAGATGGAATCTGACATGCCTCCGAGAAACAAGCCCTTCAGAGGGGAGGGGCTCCTGCAGCCCCATACCTAGCTGAGGAGCGCACAGCACCAACTGGATGGCGCAAGAGCGCCACTTTTCTTTAGTAGTGGAGCCGTGGAGAGAAGCCTGTGCTTCAGCCGTCAGCCCCACACTATACTCAGCAACAGCCATAACAACACTCAACACTCGGTGGTCACTGGATTTAAATAGGGAAAGCCGGGAGGAAATCTACTGGGAGAAGGGGAACAGAGAGACGAGGGAAGGAAGAGCGGGATGGAGACCATCACATGCATGTATGAAATTGTCAAAGGACACTTTCTTTCATGACTGGGTTTCTTGTACACTCCTGGCCGTCTTGGGACTCACCGTGTAGATCAGGCTCACCTCTAACTCACAGACATTCACCTGCCTCTGCCTCCCAAGTGCTAGGACTAAAGGCATGTGCCACCACACATGTCAAAGAATACATTTTTCTAAAGGAAGAAAAGAAATGGGTCCTTCTCAATATGTCTGTGAGAAAATCCCTAAATCTAGAGCTGTGTGCTAGTCCCAAGTCTGGTACTCTACGGCACACTAGTGAGCTAGCAGCAGCTCCAGGCCAGCAAGAAGCAGTCTTTGACGGTTCCTAGGCTAGCAATGTGCCTGTGCCTCACCCTCGAGAAACCTCAGAGTCCCACAGACCCTACTGTGTATCTTTTAGGAACAGAACAGACTTCAAATGCCAGCACCGGTCCCAGGACAGGCCATCAAAAACACGGTGAAGTGCTCGCCCGGCTCCCCCTGCACTCAGAGTTGGTTGTTTCACTGCCCATTTGTTTTGTGGGCTCCAGGTTCCAACTGTTACCCTACACACGTGTGTGCAGATGTACACACAGGTCCCTCTGAAGGGCATGGAATTTCCCTAGAGCCGGGGTTATGAGAGGTTGTGAAGCCATCCAATGTGGACTCTGGGAACTGACCTCGGCAGCTGCAGAGCCACCTTTCCAGACCCGCCCTGACCTCCCTACACTAGAATGTGCTCACCATCCACAGCAAGTCAGAGGTCAGGGACTTAGCAAACACCTAGCAGCACACACTTGACCACCGCCAAACCCCAAAGTTTAACTGAAAAAGAAAGAACTCTGCAACATCCAATGTCCCTTCTAATCCGAAACCCAAGTGACCAAAACAAATCATGACCTTTTAATTTGGCCCACCCTGCCACTAAGTTCTAAATATCCAGTGTTACTCATAACAGCCCTGGGGTTTCAAGAGCCACTGCAAACTCTCTGTGCCTTCTCTTCCCCAAGCAGCACACACACACTGACACCAGCGTACGTGTGTCACCCACACTGATACAAGCGCACACGTATCTGTCTTTCTTTGTGTATTTGTTAGGCTTGCCTTGGTTTTGGTTTTAAGAGAGAAACTCTGAGGCCCAGGCTGGTCTTAAACTCACTATGTGAACTTGGCCTTCAATTTCTGATTCTCCTGTCTCAATTTCCAAGTACTGGGACTACAGGTATACAGCACCAGCCCTGGCTGAATTGTGCTTAAATTAAATTTACATAAAATTAAATTCCCTATTTATTTTAAGACTTACCACTTAAGAAAATGTAACTAGTCGTAAGCTGTGAACAGCATGAGTAAATACATACTTAATAACAAAATATAACTCCTTCAAGCTGACAGACAGGGACCCACTCCAGTAAGCCACAGGACTGAGGGCAAGCCCAGGCCTAAGATCTTAGTTCCCACAGCGCCACCTTGTGGACATTTGTAAAATAAAATCCTACCGCAAGTGTAACCTGCTTTAGTTGGGAGTTTCTATTTTGTCATAATTTGCAGCACTACACACCACAAAGACTTTAGTCTTAACACTGACATGTCGCTAATTACAAAGCCAGCATAAGGACATCCACATTTACTTTAGCTCTGCCTTGAAGCACAAACTTTAAATTCACTAAATAAAAACAACACAAAGAAAAAAAAAAAAAAAACACAAGGGCTTTTTTCTTTTTTTTAATCCTCCATGTATTTGTGTGTGTGTGTGTGTGTGTGTGCGTGTGCATAGACACAGATGGCACAGCACACCTGTAGTCAGAGGACAACCTTGAATGTCAGTCCTGGCTTCCACCTTCTTTGTACTACCACTGGCTAGCTGACCTATAAGCTTCCTGGGACTCTCCTGCCTCCACCTCCCATCTCAATCTCTCTGCAGAAGCAGTGGGACTGTACCTGAGCACTGGGGATCTGACCTCAGATTCTCCCATGTAGATGGCAAGCACTTTACCAACAGAGACCTTAGTCTAGCCTTATACAAGAGGTTGTTTTAATCAAACTGAAATAACTATACATCTTTCCACTTAATCCTCCAATGTTTTAAATAAACAACACCATCAAAATGAACGGCTTAGCAGCAAGGCACCCGTATCTCAGAAGCAGGCCAGCAGAGAGAGATGCTCCCAGAGGCTGTAACCCATGTCCATCACCATCAAATGAAGCACACAAGCTTCAAATGGAAATAAGATGCTCATGAACAGTTAGGTGTCCTTTCATCTTTCAGAGACTGGCATCTAATTGCTCTCAACAAAGTAGATGACAAGGAACCAGTCTATCTTACGTAGGACTGGAAGATGGCTCAGCATTAAGAGCATGTGTTCCTAAAGGTTCGGGTCCTAGCTCACAACTGTTCAGAACTCCAGCTCCAGAGGCTCTGACACCCTCTTCTGACCTCTAATGGCATCATGCACACTTGTGGGTGCACAAACACATATGCAGTTAGAACACTTATACACATAAAATAAAAGAAAATCTTTTTTAAATAATTTTAAAGGAAAAAGTTACTTTTTGTCTGAAAACTAAATTTTATTTCACACTACAGTAGATGCCAGTTTAACCATCGAGTTACTGCTTACACAATCTGAAAGAGGGTTCCTTCTTCTACTGTACTATAGTAATCTTAAACGGAAATTCTGTGTTCATGTTTCCATCAGCACGTTCCTTTTGAAGTAAACTAGAATTTGTCAGTTGTATATTCAAGGTGCAAACAACAACAGAAATAATGATCTCTTGGCATCCAGATCTGTCTCTGGGAAGCGAATGTCTCCAAAAGCTGTGAGCTCAGTCCCCAGAGTCACCAAGATGAGGTCATCCTTAAAAGACATAAATGCGCGTCTGTGGGAGCTGATGACTTAGTCCGGCCCTCTTCGGTCTGGATTTCTACCTTGGCAAGTGTTGTGTTTTGAATGTAAATGTCCCCCCACAGGCTCATGTGTCTTGTCAGCAATGCTAGGTTTTTTGGTTTGGTTTGGTTTTCTGGATTTTATTTATTTTATATGAGTACACACTGTCACTGTCTTCAGACACACCAGAAGAGGGCATTAGATCCCTGCATAGATGGTTATGGGCCACCAAGTGGTTGCTGAAAACTGAACTCAGAACCTCTGGAAGAGCAGTCAGTTCTCTTACCCGCTGAGCCATCTCTCCAGCCCAGCAGTGCTAGTTTGGAAGGTTACAGAGCCTTTAGGAACTAGGATGTAGCTGGAAAAAGCAGAATGGGGAGTTTCAAAGGCGGTATCTTTCAGCAGGACTGACTAGCCAGGCTTAGAGGATTCTGAGAGGTGAGGACATCAGTCACCTGCTCACCCCTTCAATGCCTTCCAATATTTTAAAATACTATTCCAAAAACAGTCATTTCTAAAAATAACACTCCTTTGCTCCCCCGAACCATCATGAAGTTCACAGGCCTCTTAAGAGCTCCCACCAATGCCAGTGCTCATGTGAAATGGACTCTGGCCAGCCTTCCCACCTCACGTGGAGCCCCACAGACAACAGACATTTACACCAGACTTATTCCCCATCTCAACCCGAGATTCCCAAATCAAAGCCAAATGGAGGGAAGAGAAGGGTCGTGTGCCCCCCAACCCCCATCACCGCCCTTAGAAATCCTCCAAGTTCTCCTTGTTTATTGCTGGATGTCACAGAAGTAGCACATGGCTCAGGAATTCCTATCTCGGGAACCGGGAGTTGGAAGCAACGCCAGAAAAATCACCCACAAAACCCAACATTCGAGTGAGAGAGAAGCCAGTGGCCCCTGAAAGCAGAAGCTACACATTTCAAACCCATGGGAGAAGCTTTTGATTAAAACAGTCCTGGATAAGACATCTTCCTCCCAACAGCAAGACAGATTATAAAGCAAAACAACTCTCAGCAGGCCTTTCTATGACCTCAGCAGGATGAGGATGAAGTCAGAGATGCTGAAGGATCACTCCATAAAGGCCCCTGGAAGCACGGCATGCATATACTACATGCAACAGCTTTAAGTGAGTGGGAGGTTAAAGGAAAAGGAAAACTCCCATACTTGTACTCTCAAGGAGGAAATGCTGAAGGAAAAAGGGAGAAAATGTGTGTGTGTGTGTGTGTGTGTGTGTGTGTGTGTGTGTGTGTCTCTGTGTGTGTGAGTGTGTGTCTGTGTGTGTGTGTGTCTGTGTGTGTGTGTGTCTGTGTGTGTGAGTGTGTGTGTCTGTGTGTGTATGTCTGTGTGTGTGAGTGTGTCTGTGTGTGTATGTCTGTGTATGTCTATGTGTGTGTGTGAGAGAGAGAATGTGTGAGTGCATGTGTGAAGGTGTGTGAGAGAGTGTGTTGAGTGTGTGTGTGCAGGGCCATGGGTGTAGAGGAAAGAGGGGAGAGATGTGGGAGAGAGGGGCGAGAACCCACATCCCGCCAGAGTTCTGGTGCTCTAGGCGGGCAGATGCAGGAGGGCTGCGCATGCTTTCCACGCGGCCCTGGGTGGGCGTCTGGTTGTGTTAAGCCACTGACCTCACACAGTGGGTGGTGGACAAGGGGCAGCCCCAGGTACCAGGTTTTCAGCCTCTGGTATCCCACGATGGATATGGAAGAGGAGCTGAGAAAAGAATAGGGGTCCCGGGGCAGCACTCGGCCCAGGGATGAAGGGAGGAGAGGGCAGGGGGAGAGGCGGCGCTGGATGGTTCCCAGGTGGGTGAGAGTCCTTGGTCAGGTCCGTGGCTGGAGCACAGAATGGCCTTCTGGTGAGAGGTTAGACACAGCTCATTAGGAGAAAGCCCATCCCATTGTTGAAGCATGACGGGCCTTTATGAGCAGAGACAGTCTATGGTTTTTGAACTTTATTGTTGAAAGGCAGAGAGAAAGAGAGAAGATAGAAAAAGAGAGGCTGGCCATGGCCATGTGGAAAGAGGGGAAAAAGAAATGAGAGAAGGAGGGCTAGAGAATGAGAAAGGTGAGAGCTTAAAGAGAGTGGGGAGGGGCCAAGCAGCCCCTCTTACAGTGGGCTCGGCTATCTTACTGTTGCCAGGTAACTGTGGGGAGGAGCACACCTGGCTATAATCAGGTAACTGTGAGAGTAGAGTCTAGCCAGAATGCCAGAAGCTTGGGACATTGTCTGCATGACTGAGTCACAGAATTATGGACAGGCACCTGATTCTGGGAACGTGGCTCGCTTTTCTGTCCCTTGTAGATTTCTCTATTGGGTCACCGAAGCAAGCCCCATTCAACCAAAATAGGCTGCCTATCACAGTCCCACATGTGTGTGTGTGAGTATGTGTGTGAAGGTGTGTGTGAGTGTGTATGTGACTGAGAGTGTGTGTGTGTGTGAGTGTATGTATTCGTATGTATGTGTGTGTATATGTGTGTGCATCTACCTGATATATCAGTGTCTGTGTCCATGCTGTTCTGTATACACATCAGCCCACACAACAGAGAGAAACGTGCTAGTTTTACCAAACCAGGACGAGAACATACTATAGCACATCTAGGACAGTGTGGCTGCAAAAGTCTAAGTAGGTGCACCCCTCAACTGAGTTCCAACGAGACTCCAAGTTCCCAGGAGACAGTCAGGAGGAACTCTCAGGACAGAGATCAAAGTGTGTTATTTCATCTGTGAATTACCTTTGACAAGCTAAACCTAGGCTATCTCGAAAAATCTCATTATTTTATTTATAAAGATCCACCCCATCCCATATCCCAATCTCTCTTTTTTTTTTTAATATTCTATAACCTGCCCTTAAAAGAAGAGTAGATAGGAAATCCAAAAGCTAAAAGGCAAGAATTAAAATCTGCATGTAAGTTCAAGTGTCCCTAAATAAAAACAGAACAAGATATTCCACACACGTGAAGTTAAGAGATTAAAAGCAAAGTCTGAGGGGAGCCACATCAAACACGAAAGCTGCCCTGGCCTCTGCTTTCCAGGTGACCAGCTTCCTTTAGAGCTGGTCTTGAGTGGCCTGGGATCAGGAGCCGCTGGGTGGGCTCCAGTGGGCACTCACACAGCAGGGCCCAGGTCTGTGTGTGAACTGTCTTGCTGAGGTCTGACTCCCTGGTCATCGTCAGGGCAAAGGTGCACGGGCTGCAAAGTTACCAGTTCCATGTGAGGTGCCACCAAGTCATCCAGTATCAGAGCCAAAGGAAAGGGACCTAGACCAAGGAAGGACCTTCCACCTCTTGTACACAGCTGTGACGACAATGTCACATGACTGTGACTCGCATCTTCTGACACTGAAACTTTTGAAACACAAGAAAAATAGTCTCTTACCTTCAGTACCACACTCAGGAAAGGCGTTGGCCAGGGAGTCTGGATAAGCTTCAGCAGGGCCAATTAACTCAGAGCCATCATTAATTACCCCACCCTGAGAACGACAGAGCAATCATGTTTTAGTAAGAGCACAAAAAGAACAGTAATAAACATTCGTCTTCTCAACCGAGCACTCGAAAGCCTTGAGGTAACTGCCACACAGATGCACCCTTTACAGAGCACCAGTCAAGTACACTGTCGGGGCTCAGCTGTAAGGACGTGCCACAGCCAAGCCAAGGGTGTGGAACAAAGAATGCACAGAGTAAAAGACTTCCACATGATCTCTCTGCAAACTGAAGCTGCTGGCCTGAAACTCGCTATGTAGCCAGGCTGGCCTAGAACTCAGAGGTGGTGCCTCTGCCCCTTGAATACTGGAAGCAATGGTGTGTAACGCCACTGCAGACATCGGGTGAGAAGCAGAGTGTATAAGATCTGCCACAGGCTTTATGAAAACACGAGTAGGAAAAAACAGCAATTAGCATCCTTAGATCCTGACCATTTTAACTAGTAGGGACTCATCAGAAAGCCATTGAATTTTATGCAATCAACAGCACATGATGTGATCTGAGGGGACATTTACATGAGAAAACCACTCATGCACCCCATAAAGAAATTTATGGAAAAAGACACTTTATTCTGTTTTATGTATAGGTTTGTGTACCTGAATGTATTTTTGTTCACCACAGGTGTGCAGTGACTACAGAGCCGGAAGAGGGAGTAAGACCTGGAGTGACAGACTGCTGTGCACCACCTGGTGTGAGTGCCAAGGACCAAATCCTGGTCCTCTTCAAGAACTAACTGCCGAGAACAAATACTCAAATACACACACACACACACACACACACACCTAGCACTTAAGCAGCTACAGCTGGCGGGGTTGCTGGGAGCTGAAGTGAGTCTGGGCTACAGTGTGGAACTGTTACAAAGTGACTTAAGTAAGTTAAATGTCCATGTGACCACCTCTTTAATCTTGTACCCATGCTTACAAAGTTGGGTCTCAAAGCTATTGCTTCCCCGTCCACACTCAGCTCGATAGCAGTCACCAGAGTGAGTAGTCAAGCTGCTGCGCTGGGACCTCGTGGACCCAACACTCCAATCAGAGAAGCAGGCTTTCTCACCTTAAGCAATTACATCACGGAGACACTAACTCCTTTGCTATTTAACGTCTGTTTTTCTTTCTTCTATCAACAGTTTTTCACGACAATGCTGCAATCAAGATATCAAATCTCAAGAGACGAGCAGCCCGTTTTTTCTCCACCTGACAAGACTCACCAGTGTGAGCTCAGCATAGAACGTCCACCTGACAGTCCTTTTAGGTTCACAGGGAACCATCTCTAGGATACAGCATGTTCTAGGGGATCAGTCAGTTTAAAGGGATTAAAATCATACACTTTGTGGTCTGATCACAAGAAAAATGTCATTAGGTGGGCATGCCTTTGCTGTACACAGGGGGCCCTGAGGATCCAGGCACCTAAGGCTCAGAGTGAAACCCTGCCTCAGAAGGAGAAAACGGAGAGCGTGCAAACAAAGACAAAAGAAATATGACACAGACGCCGCAGAAGGAGACAGGCAGGATGAAGATGTGAAGATGAAGGTGAAGATGACCAAGATGATAAAGAAAAACATAAAATTAGAAAAAAGCAATAGAAGAGACTCGACAATCCAGAAATACTTAGAAGTTACCACAGTTCTAAATAGCCAATGGATCAACAGAAAAGTTACAAATCAGTCAGAAAACAGACTGAACTGAAAAAACATGGAAATAAAAACATAATCCTACCCAGAAGAAGCTGGATGCTCAGCGCAATTGTGTTGGAAATGTTATTGTGGTAAATGCCTGCACCAGGCAAGAACAGTGTCAATCGGGACGTTTTCACATGGGGTGGAGAACAGGACAGCACCATGTCACCTGCCACCAAGTCTGAGTCTGCTTGAAACAGATCCGACATCAGCTTGACTTCTCTTAGGCTGTCCAGTCTTCACACACTGTAAGCGCGTGTGCGCATTTATTTCTGTGACTAGACAAAGCTGGCAGCAGCTCCCATCAGAAACCCCATATCAAAGACAAAGCATGAGCAGGCACCTCCATGCCACCCGTTCCAAGTCCATCCTCTAACTTTCACTAACAACCAACTTCTGAGCTCCATGGCACACACTGGTTTGTACCACTGTCTTTCACACCTCAACAGGGTGAAACCTCCCAGACTGAGAGAGCAAGAGAACACTGAGTAGACAGCCTCGCCTTCACTTGGCCTTTCCCCCTGAAGATCTACACTGGGTTTACACAACCATAGAGTTGTGTTCTCCGCCTGGTATGCAGAGTAATGACACCAGAAGCAAGGAGACCATCAGGAACAACACTGTCACCATGGAAGTCAACAGGAGTCTTATTTCTACTGTGGCCCTGCAATGTCCTTCAAACCACCACCCTTCTTCAGTCAACTAAATAAGGTCAAAAAGTGAATCTCTGCTTAGAACCACTGGCATCAGGGGGAACTCAGTAGCCCACCAGCCCTGTGTCTTAGAAATTAAAGTTATACAAGTGTGTGCTTTCTGCTAAAGAAATGAGCAAACAAGTGTAAGACAGTCGTGCTGCTCTTCAGGAAAGCTAACTAAATGCACCAGAGAATGTGCTTAAGGGCTGTGGTAGCCACCAACAGTGACAGTGACATTCAAACAAGGAAGGAAGTTAATGCTAACAATGATGGAGATGCCCGTTCGCCAGCACCCGGGGGGCAAAGGCAGCAGGATCAAAAGGGGGGCCTGCCGCTGACATCTGAGGCTCATCTCAGATCCAAACAAATGAAAGGGTCAGAGCCACAGTGCCACATGTCAAGAAACATAAGCCACATACAGCCAATGACCTAGAAATACAATCTGCACAGACCCTTTGCAAAACTGCAATGACCACTTCCACTAGATCCTTGTACAAAGAAAGATTGTGGATCGCAGTGTTCAGAAATGCCATTCAAGGATGCCTCTAGAAGGAACTCCTGGAGCCCATAAAACCTCATCTTCCCAATGTATTCCAACACAACTCTCCGAGCCTTCTACATCAAGGTTCTAAAGTCTGTAAATCGAAAACCTGCCATTTCTGCACCAGAAACAGCAGCTGTGCCACAGACAATGGATGCTGAGCAGAAACTTCTGCTGCCTGGTAAATAACAAAGCTCACAAGCAAGAGAGCTACCTGAACGTTACCCCCAGCGGGAACTGCATGGAACAGGCTTGCTTTCAGGAAGACTACAAACCTTGAAGAAGTCCTGGAGCTGCTTGCTGTTGTACAGGGCGGGGATGTTGGCAGAGAACTGCAGCAGGTCCTCAGCACACTGCCGTCGCTCCTCAATCACCGTCTTGTCGAACCGCCCTAGAATTCAGTGAGAGTGACACTTAGGGACAGGCTAACACAGCCTGGTTCTGTGACAGTTTAGGCCCAGGGAGCAAAGCCACCGCAGGCCACACTGCCCATCTGCAATGCTTATCTTGTAAATGTCACATCACATTAAAGCCTCACAATGTTTCTGATGAAATGGAGCAGCAATGTCACCTGATAAATAAACTGTATCCAAACCCAGTCACGTCCATGTAAGAGGCTCACTAGTAAGAAGACAGCGATGGAAAACTAAAGTTGAAAAGAGAATTTTTAAAGAATTCAAATGGCTTCCTCTAGTAATTTAATACTATAATTACTCATGTAATTTTCTCTTCTCTACTCTTTTTTATTTAAAAAGGGGGATGAAGAGAAGAAATTATGAGAACATCTGTATTAGCAGTGGGGTCAAAAACCTGAGCTAGAAGCAGAAAGCGTTTATGCTAATTCCATATGTGCTGGTGGGAGTGGCCCATGGCGACCTGCTGGAGAGAGAAGAGTGCCCAGCACAGGCACGCTGCATGGGCTGGGAAGGTGGCTCCACACAAGCTCTACTGAGATGCACAGTTCAAGTGCTGTTAAGAGATCACTGGCTAGCATCTGCCATGTGCCCAGCTTGCACATTTTAAAAACACCCAATCAGAAGAGTAGTGTCCTCACAGCCTAAAAGCATTCACAGTATAAACAAAACACCAAGACAAAAGGCACAGGTACCACAGACACTAAACCCTCCCTCTCTCCTGCCTCCTGCCTATGGGAAGTATCTACATGATTTTGAGATGCTGTGCTGCAGGAAGCAGGAGACAAAGGTAGACCTGGGTTCAAATCCAGCCCCTGCACTCCCTGCTACAGTCAGCCAGACACTGACTGAGTGCGCTGCCACGGGCCTGCCTATGGCACCCTACAGTAAGACTACACGGATCACTGTGGGATCTGAATCCATAGTACCCACACTGACTAGCACACAGCACACTAGCAAATCTGTTTGGGCTATTGCTGACTAACGAAGACAGAAACCCTCCATCAAAACAGTCTTACAGTGGACTACCCTTATAGAAGAGCTTAACTGACTACATTGAGAGAAAGATGGACGGACAGAAGCCACTGCTCACACACTACAGGATCAGCAATGCTATAGATATAGAACTCAACATGTTCTATCATGCCCTCAACTATAAAGATATAATTTATTTAGAAAAATAAAATGTTTTTCTAGGCCCTGACTGGCCTAGAACTCACTATGTAGACCAGGCTAGCTTTGCTCTACAAATATTCTGCCTGCCTCTGCCTACAGAGTGCTGAGACAGAAGGCCACAGCACCCAGCCTCTCCTTTTCTTCCTTATGACTTTCTCCTATACATGTCAGCCAAACTGCATGCATCCTTCCTTGCCAGCCTGGATGACGGTCCAACCAACAGACTATCAACGGAAGGCACTGGAAGGCGCTCTGCAGCTTCCCTGAGACCCTGCTGAAGGCAGCTGCAAACACACTCTCCCTGCTTCCCTCCTAGACCCTTCCCCACTGCCAGAAGAGACAATGATGATGTGGAAGGCAGAGCAGACAAAGCAGGTGCTGTAACTTCTGGGCACTGTGACACTTCCATCCCAGACTTCCAAACATACAAAACAAACTGGCTTCTTCTATTGTATATGAAATTGTGCTGCATGTGACCGTGCTGAGGACAACCCGTGATGCTAACAAATAAAACCAACTTTCCTGCAGACATCACACACCCCTCTCCTGCTTCCCCACTCGTGACCTCACCTGACTGACACACACACACACACACACACACACACACCCCACCCCATGACCACATTAGAGCCAAGCACAACAGCACAAGCTTCAAACCCCAGCTCTGGGTGAGGGGCGCAGAGTACCCTGGAGCCTGCTGGTCAGTCTAGATGAATCACCAAGCCCCAGGTTCAGTGTGAAACCCTGTCTCAAAAAGTAAGATGGAGAGTGACTGAAGAAGACAACAGACATGCACCACTCCTGCGCACACACACACACACACACACACACACACACACGGCTCAGTGGTTCAGAGCACTTCTTCCACGGGACCCAGATCTGCTTCCCAGCACATATGTGGCAACTTACAGCCACTTACCACATCTGTAACCACAACTCCAGGCCATACAATCTCTTCTTCTGCCCTCCCTGGCCCCAGCCACACATGCAGTACACAGATTCACATGTGAGAAGAACACTCATAAAATAAAATACTTTTAAGAGACAGGGTTGGGGGTGAGGGGTGAAGGGTGCCTTCAATGCCAATGATGCGGCTAACCTTTCTCCATAAAGCAAGAGGAAACTGCTTAAATAAGAAGACACATCTGTTCAGAGTTTGCCTTTGTTGTACTGGGTGTCCCAGGAAACAGAGCCACTGTCTATCAGATGCAAGTATCCTTTGGGATTTCATCTTTCCCATTTTTTGAAATGGGGTCTACTTCTAGCCTAGGCTGGCCTAGAACTCACAGCAATTCTCCTGCTTCAACCTGTGGGCCACCATGCCCATCTCAC
This sequence comes from Mus caroli, assembly GCF_978045245.1. Lineage (NCBI taxonomy): Eukaryota > Metazoa > Chordata > Mammalia > Rodentia > Muridae > Mus > Mus caroli. The sequence goes on from NW_028227256.1 coordinate 188,722,295, forward strand.
TTTTTTAAACTATAACTTAGAACAAGTCAAAGCTCCATTTACAATTTTAAATTTTATTATTTACTTACTTATGTATTGATTTTATGTGTATAGACACCAGAAGAGGACACTGGATCCCAAAGCAGCAGTTACAGATGGTCGTAAGCTACCTTGTGGGTAACGAGATCCCAAAGGAACATAGTTATGAATGGATGTAAGCTACCTGTGGGTATGGGGAATTGAACGCAGGACCTCGGGAAGAACAGCCAGTGCTCAGAACAGCTCAGGCAGCTCTCTAGACCATATAATTTTTGAAAATGCAATGTTGAACCAGGCAACTCATTCCTTACTTAGCTCAGTAAGCACTCAGAGACAAGACAGGACTGCCACAAGTATGAAGCCAGTCTGGGCTCTCCATACAGAGTTCTATGCTAGACTAAGCTAAAGAATTAGAGGAAGGGGGGGAGGGACAGAAACAGAAAAAGAAACAGAGAGAGAGAAAAATAGAAAGAGACAGAGGGAAAGAGAGAAACATACTTAATTAATTAATCACAAAATTTAAACTTCCAATATAGTAGTTCACACCAAGTCCTACAACCTAAAACCGACCCTCATCCAGTGTGAGCCAGCAGATGCTTAATGGTGATGTTGGTGACTCTTCTGGTCTCCAAACTCCATCCGCAGGTCAGGCAGAGAACAAGTACAGCAGGGGTCTCAGGAGGGAGCTATCACCAGCCAGCTGGCACCAAGAGCATCAGGACTAACAGTCGGTCCCTGAGTCCCAGCAATGTGGCAGAGCATGCACACCATGCCTGGGACTGTACCCACCGAGTCTGGGCTTCTGTCAGGAGCTTTGATAATAGTCCAAGAACTGAATTATGGGTCAGAAAGAATACATGAAGGACAGATGGGTAAATCTGCACAGGGACGGCCCATTTGCACACTGCACCATTGGGACAGACCAGTTACACACTGCATCAATGGGATGGCCCAGTTACACACTGCACCAGTGGGATGGCCCAGTTACACACTGCACTAATGGGACAGACCAGTTATACAGTGCACTAATGGGACAGACCAGTTATACAGTGCACCAGTGGGACAGACCAGTTATACACTGCACCAGTGGGACAGACCAGTTATACACTGCACTAATGGGACAGACCAGTTATACAGTGCACCAGTGGGACAGACCAGTTATACACTGCACCAGTGGGACAGACCAGTTACACACTGCACCAGTGGGACAGACCAGTTACACACTGCACCAGTGGGACAGACCAGTTACACACTGCACCAGTGGGACAGACCAGTTACACACTGCACCAATGGGACAGACCAGTTACACACTGCACCAATGGGATGGCTCATTTACAAAACTGCACCAAAGTCCCTTTCATGGGTGTGATACAGGACTGTGGCCATCAGGGAAATACAGGAAGTTACATTAAAATGTGACAATATTGGCAACTTATTCCAAAATAATGAGGTGGAGAAAGAAAACACCAGGGCACAGAGACAACACAGCAAGGGCTAAGAATAAGCAACCCTGGAGAACGGTACACAGGTGACCACTGCCCCATTCTCTCATGTTCTCTTCTCTAAAGCTGAAAACTTTGTAATTAAAAAAAAAAAGAAAAGAAAAAAGATAAAACGAGTGCTACATTGATATCACTGAACATAATATGCATTAAACATATGAATTAAAATACTTACAAAAGGTTCCAATTAATTAAGAAGTGCTATATTGGCGCTCTGTAGAACCAGGAAGAGAAAGCAGCCCTTCAATCAATCCTAGCACTCAGAAGGCAGAAGCAGAAAGATCTCTGAGAGTCTAAGGCCAGCCTGATCACCATAACATAACAGCAGACAATACCTTAGAAGGCGTAGTCCGAAGTCTAAGGCTAAGCAAAGACTTGATGCAGAGTGCAGTGCCAGAGGAGACACAGGGAGACTGAACTGAGCCACAGGCAACGCTAACGTCTCAATAAGCTCAACTCACGACAGACACACAGTAAGAAGTTACACTTGGCAGAACTCTGTAAGATCACACAGGAAAGCCAGGCATGGTTGCACATGCCTAAAACCCTAACCCTGGGGAGGAGGAAGCAGAAGATCAGGCATTCAAGGGCATCCCCAGCTACACAGCAATGCCAAGGCCATCCTGAACTACATGAGAATCCTAAGACTGCAGGGGCAGCAGACGTGGCCTAGTGCTATCTAACTGCCAAAGAATATTTCCTTCACTATGGCCCTAGCACAATGTGCTGCTGACACTCTGCAGACTGCAGTAACACTCCTTAGTGCCGAGGTTTACATACTCAGTAGGAGAGGAGCTAAAAAAAGGATGGCTAACCAACAATTCTCTCCATACAGCCACAGCTGTGGCCTGCAGCGTTCACTACAGTTATCAAGTGTTACTAATGAGCTGCACCATTGACTAAAAGAGGTAAGTATTCACTTATTAAATTAATAAGGAAGTGTGGAGACACAGATAACCCATTAACAACAAGCACTAAGCTGGGAGCATCTGTTAGAAGCCACTCCGACACACTAGTAACGCCATGACTTAAAAAGCCAAACTATCTGCAGCATCGGAGCTAAAACTGTGCGTTGTTAAACTCCATCTACACGGCTGGAGAGGTGGCTCTATGGTTAAGAGCACACAGAGGACGGGGGTTTGATTCCCAATGCCCACATGGGGTGGCTCAGAACTGCCTATACCTCCTATAACATGATCAGGTGCTCTTCACACAACAGGTGTATGTCTGCCCTCCACAGATGAGCTCTCACTAAACACAGCATTCTTCAATACTTGCTTTAACTCAAAATGTAGCTCTTGTGATTGAAGGTGCATGGCACACACCTTCAACATGGCACACACCTTCAATCCTAGCACTCAGGGAGGAGAAGCAGAAAGATCTCTGGGAGTCTAAGGCCAGACTGATCAACACAGCAAGTTCCAAGCCAGCCAGAGCCACACAATGATACCTTGTCTCAAAATAAACTTTAGATGAAAGAAACTAAATACATATACATGTCTACGTACATGCATGTACACACATACATCTCAGGCACCCTTCTAACCCCAGTACGTTTCCAACAGCTTCAGACTGGGGCACGTCCATGCCACGTATGGTAGTTTGAATTAGAATGGCCACCATGGGCTCACAGATTTGGAACTTGGTCGCCAAGGAGTGGCATTATTTGAAAGGATTTGTAGGTGTGGCCTTCTTGGAGGAAGTGTCACTGGGATCGCAGATGGATGCCCAGCCCAGGATCTCTCTCTCTCTCTCTCTCTCTCTCTCTCTCTCTCTCTCTCTCTCTCTCTCTCTCTCTCTCTCTCTCTCTGCTGCTTGCGGAACAGAACTCTCAGCCACTTCTTCAGCACACGTCTGCCTAGGATCCACCATGCTTCCCACCAACAGGTAACAGACTAAACCTTTGAAACTGTAAGCCAGCCCCAAGTTATTTTTTTTTTCTTGCAAGCATTGCCATGGTCAGTGGTGTCCCTTCACATCAGGAGGACACTGACTATGACAGCACACACAATACTCATTGTAGGTGTCCTGTGGGCCAGCCAGCATGCTTCATTGTGTCTGTACCATGGCATTTACTGCTTCTTCCGTGTGCTGACATTTGCACTAATGGTCTATACACGGTGGTGGCAAGACTGTGACCACCTTAACAGGATGCCAGGCCACAGTGCCACACCCACCAGTGACTATTTTACTCCTTTCTCCCACTTACTCATAGTTTTAAATTTTTCCATGACAGTTTCACTAAAATGAAAAAAATCCTCTTATGAAGAGGTAACAATTATTAAACTTATTGAATTCTGGCCATTGGAGAACTCTCCATTTTAAAATTCTTTGAAACAGAGCAAACTGTGATTGGCAATATTTGGGTGTAACACAGACATTTTCTCAAAAAAGAAAAGTGAGCCTAACACTTCCAGGAAAGCCACCGACAGAATTCTGCCGGTGCGAAGACTGCAGTCCTGCAGATAACTGGAGCTTGCCAGCTTCCTGGGACTTAAATCTTCTCTTTCGAGATCTCTGGCCATATAAACGTTTGCTGGCTTCATCTAGCCAAACCAGAAACCATCTGCAAGATCCGCAAAACATGAGGCATCAAAATATTCTCTTTTCTTCAGATTTATTTTTACTTATGAGTGTTTGCCTGCACGCAAGTCTATGCACCTTATGAGTGCCTGGTGAACTCGGAGGTCAGAAAAGGCATCAAAACTGAACTGTAGTTACAGATGGCCGTGAGCTGCATCATGGGTGCTGAGAACCAAGCCAGGATTCTATGAAAGAGCAGCCAGTATTCTTAACTGCTGGGCCACCATCTCTCCAGCCCTAGCAAAGTAGGTTTCAAATGGGGAGGCAGAATGCTACAAAGTCAAACACAGGTGACTACTCAAGGGTTTAGCTGAGCATCTGAAGGAGTATTCCTTCTTCCTTCACAGAGCTTCTACTCCATGCTGCAGTTAACGTGCAAGGATTTATCACTAGTAAAGTTCTGGTCTATCAGAGAAGGATTCAGTTAAACATCCCTCCCTCTGACTGCATGACCTATGACCCAGGTTTCCTCAAGAACTTTGACCTACAGACAGCACATCACAGCGTAGAACTCAAATCTGGCTCAAATTCAGCTGTCTTCTTTTTTCTTCTGTTCCCCTTTCTTTCTTTTTCTGTTTTTCGCTGCCACTGTGGTAAATGGTAATAGCTATAATCCACACGACAACAGTCCTCTCTGGCCCTCAGTCATCTTTATGAAGACAAAGATAATTTCTACAACCCAATGCCTGCCCACTAGAATACACTTCCTATGCAGATGGGAGAACACGTTAGTACAAAAATTCACTTAAGAGACTGTAATTTACCCTCTTCCTCTACTATCTAGTAGAGGAAGTCAAACCCAGAACTGACTCTCAATGATGCCATAATTTCTTCTGAAGCAAAGAAGGAGGGTTCTTGTTTTAGAGTGTAAGACCTATGGTAAGGTTTTAGAGATGACAGCTAAAGTCCCCAAGCCGTGGACTGCACTTTTGCTTTGTGGCCCCGTAGTATATTGGCCTTGTGCTCCCAAGACAGAGCCTGCTGGGCCCTGCGTACTGCCTGCCCGTCATGTTTTCCATAGCAGGACACTGAGTTTCTTCAGACAGACCTTGTTTGGGCCCTCATTCCTGTTTTTTGTTTTTAATGTTTCTTGAATTAAGGGTACCACACAAGTTTCAGATGTTAACACTGCACTAGAATGCATCCAAGCAGACAGGCTGACAGTAGGTGTGGAGCACAGATCCACGCTTGCTGGGCACAGTGGCAGCACAAGGGTAACTACAAAGGTCAGAGCAGCAGTGGCCAAGAGTCACCTGCTGTGAACAGAGAGCTCTGAAGGGAATGGGTGAGGGCCTAACTGAACGTGGAGCCGGAGCTGGTCACGGACACCTGAAGGGAGGGGACACGCAGCACCAAGTCTGAGCCCCAACACTCAGGAGGAAGGAACCAAAGCCCTGTGCAAACCAATGGTCCAGCTGCTGCTGCCCTAACGCCCAGGTCTCTGACCCTCACCTTGGCACCCAGCAGGGCTTCTTCTCCAGGCATGGCCTGGACCCTTACTTTTCTCACGATGATAAAATACTAACAGGAGCAACTCAACGGCAAACTTACTTATCTCATGCTTCGAGGAGACACAGTCCAAAATGGCAAAGATGGCCTGGGAGTGGAAGTTTACTCACTGAGAAGGATATGGAAGCAGAGAGAGGCCAAGACGCAGGGCAAGGTTCTAGACCTCAAGGCCTGCCCCACCACCACCACCACCACCACCGCAACCCACTTCCTGCAGCCAGGCCCCATCTCCAAAGGTTCCAGACAGCATTGAGCCCCTGGGCCAGAGTTCAAATTTAAACCACAGTGGCAACCAAGACAATTCTATGAGTGATTTCAGGATATTGCCCAAGCTCTCAGGCTGCTAAGTATTTCTTAATTAGTATGGCAACTAGCTTTAGATGCCCAATCTCACTCTCAGGGAAATGCACGGATGCTGATGGACCATCCCTTCCAGGGTTCTAAGCATCTGACCCCCACCCTCAAGTTGTAAAACGTGCATAATGTCATGAGGAAACAGGTGTGAAGACAGTGAGCACCGCAGTCCGCAGCTGCCTGAAGAAATCCCGATTCTGTGGAGATTCCACTCAGTAGAGGCCAATAAACACAGTCATCATTCAGAGTTTTCCCAAAGCCAGGAAGTGTGATGGAAAGGTTCAACCATGTCCCGTCCATCAGTCCACGTGTGTGCCTTTGGTTGACAGCAACCCCACAACAAAATCTATTAAGTAGTTACTACTTTGTGACAAATTACAGTTACAGGTAGTTACTGTCTCATCACAGGGTCTTGTCATAGGCTACCATAGCTTTTTTATAAGAAAGCTGTTATCTCTCAGAGCAAGGGAAGGGATTGGGGGTAGGGAAGATGAGGGGAGGAGAAATGATGGAGGGTTAGAAAAAAGAAGGGGAGCAAAAAGTACAGAAACAGAGGAAGATACAAGGAGGAAAGCAGGGAGAGATGGAAAGGGGTAGAAAGGGGGAGGGAGAGAAGGAGGAAAGTGGGGAGAGGGAGGGAAGGAGGGAGGGAGGGAGGGAGGGAGGGAGGGAGGGAGGGAGGGAGGGAGGGAGGGAGGGAGGGCATCAAGGGAGATGCCACAGGCTTCTATTGCCAAATCTGGGGAACAAGGAGTCATCACCTTTTCTACAGGTCACAACCACCAACCCCTATATAATGTCAGACGGATGATACAAACACCTTGTTGGTTGGATGTAAAATGTTCCCACAGGCTCATATATTGGAATACTGGTCTCCAGCTAGCAGCACTTTTTATGGGTGGCTGTGAAACATTTAAGAAGTAGGGCTTAGCAAGCAGACACAGGCCACTGGGGACAGGCCTTGAAGATCACATTGGCTGATGCTCCTCACAGTCCCCACTCTCTGCTCCCTCATGAGGACAACAAGAGAGGCTCCCTGTAAGCACCTACTCACACAGACCCACTGCAGACAGCATGGTGGGCTGCACCCTGAACTACATAAGCACCCACTCACACAGACCCACTGCAGACAGAATGGTGGACTGTATCCTTGAACTATGAGCTAAAAGGAGTTGTTCCCTGATAAGCTGTCTCCATCATGTATTTTATCACAGCAAAGAGGAAACTAATTCAGAAACCTGGGAGTGGGGCTGTGTGCTGCATGGCTCACAGGCCTTTGAAACTGGGAAACATGGAGTTGTGAACCAAGGAAGCCCTATTATGCTGTAAGCAAAACTCAGTGGCCATTATAGCCCACCTCAGAAGATCAGAACGCAGGCATGGAAGGGCTAGTTCAGGAGGTTCAGAGAGAACAAGAACTGTGGGGATTCAGCTGGAAGGAAGCCATTTGTGTTCCACTCTGGCAAAAACTCAGGCTGCATTCTGACTGTTCCTGAAAACTAAATGAAGCAAAATGTAAAAATAATTTAAATTGTAATTGTAAATGTAAGAGTAATTTACTTGGTGGAGCTCTCAAGGCAGCCCAGCAAGCGTATGACACAGTCTTGTCACCCTGCAGCTAGCCAGGTTTATAGCAGGAGGGGAGTGGGGGTGGGGGTGAGAGGGCTGGGAAGGGGGGGGGTAGGGAGTGGCAGGGGAGAAAGACATGAAAAACAGTGGGTGCACTTAGAGTATCATACAGCAAACAGGGCTGATGTGGGTGAAGCACCTATCATTACAGACACCAGTAAAATCACAGAGGTATTACACTGGGGGCTAGGACACAGGAAAAGCACTTGGAGGGCAAGAACCAACCAACCAAGTTACATGCGTGAGTAATACATCTCTTCTTAGGTTCTTAGTCTGTCTGGACAGAATTGCAGCTACCCCATGGCTGAGGAGAGGAAATGTATTTGGTATGAACTATACTGGGGGCTTGGGGAACAGTGTCAAGTTCTTGCTAAACTGGACAGACAGATTATCACAGGAGGGGGAAGGCCTCAGCACAGACCATCACACTCACATCACAGCTGCTGCAGAGTTGAGCTGTAGCTCACTGGCAGAGAACCTGCCTGGCAAGTATGCGGTTCTCTGACATGGGGGTGGGGTGTGGCTGAAGAGGGACATTAAACTACAGTTTCAGAGTGGCACTTACCAAACACTGTCCCTTTAGCAAACGGGGGAAATAGCTCAGAGTGTCGAAATGCATTCCTGTGAATTTGCCATAATTCTCTGTGCAGTTTCTTGAAGTCACTGTATCTCCTCCACACAATTATCTGAAAAGAAAAAAAAAACTAAATGCATATCTCAAAGCATAACCATTCTGTCTCTGTGCTACAAATAATGTTTTCTTTAACTATTCCAAATTACCATGCAAAGCAAACATGTATGTACCTCAGCCTGCAGAGCCAACAGTCTGATGTGAACATTCCCGTAAGAGCTAACACAGCACTTCTTCCTAAGGCTGTTGATTTGACTTGAGGCTCTTAAATCTGCTTTCTGAAAGTCTTTTTATACACTTTGAAGAATTATTCAACCTGGTACAGAACTGGTCTGTGCTATATAAAATATATTCTCTCCTTCACGAAACCACTTACTATTGGCCCGGAAATTAATTACATGACTAACACTGTCACAAATATCACACTTACAGGCACAAAACAACTTGGACAGTTTATCCTCCAATCCTTCTTCAGGTTTACTCACTCATGTCATGAGTAGGCATATGAGCTGGCATGAGTTATATACCACCTCATGCATGAGACCTGAGGCCAGAAACGGGTACTGGCTCCCCTGGAACAGGGGTTACAGGTAGTTGTGAGGCGTGTAGACACTGGGACTGAACCCAGGTCCTCAGCAAGAGCAGGAAATTATTCAACCACCCACTCATCTCTCTGGGCCCCAACTCGGGCAAATTTTAAACAAAAACGACAGAATATTTGCCCCCTCCCAAAAGCAGGCTATCAGTGAAAGAGAAAAGACTGTGTAGAAAGAGAAACAGGCATTTGTACATTCTATAATTTTTTCATAAATCTTAATTTAAACCAACCATAAGATTTCAGGGTACAAAGTAAACATCGACCAGGATATAATTAAGACCTGCATATTACAAGACTGGAAAGTAACAGTCCTGTAGATTAGACAGCATGGAGAAGCACTTTCTGTCACTAGCTGAAATTATTGTACCCTACTTAGACTAACTCAGAGAAAAATACTTTATAAACAGGAAGTAACTGATGCATGGCTTTTCTGTCACTGTCAACTCTGAGTTCCATAAAATAAAGAAAATCTTAGTTGTAAATTCCTTTCCTCCCAAATGCCTGGTTATCTTACTTCTAATACAGGCTACATGTTTTCATGTACACACAGGGAATACTGATAATGATCAAACACTAGGCCAGGAAGGTCACTAGACATAATTTTCAAGTCTTGCCAAACTCTGTCCTACTATCTTAAGTTATCCTTGACAACTCTGCCTCTTGGAGTTCCTAAGCACAACTGCTGAGGCAGCCCATAGACTCTAAGACGAGGTAGACAAGTGGCTTCTGCCCAGTGTGCCATGTTTATTCATTTACCCAACAAAAATGGTCACCTGAACCAGTGTCCCAACTGTGCTGCACACTGTATTATCCCAGTATGAGACCAGGAACACAGGCCCCTCCTTCGGGGTTCACAATAAAGAGGAAAAGAACAAGCCAGTCTGGATGCACATCACAAAGGAACTGACAAGTGCTGAGGAACTGCACCAAAGTGGTAGAGGGCTCCCTGCCCAGACTGAATACTTTACAAGGCTACAATGCCTGGTGTCGGGAGGAGAAGTCACCAGAGCCAAGAACATGGAGAGATAGGAGGCTGTGGCAATGTTTCTAAAGAGATGCCTAAGACAGAAGTCTTGGTTTCTGTGACTGACTAGAGGTAGTGCTGTCCCTGGGGTGAGGAGCAAGGAAGAGCAGTACTTGAGGCCCATCAGAAGCCAGCTGTGCACATCTGGCTCACATGCCTGTGAGTTGTTCAATACGACTCATGGGTTTGGAGTGCAGACAACAGGGGGCTGCAGCTATCACAGCTCTTGATTCTCTGTAGCTTCCAGTCTTCAGAGCCATAATTTTGTCATGAAAAAAGTGTTACTTTTATATTTTCAAATATATCAAATTGAGTTGGACATGATGGCTGGTACCTAAAAATCCCAGCACTCAAGAAGGCTAGGCAGTAAGATCATGAGTTCAAGGTCAGCCTGGGCTACACAGTGAGTTTTAGGCCAGTCTGAACCAGAGAGCAAGATCCTGTCTCAAAACATCAAAGTATGGATCCATCAGTACCTAAGTAACTCAAGCTATCTAGTACCATGCTGCTGAGAGCTGAGGAAGGACTGGGTGGCGAGCTCCTGAATGCAGTCCTCTGCAGGGACTGTGCCCAGACAAACGGGGGATTACCAATGAGACTGGAGATTATAAAGCAACCACAACTGCAGATGAAACACCCTCGGTAAGATCATTTTCAAATAAACAAATGATAACTTGAAAAATGTTCACAACTTAGTGACGATACTGATTAGAATGCCGGATTATATGAAGCCAGAGCTAGGACAGCCCCAGGAGGGTCTGAATCTCACCAGAAAATCGCTTACCCTCACATGTCCCACTGTACACCCAGGCTGCAGAACAAAACCACCCAGAGAGAAATGCCCCACCCACTCTCTCCCTTTCCTCTTACTCCTCTCAACTACACCTAAAGTTCCCAAAAATCCTCAGATGGAAATGAGAACAAATGCACACTTCTAACAGAGCCAGGACTGTGTGTCTGCGCTAAGACAGCACCTGGCATAGACATATCTTATTTTCTCCATAAGGCCTGGTGGGTTCCTACTAGAACAACCAGAAGCGTGCAAGCGCAGGCCCCTCACGTGTTTATTGGCATCACTCTGAGGGAACTTCAACAATGAAGCACTCAAGACCATATGTAGCTTAAAACATTTAATAAAAGCTACATCTTCACTCTAGCCTTCTCTTTAGCATGTCAACATATGATAAACATTTCCTTTTTAGGTACTTGAACTTAATGATACCAAAAAACTTGTTTCCCTCCATTTTATAACATCACCTAACTTAGCATTTTTGTCCTCACTCTCGTTCAATACCAAACACTTGCTAAGTCACCCTTGCTTATAACAAACATGGCTGTAAGACTGTTTGCTTACACATTTTCTTTCCCTCTTTTCTTGCATATTTGTTATGTATTTGTGTGTGATGTATGTGTGCATCATAATTCATAAGTGTAAGCTTACTGATACAGCAAGACTAGTGGGCCAGCCAGCCCCAAGGACCTGCCTGTCTCTGCTTTGAGTTGGCCCACCCCAACATCTACCCCATCTATGAACTGCCGCAGCACACTCCAGGCCTCCTGCCTGCACAGACCACACTCAGGCCCTCTGCCTGAACAGCTCACACTCAGGCCCTCTGCCCACACAGCTCACACTCAGGCCTCCTGCCTGCACAGCTCACACTCAGGCCCTCTGCCCGCACAGCTCACACTCAGGCCCTCTGCCTGAACAGCTCACACTCAGGCCCTCTGCCCACACAGCTCACACTCAGGCCCTCTGCCCGCACAGACCAAACTCAGGCCCTCTGCCTACACAGCTCACACTCAGGCCCTCTGCCTGCACAGCTCACACTCAGGCCCTCTGCCTGCACAGCTCACACTCAGGCCCTCTGCCTGCACAGCTCACACTCAGGCCCTCTGCCTGCACAGACCACACTCAGGCCCTCTGCCTGCACAGACCACACTCAGGCCCTCTGCCCGCACAGCTCACACTCAGGCCTTCCTGCCTGCACAGACCACACTCAGGCCCTCTGCCTACACAGCTCACACTCAGGCCTTCCTGCCTGCACAGCTCACACTCAGGCCCTCTGCCTACACAGCTCACACTCAGGCCCTCTGCCTGCACAGACCACACTCAGGCTCTCTGCCTACACAGCTCACACTCAGGCCCTCTGCCTGCACAGCTCACACTCAGGCCCTCTGCCTACACAGCTCACACTCAGGTTCTCTGCCTACACAGCTCACACTCAGGCCTTCCTGCCTGCACAGCTCACACTCAGGCCCTCTGCCTGCACAGACCACACTCAGGCCCTCTGCCTGCACAGCTCACACTCAGGCCCTCTGCCTGCACAGACCACACTCAGGCCCTCTGCCTGCACAGCTCACACTCAGGCCCTCTGCCTACACAGCTCACACTCAGGCCTTCCTGCCTGCACAGCTCACACTCAGGCCCTCTGCCTGCACAGACCACACTCAGGCCCTCTGCCTGCACAGACCACACTCAGGCCTTCCTGCCTGTACAGCTCACACTCAGGCCCTCTGCCTACACAGCTCACACTCAGGCCCTCTGCCCGCACAGCTCACACTCAGGCCCTCTGCCTACACAGCTCACACTCAGGCCCTCTGCCTACACAGCTCACACTCAGGCCCTCTGCCTGCACAGCTCACACTCAGGCCCTCTGCCTACACAGCTCACACTCAGGCCCTCTGCCTACACAGCTCACACTCAGGCCCTCTGCCTGCACAGCTCACACTCAGGCCCTCTGCCTACACAGCTCACACTCAGGCCTTCCTGCCTGCACAGACCACACTCAGGCCCTCTGCCTGCACAGCTCACACTCAGGCCCTCTGCCTACACAGCTCACACTCAGGCCCTCTGCCTACACAGCTCACACTCAGGCCCTCTGCCTACACAGCTCACACTCAGGCCTTCCTGCCTACACAGCTCACACTCAGGCCCTCTGCCTACACAGCTCACACTCAGGCCCTCTGCCTACACAGCTCACACTCAGGCCTTCCTGCCTGCACAGCTCACACTCAGGCCCTCTGCCTGCACAGCTCACACTCAGGCCTTCCTGCCTGCACAGCTCACACTCAGGCCCTCTGCCTGCACAGCTCACACTCAGGCCCTCTGCACGCACAGCTCACACTCAGGCCCTCTGCCTACACAGCTCACACTCAGGCCCTCTGCCTGCACAGACCACACTCAGGCCCTCTGCCTGCACAGCTCACACTCAGGCCCTCTGCCTACACAGCTCACACTCAGGCCCTCTGCCTACACAGCTCACACTCAGGCCCTCTGCCTGCACAGCTCACACTCAGGCCCTCTGCCTGCACAGACCACACTCAGGCCCTCTGCCTGCACAGCTCACACTCAGGCCCTCTGCCTGCACAGATCACACTCAGGCCCTCTGCCCGCACAGCTCACACTCAGGCCCTCTGCCTACACAGCTCACACTCAGGCCCTCAGCCCCCACAGCAAGCACTTCATGAACTGAATCATCTTCCCAACCCACTCAACTTTTTCTTAAAAATTCAGAGGAAATTGGAAAAGGGTAGCCGCCCTACATAATATCAAATGATTCATTCACTGTTAATATTCTTTCAGCACTCTTAGGAAGACAAGAGCTCTGGAGGGGTCAGACAAGCCCTACAAAAGGACAGAAACATTTCTTCATCAGTAAGGACCATCATTTAGTGAACTAGCCATGTGCTTACTAGTTTCCAAGAGCTTTGAGAAGCCTGAGTCCACTCTAAAGCAGAAACTCCATCTGTGAGCCCACAGCTTTGAGAAGGTGAAGAGAGAGGACCTGGAGGCCTGAAGTCAAGCTCTTCTCAAGGTGAATGCCAGGGTTTGAACTGACAGAGGAGGACCTGAAGAGGCTGTTAGCATTTCAGGGTTGCTCCACAGTTTAAGATGTCAACTCACACAAAACTTTAAATGCTTTGTATCATTTCTAAGAGAAGAACATGCAAGTGTGTAGCTGAAGGACACTTACAAGAGCTTGCTGATGACTGGGTCACCAGCAGTTGCTGTTATAAAAGAAGTGTCCCCCAAAAAGGGCTAAGGAATGGCAGAGAGCTCGCTCATTCTCCTGGAAAAGGTGACCATCAAGGAACAACCACAGCATGGCAGTCAGACGGCACGGCCGACAGAGATGCACCCCATTCCCAAGTCTAACAGAGCTGTAAACTTTCTCGAGCCGAACCAACTGGAAGCGGCCATAATTAAACAGAAGTGGAATTCTAAAGAATGTCCCATGCCATCAACTGGCACATCAGGAGAACAACTGTGAGACGCACATACGTCATTCTCTTCTGAAACAAGAGCATTCTAATCCTCCCTACTCGGGAAGCAAAGGTGTCTCAAAACCCATGCGGGAAATACTATAAAGTCTTTATTTTAAGGTGTCTTTCACTGTGGTTTTGAATTATGAGACAAAAACAAATACCTAGTCAGACACATCAAGAGTCTAATGAACTTGGGCCAACAGGATGAAACAATCAACTCAAATACGTGAATCAAGCCAGGTACTCCTAACCAGAGTGGCACCTGCAGCTAAGCAGATGTCCACACCCCATCTACAGACACTGAGCTGGGGACAGCCACCACCACTGCAGAATCAAGACTGTAAATTTACAGCATCTGTTTAAACACTTGGTTGGGGGAGAGGCAGGCAACATAGTGCGTGCATCTAGTCTCAAACCTGAGTGGGAACCAATCAGAGTAAATGAGCATGCAGTGAGGGAAGCTTGACCAGCATCCCTAAATGAAGCAACCAAGCGCAGACAAGCCCTAGGGAGAACCCGACCATTCTAAGCAATACATGCCAGGCCAGTATCAGCACGGAGAGGACGGCAGACAGAAGCACAGACAACTCCAAGAAAGAACTAGCTGGTCAAAAACTTCAAAACTAAGCAGGGCACTGCAGCAGCTCACGACGTCAGCAGCTCACGGCATCAGCAGCTCACGACGTCAGCGTGCCGGGCCAGCACACGCATGGCACTGTGCAGAGCCCTAATCTATTGCTACAGCTGTATCGCTTGGGCCTTAGCGAGGTGAGAGAAGCCTTGACTACGGCTAAGGCAGGTGAGGCAGGTGAGGGCCCCTCAGAGGCTTGCTCATGCCGCGCTGCACCTCTCAGCAGGATGACGTGTAACTGCGGCTACTGGCACGTAGCTGAAGAGACAGTTATACAAGTACAAACACTCAGACAAGTAACCCGGGCAGTTTCTTCAACAGGGTAAACGGAATGTCCGCGTGGGTAAGCAGACTACCTCCTGGACGTCCTCTGGATTTCTCCGGGAAACAACCTAAAACCAAACACAGACAGAAATACTCGTTATCAAGCAAGCTTTCACAGCTCTGCAATTACTTTCAATAGCATCTGCATAAAATTTCACTGTGGAAAAGAAAATGAATGCTGTATCAGTTACTAAAAACTCAATGTGACAATTTCACCCTGCAATATTAAACCCTCCGGAGGAGGAGAGTGCACACTCAGGCCATGTGTAGTACATTCTCAAGGAAACGCCGCGGCCTCGATCCTTGCAGACCATCTCCCATCTCTCAGAACCCGTATAAATCCAAGCACGTGTACACTGATCCTTCTGCATTTTCCCTTTGTGGTGCAAGGGACTGAACTCAGCCTCATGCGTACTAGGCAAGCATTGCCAAGTCCTCTCATAGCTACTCCACCATTAGGATGCAGCCTAGAAGCTAAAGCAACAAAGCACTGCATGTAAATACATCAGGAAATTCGGAGTCAAGATGATAAAACAGGACAGAGAGGACAAGCCCTTTTCACTTTTCAGAGACACAAATCTCTAAGAGCAGTAACGGGATGACAGGCTACAAAGAAGGCTGTGTGACACTGAACGTGACTCCCTGTGGTGATCTGGTACACCAATCGGCACATTCATCAATGTAACACATGCGACCTTGGCTTTCAGACATTAACTTTCAAATGGATATATTGCCGTCTTTAAATGGCATCTCGCACACACAAAACCAGGGCTCTGGCAGGATGATTGAGCACTCACTCTAAGTGTTCAGCTCCTGTATATAACTGTCTTGTTAGTGAAGCCAACCTCCCTCTCACTGTGACACCTGCATCCCAGCTCCTCCCTGGCCGCCCTGCAGAGACACAGGTGTCACTAGTTGGCAAGAGGACATGGGCCAGTTACCGCCGGCCAGCCAGGTAGTCTGGACCCCAGAGACAGCACCTGCACAAACTAGCAGCAGATGTTTTTACATTTTCTGGTTCTCTGCAGCCAACGAGCGCCCGGATAAGACAGACAACGTCTAGGAACTCCACTTTCTGACGAGTTCTCACGGAAGGCTCAAGTACGGCATAGACTGAATGTCTGTGTCCACCTCAAACTCACCTGCTGGCTCTCCTCCTCCAGGCCACAGCATATGGAAATAAAGCCTTGGGGAACTAACTAGGGACTAGTGTCCTCACCAGGAAAAGATAAGTGACATCTCAGTCATGAAGGGGGACAAGAAGGCAGGTATCTGCAAACAGGAATCGGGATTTCCACAGACCCTGAACCAGCTGGCACCTTGATCACTGGCTATGCAGCTTTCAAAACTATGATTTTTTTTTTAAAGAATGTTTTGTTGCTTAGGCCACTCAGTCAATAGTGTCTTGTTATAGAACCTGATGAACACGGGGGCTGTGAGATGGCGCAGTGGTTAAGAGCACTGACTGCTCTTCCAGAGGTCCTGAGTTCCATTCCCAGCAATCACATGCTAGCTCACAATCATCTGTAATGGGATCTGATGCCCTCTTCTGGTGTGTCTGAAGACAGCCACAGTGTACCCACATACATAAAATAAATAAATCTAAAAAAAAAAAAGAAAAGAGAAAGAAAGATCCTGATGAACACAAGCTGAGTGAGACATGACTTGAAGAGCAGCGAGATAGCTCAGTGGTAAAGGTGCTTACTGCCAAACTTCACCACCTAAGGTCAAATCCTAAGACTCATGGTAGAAAGAGAGAACTGGCTCCCTCAAGCTGTCTTCTGACCTCCGTGCTAACACATACAAATGAGCAAACAGACAGACAGAAAAATACAAAATACATTTTACAAAAAATAGGAATGGCAGTTTTCTACATTATTAAAATAAAACCCAAATCTCAAGAGAAAACAAAGCCTAGCAATAACTTAAATGGCAGGTCATCAAATGCTCGCCCAAGTTGTTACTCCCATCAAACTTTACCAACTACAGCACCAAACTACAGCAAGCTATTTCCCAGCCAAGGTTCAAAGGAAATCAAAAGTTTGAATGCTATGAAAGCTTGCAGTATCTGAGATGTCAATGAACAAGTGTATACTTTTAAAACCCATTTGCTGAGACTCTGGTGTATGAGAGTTTTATGCTGAGCAGTAACAGTCAAAGGGATGGATTAAGACAAGATATTTGAAAAAAACAGAAAAAGTGAGCGCCATGAGTTTTCAAACATTTAAGTGCCCAGCACACACACACACACACACACACACACACATATATATATATATGAATGAGACAGAAGGCCCAGGTGGGACACCCCAGTACCTAGTACGACAGACGCTTTATGACACGGGCCTTCGGCTGCACGTCTTGTTTCTTAAGCACGTCTTGTAGGCCCACTACCAGCCCATTTTCATTAAAAGGCAAACCCCACTCCCTGCCTGCTCATGATCCTGAAAAAGTGGCTTAACTTCTCTAAGCTTTGACTCTCTCAGCGGCAACATGGCAACAACAGCAGTACTCACTCACTGGGCAACTGTGACAGAGGTGTTTACTTATACCGAATGGTGATTCACAGTAAGCACCATGCAGGTGTCTGCTATTGCATTCAATAAACGTTAGCTACATGAAATGAAGACATACGGAGGCTCAGCCTGAAACTCCACATTACATGCAGGACAGGCAACCTCAAAGCATTGCTCAAAAGGAAGAGCTAAATAAATAGGAGGGCTATATGGACATATACCAGGAGAGTTGCTATTTTTAAGTCAACAATTCTTCTAAAATAAATCTTCATTTTCAAGGCAATCTTTCATCAAAAATGTAAGCAGCCTTTTTTTTTTTTAAGAATTTGAAAAAATCTAAATAACAAATTTTGAAAGAAAGAGTACTTACACAATCGGATTTCAAGATATAGTACAAAGACAGACACAGTAAACAACAACAACAACTTTTAAAGGTGGTGTGGTAGCAAGAGAAACAAAGCCACACGTGCCCATAACTTATAGGAGTGTTCACAGGAGTGGCACTCAAAACAGCCTGAAGAAACCCAAATGTCCATCACCAGGCAAACAAGTGATACACCCTGCAACCGCACACAGTGCAAGCCCCCAGAGCCAGCTAAGCAGGCCTTCAGAACACAATCCTACAGAAACCTGACGGTGGGTCACAAAAGCCTCTGACCACTGTGCATGGATGCTCTGGAAACTTCTATAAGTCTTACGTTCCAGGTTACTTTGGTTACTCTAAAAACAAAAATTAAAAAGCAGTAAATCTGTTGGCTTGCTTGTAAATAACTATGACGTTATCTCAAGCCTACCAAGTTCTAAAATATACACACATAAGTACTAAAGAGGTTTAAGATAAAAAAATTTTTCTTTGTTGTCCAATATGCAATGGTTCTAATTCTACTCCTGAGCGTCATAAATACAGGAATTGTTCCTCAAGGCTTGATCAGGAGCAGGAAGCACACAGAGATGTCTGTAGCCTTTCTCCTGGGTTCTCAGGGGAGTGCAGTTACCTGGTTAATTCTCCTGAGGAAAAATGTTTTTCTTCTTAGGTTCCAGGAAAACAATAAATATTTTATTTGATTTATAATGTTATGCATAATTATTTTTAAAATGAACCTCCACATAGATTGACCCTTAATTTAAAAAACAAAACATGTAAGTGTGTAAAACTCCAAGCATGTAAAACTCAAGCTGTGGGGCCACTGAGTAAGTAGTGGCTGGCTCAGGAAGTCAGCCTGCCCTCCTAGGGTTCGGTCTCTAGAGCTCACGTGATGGGACAAAACCGATTCCTCTGACCTCCACACACATGCCAGGCACTCACACGTACACATGCACAAACATAAAATTAAATACAAAATGTTTTAAAAAAAGAAAAAACCCTCAGGCTGCACACAGCTCAGTGGCACAGGCTCTCACTTCTATGAGACCCCAGGTTTGATCCCTAGCTTACACAACAACCAAAACAAAACGAAACAAAACAAAAAGACCTGCTCACATTGTAAAGCCCACACTGTGTTTCGTGAGCAATGATGAGGACAGACAGACACTTATGGAGAGAAGGAAGTCAATGGCCGGCCATGGGCAGCGTGCACAGCAGAGCATGTGGGTCAGTCTCAGGAACGTGCTACGTCTCCTCTCAGGTTCTATGCTAACATTTTAAATCTGCATCCGAGCAACACTCCTTTTTGAAAAGTAAGAATACAATTATTGTACTCAGGGCTTTCATACCCAAGGCCTTTATGGGTTCCATCCCTTAAAGGTTCCCACCTCTGACCCCTCTTCCTTTTCCAACTGTTCGCATCTTGCACCACCTGAGCAGTAGCAATCTCTCTTCTGACCACCCCCCCCCCCACAGCTCTTCACTGTGGTGCCTGCGGAACTATACTGTAATACCATATTCCTAGACTACTGTACCTATTTAAGCACAATAAATTCCATTCTACTGTAAGTACAAAGACGAAGCCCAGAACTCTCCCTTGCATACCTTATAGTGCCAAGTGTCTGGAACTGCACCCCCACATCACACAGTGACTAGAAGAAGGAGAAGAACATACTGCAGAGGGCTCAGTGTCCAAGAGCACTGGCTGCTCTTGCAGAGGACCCAGGCTCAGGTCACAGCACCCACATGGTCGCCCACTATGGTCTGTAGCTTCAGTTCCAGAGGATTCAACTACCTCTTCTGGCCTCTGCCTGCACCAAGCACACGTGTAGTACACATGCCTACATGCAGGTAAAACACTCATACATATAAAATAAAAATAAATAAATAAATAAATCTTGGGAAAGAAAAAGAAAACCTCTATCGATGTGGGGGATCTGCACCAGCCACTGCCTTAGCTGAAATGAAGAAACCAAGACCATTGCTAGAGAGAAGCCTGCTCTCTGCCTAGCAGGCACAGATTGATGCAACGCTGCTGTGAGAGGGAGCCGTTTCGGTTTGTGGGTATGACAGGCACCTGGTCTGTTAAACAGTTCTGGTTCTAGAAGTTGTGTATCAGGAAACCAAAGATCGCAAATGACCAAAGAGGTCTCAAGATTGCCTAGCAAGGATCCCCTCACTTCCTTACATTTCTTTGAAAAAACTGCTACTCGCACCCCACGTACACAACACTGACCTAGGCAAACTTCTCCCTACTCTTAAGAACTTGATCTTCTTGCTGTCTTGAGAAACTTGCTCAACTCAGCGACGCACTCCCATCTGTCTGACTGCATCATCTCCATGCGCTGCCAGCCCCTTGCAATGCCCCAAGCTCAGTTTACCCCAATCTCTTCTTTCAGGTTCCTCAGGGCAGGTTCCTGAGTGCTTTTTGCATATTCACTGCACTATTAACATGATTATTGCTCCTCCATCGATACCCCTCTTCTTCAAGACTTAACACTAGCAACTCAGTTTCCTCATCGTGGGTTAAGCAGAACTGGTCCCAAAGCCCAAAGCTGCTACTGCTCTGCAACAGAAACTTTAGCAAACTTTTAAACTTCCTTGAATCTGCTTCCTCATCATGAAGTTGTACAAAATGCCCAGCATACACACAGCAGTGCACATAAGACATGCACACAAGCGCTGCACATAAATACTTATTTCATGTTATTGTTCTCATTTCCCAGGAAAACGAGTTCTCAAAACTCAAGCTGAGGCAACAAAATTTAAGAAAAACAGTACTAAATTTGGAACAGTGAATTTATGTAAGCAGCCTCACCCCCCCCCAAAAAAAATTACCATTTATTTATTTGGGGGGACGACCACCTTCAGTGGTCAGAGGACAATTTGCAAGAGTCAGTTCTCTCCTTCCACCATGTAGGTCCCAGGGATTGAAAACAGTTCTTCGGGCTTGACAGCAAGCATCTTTACCTGCAGAGCCATTGTGCCAGACCAACCACCCTCAAGTCTCACTTAAGTACACATGTGTCTCCTGAAAAGATTCAGAAAAACTCAGAAGCAAAGGCTAGAGATCCAAGACGAGCGTCTTAACAGCGAAATCTTCCCAAGATTCTACCTGCCTCACAGCAAGCCAGTCACTGAATGAGAAGAGGAGAAGTCCCTTCCGTTACATAAGCCCCACAACACACCCACTAACATTTTTAAGTGTGTGTTTTCCCTCTGGAACGCGCCAGCCCAATTCTGCAAATTTCATTCCAAGAGAAAGTCCACATGGGACAGAGGACTAGGTCATCCATTTAAAGGCATCCACCAGTGTTCCACCCCAGAATGGCTGGTGGAGCCCGGCATCCCTTATGGAGCCTGCACCCCAGTCTACCAGGAGTCCATTCTCATGCTTAGAGTTCCCATCATCTCTATCCTGAGGTCCCTCTCTCCTGAATGAGTTCTCCAATATCTCCATCCTGGAGTCCTGTCTCTGCCTGGAGTTCCTGTGTACTGTCTAGGGTCTCCTGTCCGAGTCTCCATCCCTCCCTACCAACCTACCTACCACTCGCCGCACCCAGCCGCAGCCCGGAGCCCGTGCCCCGCCCAGTGTCCCTATCCAGAAACTCACCCGTGCAGTAACCTTATAGACAGTGTAGCCCCTGGGGTGTCGCTGGGGCTCAGTGACAGTGTAGAAGCGGGCCAGGTCCGCGCTGTGACCCCAAGGAGAGGTCATCCTCCCTCCGCCCGTGCTTCCGCCAGCTGGGGACCATCGGGCAGCCCAGCCGTGCCGGACTCCACGCAGCACTGAGCACGAACACCGCGAAGAGGGGGCGGTGGCTCCTGGGGGCTGTCGCTTGGATCTGCTTCCGGATCACCACACTCACTTCCGGGTCATTCCGGTCTACGTTCGGGATAAGAAGGTGCGGCTTTGGATCCTCTCGGAGCTGTATCGTCCGCTGCAGTTACGAGCGCCTGGCTCAGTCGCCATGGAGACCGGAGGGGTCCCTACTAAGTCTCCAGGTGCACTAGCTTCGATGTCTACTAGAATTTGCGAGCTGGGGAGAGGTTTGGGCCTCACGCCCTGTGCTCCTGTAGAGTCCTGGTTGATGGACGCCTCGGTACCCGAGCAAGCATCTCCTTTCCTTCCCTACTTACTCTGTGCCGTGCCCACAGCAACATCGCAGCGCTCTGACAGACACGTCCCCATTTTTCCGTAGATGAACCCTCTCTGACATACCTACAGCTGCACGACAAGCCCTCACCCTACATGAAGGTGCATCCCTCCCGCATTCTCAGGAAGATTGCTGAGAGTTTGAGACCAGCATGGGTCAAGTAGTGAGTTCCGAGTCAACCTGGGCTACATGGGGGGAACCTGTCTCAAAACACAAAATCTGCTCAGTCACAGGATCCAGGGCAGTCTGCTATACATAACAAGACTCTCAACAACAACAAAGTTTGTTGTTTTTTCAACGGTCCCTAGATTCTTAAATGTGCATCTGTTGTGGGGGGTTGTGGAAGGAGACTCTCAAAGTCACCACAAAGAGTCTCCAGTTTCTATTGATTGGCATTCCCTACCTGGCAATTTTTTTTAACTTTTTCTTTCCCAAAAGATTCATTGCAAGGTTTTGTCATTGTTAATTCTGTGTCTCTTGCTTCCTCTCCTGCCTTCTAACCCCTAGAACACACAGTTAAGGAAGGAAGGAAGGAAGGAAAGAAAGAAACAAAGAGGGAAAAACAGAGATGGTAAGAAGAATTAGAGACGTGGTTGAGTAGTTAGTTAGGATCTCTGGTTGCTCTTCCAGAGGAATGGGTGAGGTTCAATTCCCAGCATGCAAGTGGCAGCTCTCAGCTGCCTGTAACTCCAGTTCTGAGGGATCTGATGCCCTCTTCTGGCCTCCTCCAGCACACAAGTAGTACACATACCTAAGAGCAGAAAAAAACCCCATACACATGAAAATAAAAATCCTTTTACAAAGGAAAAGAGTGACTTTAGCACCCTTCGTCTGCTCACATCTCCATCCCAGCCTGACACCCTTGCTCATTTGAAAACTACTTGCTCCACTCATGTGCTGAATTCCACTCTCTCTTTGGCAGAAAGAAAAACGTTCTAATAATGTCTCCACCCTGTATGTTTGATCTTCCACTATTAACCTCTTCTGAGCCTTTAGGCTTTTCCTTTTCTTATTATTTCTTTTATGTGTATGAGTCTTTTGCCTGCCTGCATGTATGTTCACCACATGTATACCTGGTACCCACAAAAACAAAAAATCACCACAGATCCCCAGGATGGTTCATGTGGGTTCTGGGATCCAAATCCAGGTAGGTCCCCTGCAAGAGCACCAAGTGTTCTTAACTGCTGTTATCTCTCTAGCTCAAGCCTATACAGTCTTAAAACTAGCTATCACAGCCAGGCGTGGTGGTGCACTCCTTTAATGCCAGCACTCGGAAGGTAGAGGCAGGCGGATTTCTGAGTTCGAGGCCAGCCTGGTCTACAGAGTGAGTTCCAGGACAGCCAGGGCTACACAGAGAAACCCTGTCTCGAAAAACCAAAAAAAACTAGCTATCACTTATTCATTAACCCTGAATTCACTACCTGCTATGTGTCAGACATCATACTAATGAGGCATTGGAGTTATAAAGACTGTTCCTCTCTATCTCTACCTACCATCACTAGTATGCAACGAAGTATATAAATATGACCAGTACATACATACCATGGCATGCTATAGAAAACCGATAATCCAGAATGGCTTCTGATCAAAGGAAACTGCCTGACACAGGAAAGACAGATGGCAGATAGCCAGGAAGAAGGACCAATGGTATTCTGTTGCCTTTCACCCTTCCTCACTGTCCACTGAGTGGGTGTGACCTCATCCATTCAGTCCTTTCTCCTGGGCAGTCAGTCTAGCGTCAGTAGTGTGCTAATCCTTTGAAAAGGCTCCAAATAAACTTTCTAATGACCCCATCATCCCATCAGCTTTAGACATTTCTGGCCTAGAGGTTTTCTTTCTTTTTTTTTTTTCCCCCTTTTTTTATATTGAGATGACTCCTTTTTAGTCTTTTTTTGGTGGCATCTCCTTCTAAGAACCTGTAATGTTTTGTTTCTTTGGATTTTGCCTCTGGTCTTTTGTCAGTTCTGGTGGACTCACCAATCACATCTCCATTCAAATCTCTCTACAAGAACACAGACATCCAATCGACACTGAAACCACAACAGATCAGAGTCGGAACTTTTCCTTCACACGCTGCTCCTGTTTTCCCGGCTGCCTTTACTGTCTGTGCCGTTATATTATCCAGCTTTTGGGACTCATCCTTAGAAACGTTCTTCACCACTATCTCCAAGTTTGTTTGATTAACCAAACGCTGCTAGTCACGTAGAAGAAAGGAAAAAGATATGGCAGACTGGAGAGATGGCTCAGCAGTTAAGAGCACTCAGTGCTCTTATGGAGGTCCTGGGTTTGGTTACCAGTACCCACATGATGGCTCACAACCATCTGTATGCAACTCCAGTTGGGGAAATCTGAGGTCATCTTCTGACCTCCTTGGGCACTGAGACATCTATGCAGGCAAAACACCTACACACGTATAAACCTTTTTTTTTTTTTTAAGAAAAGGGAAAACTATACATTGAACACAGCACTGACTGAGGAGACTTTAGAAGAATGCTGCCATTCCCTGTGTTTCACCCTTTGGATGGTTTTGTTATTTTAAGCAGTGCTAGGGCTCAAAGTCAGGCACGTATGCTTGCTAAGCATACACCCTGCCCTGACAGACCAAGAAGAGCATCAGGAATAAGGAAGGGCCAGGTTTACTGATAAAAGAATACAATTCATTAACAGAGACTAATTCTAAGTATATCCTCACCTAATAACAAGCCATTAAAGTGTATGAAGTAAAAACATTGAAACTAAAAGAATGGTCAAATCTACAATAATATCTAAGACTTCAAAACCTATGTCAGTAATTTTTTAGTGTGTGTGTGTGTGTGCGTGTGTTGGTTCTCTCCTTCCACAAAGTAGATTCCAGGAATTGAACACAGGCATTCAGATTTGGCAGCAAGCATCTTTACCTACTGGGCCATTTCACCCAGCCAATAATTAATTTTTTTTAATCTCAGGACTTTCTATTTGTCAATATTAAAATTCTGAAGTTTAGGGCTGTGAATGGTGTATACCTTTATTTCTAGCACTTGGGAGGCAGAGGCAGGTGGATCTCTGTGAATTCGAGGCCAGCCTGGTCTACAAAGCAAGTTCCAGGACAGCCAGGATTACACAGAGAAACCCTGTCGTGAAAAACTAAATGGTGGTACACACATTTACTCCACCAAGCAGGAGGCAGAGGCAGGTGCAAGGCCAACCTGATCTACACAGTGAATTTCAGGCAAGCCCAGGCTACTTACGGACCTCTCTGCTGCCCACCTGTCTCCTCACTTGCAGTCTTTTCAGAACTAGCACTAGAGGTCTTTCGACTCAAACTTAGGCGTTAGTGGTTTTACCTAAGGAAGACATCGTGAAGATGTCTCACAGAGATCCACCTGCCCTACCTCTCTAGTGCTGAGGTTAAAGGCCGGCCCCACCACGCCTGGTTTAGGTATGAAGTTTGGTGGGTTTGGGTGGTTTTTTTAATCTATTATTGCTCTTTTGGCTCTTTCAATGTCACCATATTTGTCAGCAAGAAAGGAGCCAAGAAGGGAGTGGTTGATCAATTTTTCAAAAGAAATTAGTATGATGTGAAAGCTTCAGCCATGCTCAACATTAGAAAGATTAGAAAATATTCATTACAAGGACTTAAGGAAGCATAACTGCATCTGACAGCCTCAAGGACTCTGTGTGTGTGTGTAGTAAGCCTTACTGATCTACAGAGTGGTGAAGCTGCATTTACAAAAATCAAGTTAATTATCAAGGATGTTCAGGACAAAAACTAACCTCAATGGCATAGATCTTATGTGGGACACATTGTGGTCTGTGATAAGATGGCTCAGTAGATAAAGACGCTTGCTGCCAGCACTCAGGAAGCAAGGACAGGAGGATCTCTTGATTTCGAGGCCAGCCTGGTCTACAGAGTGAATTCCAGGACAGCCAGGGCTACACAGAGAAACCCTGTCTCAAAAGAACAATAATCCAAACACAGAAACCCCACCCCAGCCATAAAAGTTTTATGTTCTATGGGAGAGCCTCAGTTACTTTATTGCTATGAAAAGACACCATGACCAAGGCAAACTCCAGAAGAGTTTAGTTCTGCCACCGTTCAGAGGGTTAGAGACCATGACTGTCATGGCAGGAAGCATAGCAGCAGGCAGACATGGTGCTGAAGGAGTAACTGAGAGCTCACATTCTGATCCACAGCAGGAGCAGAGAGAGAGCTAACTGGGAATGGCATGGGCTATTGAAACTTCAAAGCCAACTCCAGTGACACGCCTTCTCTAATAAAGCACGTCTCCAAGTCCTTCCCAAATAGCTCCACTAACTCCGGAGCAAATATTTAAACACGTGAGCCTATGGGACCATTCTTATTCAAACCACCACAGCTGGGCATGACAGGGAACACTTCTAATCCTAGACACCAGTGGATCTCTTGAGTTCCAAGCCAGTCAGAGTACATTGTAAGACCCTGTCTTAGAAACAAACAAACAAAGGAAGGAGAGTAAAGCAAATATAAGGTTAACATACATACACACAATAAAAACAATGTCTATAAGAAAGCAAAGATGTCACTTTTATTAGACAAAGATTTTAAACAAGCACAGCCAATGGAAACAATATTTAAATTAACCAAAACTGAAACTGAAACTCTTGGGGCAAGAGAGATGGTTCATTGCATAAAGGCACTTGTCACCAAGCCTGATCACCTCAGTCCAATCTCAGGGACCAAAGTAAGAGGAGAGAACAGACTCCTGCTTGTTGTTGTCTGGCCCCATATCACACATGCTAAGGCATTCCCCCATGTGTGTAAGCGCTCATGCACGCTCACACACACACACACACACGTAATTTAAAAAATTTTAATTAGGGACTGGAGAGAAGTCTCAGCCAGTAAGTCACTTGCTGCCAACCCTGGCCACCTTAGTTTGAGCCCCCAAATCACCATAAGCTGTTCTCTGACTTCCACACGGGCCTTGGTACACTAGGAGAGAGAGAGAGAGAGAGAGAGAGAGAGAGAGAGAGAGAGAGAGAGAGAGAGAGAGAGGCAGAGAGATGATGAATGGGTGGTTGGATGATAGACAGACAGACAGACAGACAGACAGACAGACAGACAGACAGACAGAAGAGACTGCTCAGTGGCTGAGAACACTTGGTCTTGCAGAAGACCCAGATTTGATTCTTGGCACCCACGTGATAGTTCATGACCGTCCTTAATTCCAGTTCCAATGAATCGGACCTCCTCTTCTGACCTCTGCAGGTACAAGGCACATGTGCAATACACATACATACATATAATAAAATGCTCAGAAGTGAATCTAAACTTTTAAATAGTTTTAAAAATAGAAACATCCTAGAGATCCTTTAGAAGACAGCACAGAGGAAATGAAAATGTAATTTACTCATAGAAAGTAACCTTGGCCAGGCAGTGGCCAGGCAGTGGTAGTGAACACCTTTATTCCAGGCACTCAGGAAGCAGAGGCTGGCAAATCTCTGTGACTTGGAGGGCAGCTATGGTGGTTTGAATATGCTTGGCCTAAGGAGTGGTACTACTAGGAGGTGTCACTTTGTTGGAGTAGGTATGGCCTGGCCTTGTTGAAGGAAGTGTGTCACTGTGGGGATGGGCTTTGAGACCCTCCTTCTAGCTGCCTGGAAACAGTCTGCTCCCAGATTCCTTTGGCTGAAGATGTAGAACTCTCAGCTCCTCCAGCACCATGCCTGTCTGGACGCTGCCATGCTTCCTGCCATAATGATAATGGACTGAACCTCTAAACCTGTAAGCCAGCTCCAGGTAATTGTTCTTTATAAGAGCTGCCTTGGTCATAGTGTATCTTCACAGCGGTAAAACCCTAACTAAGACAGAGGCCGAGGGATGGAGAGATGGCTCAGCAATTAAGAGCACTGACTACTCTTCCTAGAGGTCCTGAGTTCAATTCCTAGCAATCACATGGTGACTCACA
The DNA here is from genome assembly GCF_978045245.1 of Mus caroli. Classification (NCBI taxonomy): domain Eukaryota; kingdom Metazoa; phylum Chordata; class Mammalia; order Rodentia; family Muridae; genus Mus; species Mus caroli. Next base: position 188,750,328 of record NW_028227256.1, read on the forward strand.
ACCATCTGTAATGGGACCCTCTTCTGGTGTGTATAGCTACAGTGTACTTACATACATAACATAAATAACTAAATCTTTTTGAAAAGAGACAACAGCCTAGTCTGCAGAGCAGATTTCAGGACAGCCAGGACTACGTAGAGAAACCCTGTCTCAAACAACAAAGTAACACGGTTTCAATGATAACCAACACTAACAGTTTCAATGCATAAAAGAGTTATGAGGTTTTCATATTTTTATACCTAAGAATGGGTGTTGTCCTGGTATTCAATAATCTAATTTGAATTATTATTGCAAATTTCTCCTGTTCTTCAATTTGTTCAGTAAAATTTCCCATATTCACAGTTACAGAATCATACAAACTTGTTTGTAACGTGCATATATATATTACAGCATATAAAATCATCTTTGCCTTTCTGTTCTCATAAAAATGATTTGGGGGATGTGTAGACTGCAGTGAGAAGCTACAATATCAGGACTCAGAAGAATTTAAGGTGCCGCTCAACTCACCTTACTCAGTCACACAGACTCTGCACGCGCTTTCCACCTCCAAAGCCTGAGAAGTATTTCAGGATAGCCTAACGCCTCACAGTAAAAATAGCCAAGGTTGTCATGGTGATGTAGTTCTTTTTCTCATCCCCCTCACAGAGCCTTACAGTCTGGCCCAGTAGCTTCCCAGTTCTGATAGAGGCAGGGTCTCGCTGTATTGCCAGATTATCCTGAATTACCAGCCAATCCCAGGGTGGCCCAAATTTACAACCCTCTTGCCTCAGTGTGCCACTGTGACCTCAAACTCACTCTGCAGCTGAAAGTGACCTTGAACTCTCAACCCTCCTACTGCCACCTCTCAGTGTGTGTAAACACACCCAGCTTCAAACTTGACCTTTCCAGTCACTAACGAGATTTAGAATAAGAAGTGTATATATTTGGTTCTTGTACCTGTTTCCAGTACACAGCATGATTTATAATAAGATAATTGCATGCAGTTTCAGTGGGTTGTTTTTTTTCTGGTACACAGATGCTAAAACATACAGAATCTTTCTTCTATGATAATAACATAATTTATGTCTGGGTCTTGTACGGGGCAGGTACCTAAGTAGTCAGGGAAAACAACCACATGATTAGAGGGTTAGCACTTTTGGGTCATGATCAAGTCTCATGATGAAAATCAATCATGTGATATATAATATATAGCATAAGGAAGTGTCAGGAATTATCTCTGGGCAAAGTCTAGGCAAAATCTAACCCCTTCCAAAGGTCCCAATGATAAACTTAATTTTGATTCTACCAGAGTTCTCCCTAGGGAACCAATGACTTCATTGAGTTTATTTACAGGGCCACTGACCCCAGCAAGAGTGACCTCACATGATCCAGCACGAATGAAAGCTTCCTCAGTGATGCAGCTGCCTTCCCTAGTTTCTCTGGCCTACATGCTCTAGCTCACCCTGAAGCAGACTTGCATACAATTGGTTTGGAGCAGTGGCTGCATGCTCAGGTCAGGGTCTCATGCCATCCTCTTCCCTTCTGCGATGGAATCAGCAATCAGCAAGCACAGCTATGGTAAGCTTTTACAAGCAGGCTCAGCTGAACTCACAAAATGGCGGCTGTTTGGTTCAGAGGATAGTGGTGTACAGCATCTCCAGTAACACAAACAAGAAAGGGGAGGATTGGCTGAAGAGTTTCTAGATCGCTGAGTGCAGGAGGGTCACTGGAGGAGGGCAGGCAGGAGTGCCTGCAGAAGCCAGTGTCCCCATACTGATAAGAAAATGACCTTTGAACAAAAGCCCAGAGTTCTGATCAGAATAAATATAATTTCATACACATAATTTCCCTTTTTTGTTTGTTTGTTTTTGAGACAGGACCTTACTATGTAGATCAGGCTGTTCTTGAATTCACAGAGATCTGCCTGCTTCTGCCTCTTAAGGGAAGGGATCAAAGGCATACATCATTTTGCCCAGTCACCATTATGAACCATTATGACTCTCTCTCTCTCTCTCTCTCTCTCTCTCTCTCTCTCTCTCTCTTTCCATATATATGTGTATGTGTGTGTGTGTGTACACATACATATGTGTACATATATGCACATACACATAGAGATATACATAGATACATAGATACACATATATGTGCATATTATAGCTGTGGGGTATCTAGGAGTTGAGTATAGAAGCACAACTTGTAATCCTAGCACTAGGAGGCCAGGCAAGATTTGGAATAGCAAGTCCAAGGCCAACTTAGGCTCCATAGTGAGTTCTGAACTGAAGAACAAACCCTTGTCTCAAAAAGGAAAGAGAAAGAAAGGATGAAAAAGAAGAGGGAGAAAATAAACTTTATTAGAAATAGAAATGAAATATGGAGAGCAACTTGATAGCGTGTCACAAACACAAACTTGTATTACTGTCATTGGTAGCTGTAACCTTGGGAATGTACAAAGAAACACCAAAACTACGAGCAATATTTCTAAAAGCATTGAATACCATAGCAAAAGCTACAAACAGTACAAGTACAGAAGAACAAAGTAAAGGATTAATAATACGGCGTTGTGTTTGGAATGTTATATGCTAAAAAATAAATCAATGTAAGCATGAATACAACTGTTTTTTTCTAGACAGGACTGGGATTAAAGGCATCTGCCATCACTGCCCAGCTAAAGCTTTATGGTCCTTAATTATATGTATGTGTCTGTATCTATGTTTGCTTAACCACAGAATATATGCTTCCTCCACTGGAAGTCTTGTCTGGTTCCAGGAGCTGACTGGTTCTGGCTCCATATCCCCCACTGTTAAGTGTTAGCCAGGGTCACCCTCACAGATTCCCGAGAGTTTTCACTGCCCTAGGTTTCCAGCCTGTCACAGAGATGCTTCTCACACCTCCTCCAGCTGTCTCTCTGAGAACTCTCTCCTCAGTCCTCCACACACTTGATCCCTTCAATTCCCATCCTCATCTCCATGCCTTGCTCACCCAGGACGACTATTCTACTTCTCCTTCTCAGTGAGGTTCATGTATACAAATGCTTCCTTGAGGCCTCCTTGTTACTGAGCATCTTTGGGTCTGTGTATTGTAGCATGGTTATCCCTTGCTTTAAGACTAATATCTACTTAATAGTGAGTACCTACCATGTTTGTCTTTCTGGGTCTGGGTCAGGATGATCTTTTCTCGTTCTACCCATTTGCCTGCCTGAAAAGTTCATGATGTCATTGTATCTAATACCTGAGTAATACTCCATGGCCTAAATATACGTTTTCTTTATCCATTCTTCGGCTGAGGGATATCAAGGTTGATTTTAGCTTCTGGCTATTGTGAATAAAGCTGAAGAGCATAGTTGAGCAGGGGCTATCCCAAAAGCTGTTGCCTATGGGTATGTTCTTCTAGCTCGGCCTCCCTGTCTGGCTTCAGTGGGAGAGGATGAGCCTAGCTTCACAGAGACTAGATGTGCCAGGATGGGATGGAGGGGTTGTGGGAGGGGGTGACTAGGAGGGGGTCAGTGAGCAGGATGTAAATTGAGTAAATAAAAATTAAATTAAAAAATGACTCTATGGCACCAACCTTAACCCTTTGCTGGAAAAAAATTCCTTTTCACATAATCCCTTGAACAGCCACACCAGCAGGATGTAACAGAGGCAAAGGCTGAGAAGAAGAGAAGGGGATGTTAGCAAGATTCCAAGGAGTTTAAGGCAGATTTAAGGAGTTCTGCAGTTTGAGCCTCATTGATGAAACAGCTGTTTTTCCATCCTAAAAGCCACAGGATTCTCCTGACCTTGAACTCAAAAAGCAACTGAAGAGGTCAGTGTCTGAGGACACAAGACAGCACTCCTTCAGGTCTCACTATTCCTTACAGCTACCCTGCTGGGGAAATACTACTCAGTCCTTCCCAGAGTCACTTTTATAGTTTATAATTGTCCCTCCGACTCCTAATCATTTAGAAATGCACAATCGTGCCTCTGACCCCAGAAGATGCCTGTCCCCACCCCATCCCCACCCCACTGTTTTCCATGTGGGACTCAGTCCCTGTGATCTACACGTTTGTCTCCTGAACCTTGAGCTCTATGTAAGCCATGGGCTCTGGGCCCCATTGATGAGACCTGTTCCTGGGATGCAAGAAACTGCACAGATCTGAGACTGACCTAGTTATGGTGATAAAGAGTGAAGAAAACCAGACACTGGTACAGAGATGCTGGGGGTGAGTGGGCTGTGTGCTCTGATGGAGACACGCCAGCAACTTAGAAAGTCATCACTGGTCTTGTATGCAATTGACAGAGGGGGGCACTCTGCTCGTGGAAAGAAGGGTATCTCTATGGCAACGATCTCAAACTGCTATAATCCTAGAGAGGGAAAGAGTGGTTGATCCTTTCTGCACAGGGGCAACATCCATTTACCAGATGAGGGGAAGACCTTGCCTTTCCAGTGCATCTCAGGCCTTGAGGAGCTTGACATATCCGTGCTCTTCTCCATCACTCAGGATGTCATCATTGCCTACGCTTCCATTTCTCAGTTAAGCCTCAGCCTTACCTTGCTTGGTGCTACAAAAGGGCAACTTTGAGTCTCCAGATCATTGACAAGGGAGCCAGAACAGTTACAGAGCTGGCTTCTATTAAAACAGACTCTCTTAGGTTGCCTTTTGGCCCTGGGTATATCCGGGCAGGGGAAGTATATTACCATAGAAATTGACCTTGGTGAGCAGGGAGCATTGGCTCAGGGAAGGCAGGAGGGTCCCCCATCCTACATGACTCCAATTCCAGAGTTAGCGGGGAATCTCTAACTCTCTCAAGGAGAACCCCAAGAGGCTCAAAATAAATCGTGTAAATATATAGCACTCAGGCCTAGATATTTGAGCTCACAGATATTCAGGCAATGGGACAGGTAATTCAAGTCCAACTGTGAAAGATCACATCAGTGATGTGCAGGGAGTCTTCAAGGGCTTGTTCTGGCACCTGGGGAAAGGACAGGTGATTGGTTTCTGGCAATGGGTGATGAAGAGGGTTGTTGGGGTTGGCAGGCAAACAGATGACACTTCTCTGAAACTTGTTCTGACTATATGATGGAGTCAACCCCTCCCCCAAGGACATGGCCTTCTGATGTCTGCTCACACAGCTAACTCACAGCATTATAGTCTGAGGCCTGTGGGTATCAGCATGACCATGATTCCGGGCATGGCAGGAAACCATAGCAATAGCCGTATCAAGCCATCACGGTGCCTGTAAAAAGGACTACATACCCCAAACACGATTCTACAGCATCCTAGCGGTGTCCCTGAGAGTTCCCTGACCTATGTTCCTCACAAAGGCCACGTTCCTGTCTTCATCTTGAGCCCCAGTAATACATATTCCCATCTACTCACCCCATTTCACACAGGAGCGATTAGAGGCATGCCTGTGCCTGCTCACACACATCTTAGCACAGAGCTCATCCATTATATGCTAAGGCTCTAACACATATGGTAAGTTTACAGAGGCTGGACCATCAGGAACCCACTAATATACGGAGGAAAGATGTGTTCTCTATGTTCTTGTAGACTCTTTTCATCCTTCCTTACCTGAGACACTGTCAGGTGACCTACTAGAAAAAAATAATTTATTTAAATAGAGATTTGGGACCTAGTGATGATTAAGAAGAGACCAGCATCATTGAGATGAAATCTTCTGGGAAGTGTTTTCTGAGAGCACAAAGAGGCTGTGTTCCAGAGATAGCCAAGGTTGTACCTCGTGCTACAGCTGGAGTTGGTAATGTGTAAGAGTCACCCAGATGGTACTGGTTTTGGAGGCATGAAGGGGTCATGAAGAGCACCTGAGGCTTGGCACTGTGAGAGGCCATGGAAGGCCATTGGTGAAGGTGTAGCCTCAGTTACAATTGATGGCCCAGGACTGAAGGGGTCATGCAAAGGATTTGAGGCTTGGCACCATGAAGAGAGCCTATGAGAGGCTATTGGGGAAGCTTAGTTACAGCAGAAGGCAGCAGTGTTTTGGAGATGTCAGTACTATGAGATGACCACCAAGAACAACAGAAGCAGTGGAGTACAGGTAGTTGGAGCCTGGAAGACAAGGTGTGTGCTACAAAGGACAGGGCTGGAGAAGTGACCTGAGCCCTTGGAGGTGCCCAGATCATGAGTGGATCCTAGACATTGGACAGTTAAGAGTTTGATTTTGCTTTTGATTATGACTATGCCCTGATATTTTTCCTTCTTGAAATTAGGAAGTATTTTAGTGGAGCCCAGAGTTAAGAGACTTTGACTGTCAAAAGAGATTGGATATTTTAAAGGGATTGAAATTTTAATATGTAAGCGCCTATAAGAGGCTATAGGTGAAGCCTAGTTGCAGCAGAAGACAACATCCCCATGATCTAAATAACTTTAGAAGTCCCACAGTCTTTACAAATTCAAAGAAAAAGCAGCCTCCCTCGAGGAAATGCCTTCATGAGATCCAGCTGTAAGGCATTTTCTCAATTAGTGATCAGGGTGGTGCCATCCCTTGGCTGGTAGTTCTGGGTTCTATAAGAAAGAAGCTGAGCAAGCCAGGGGAAGCGAGTCAGTAAGCAGCACTCCTCCATGGCTTCTGCATCAGCTCCTGCCTCCAAGTTCCTACCCTGTATGAGTTCCTGTCCTGACTCCTTTTGGTGATGAACAGCAATGTGGAAGTGTAAACTGGATAAACCCTTTCCTCCCCAACTTGCTCCTTGGTCATGATGATTCATTCAGGAATAGAAACCCTGACTAAGACAGTTCTCTTTGTAGCCATGGTTGTCCTTGAACTCAGAGATCCACCTGAATCTGCCTCCCAAGTGCCAGGATTAAAGAAGTGGGTCACCTCTGCCCTGCTGTAGTTCTCAGCATCGCAGAGAATGCTTTCTTTCTCCAAAGCAGCTCTGCCTTCATCTCAATTTTGTTGTTAATTTATGCTTGTGAATTTCTTCAAGAATTTCCTCTGTGGTTTAGGTTGACCCTGGACTGGCCATTTGGCTCAGGTTGGTTGGAATTTGAAATCCTTGTGCTTATTTCTGTCTCCTGAGTCCTGGCATGACAAGACTGTGCCATAAAGCCCTGCCCCAACCTCCTAATTTCTCGCTGAGCTAACCAAACATGAATATGTTTTTTCATGGCTCATTTCTGATTAATATATCTGGCTTTTTTGTTTTTAAAGAGTTTTTCTATTTAATGTATGAGTATCTGCATGTACACCTGCATACCAGAAGAGGGCCCTAGATTTCACCATAAATGTTTGTGAGCCACTGTTGGTTGCTGGGAATTGAACTCAAGACCTCTGGAAGGGCAGTCAGTGCTCTTAACCGCTAAACCATCTCTCCAGCTCCATATCTCTGGCTTTTGAAAATAACTTTTAAGGTTTTATTTTACCTGGATGTGGTGGCACAATTCTTTGTCCCTGTAGAGGCAGGCAGATCTCTTGTGAGTTGGAGTGGAGTCTACTCTACATAGTAAGCTTCAGGCCGGGCAGGGTTGCATATGGACAGATTTTTTCAAAACCAGCCCAAACAACGACCAATGATTTCCTTTTATTTCGTGTGCATGCATATTTTACCTGCATTTGTGTATTTGTACCACCTGTGTGTCTGATGCCTTAGGAAGTCAGAAGAATTAGGATCCATGAAACTGGAACACTGTGGAGATGTTCTGAGTGGGGACTTAGGAATCAGAGCAAAACCAAAAGCCAGTTGTAGACAAGGTTGTCCTGGACTCCAAAGGTTTTAGACATGCACAGGTGCGTCATGGTGGTACACACAGTTTCTGCATTTGGGAAGGCAGGCAGGAAGATCCTGAAGTTCAAGGTTACCCTCAGCTACATGGCCTTTTAAAGGCTAGCCTGGGGCACCTGACAGCTCTTAACAGCTGAGCAATCTCTCCAGACTCTCAGACAACCCTTCTTTAAGGCAGGTTCTTAGTGTGGCCCAGGCTGGTCTGAAACTCTACAGACTCCCGCCTCAGCTGTCTGAATGTTGAGATGTCAGCGTATGTGAACAGACTTGCTTAACTTATTGAGTGACTACAGCAGGCTCCATTTAAGGGGACAGAGCAATGTCTGTGAGCTGAGAACTTTCAACTGGAACATGAATGCAAAAATGGTGTTTTGTTTTGTTACAGAGACAAGAGTTCTCCAACCCTTAGAATAATCACCATGCTGCTATAAGGTAACTACTCTCTCCAGGGTTCTACAGCAGACAGCTCCCAAGGCGTCTTTCATCATCAAGTAACCTTCAAAGTCATTGAAAGAATGCATCTTGACAGTTGGTGGTGCACGCCTTTAATCCCAACACTCTGGAGGTAGAGGCAGGTACATCTCTGAGTTCCAGGTCAGCCTGGTCTACAGAGTAAGTTCCGGGACAGCCAGGGCTACACAGAGAAACCCTGTCTCAAACAAAGGAAAGGGAGGGAGGGAGGGGAAGGAAGGAAGCAAGCACCTTAATGCCATTTGCTTATTACAAAATGCTACATTTTTCTTTGCACAAGCAGCAGAGGAGCTAAGGTGTGCTTGGAGGAGAAAGTCGGGTGATTGACAGGCCTTCCTTAAATCTGCTCCAGTTAATAATCCTATCAACGATCTTTGTCTGCCGTATGTTGTGTAGTCAGTAGAGTACTAGGTTGAAGAGATTTGAACAGGAGTCATGGACACTGTTCACAAGTCACTTACAATGTGATTATGGAACAAGGCATATAGGACACTACTGGCCACATGTAACTAACAACAACATTGTGATCACCCTTAGAAAATAGGACAGTATTAACCTCAAGCAGTCAGACCCCATTTGTGGACACTGCGTTTGTAAACTGCCTACTCCCTAAAACCTACCTAAAATGTCCAAATCAATCCTCACAGTGTTTTGGGTTTTCTCCAACAAGGAGAAAGGCAAATTTTAGTTGCCTAGTGTGCTTGTCCCTGAGGTTAAACAAGGCACTCTGCCCTCTTGAGTTTTCAGACCGTAAAAAACTAACCTTTCTACCGACTACTTAGTGTCACTTTCCCACAGTTTTACTGATTTTTCTATTAAAAGTGGCCCCCAAGTGTACTGCTTTAAGATTCCGAGGTGACAAGTTAATGATGTAATATAGAGAAAATATATTAAATTATCTAATGTACTAAATTATCTTCAGATAGGTATGTATCAGAAGACTGTTGGACAGAGTTTAACGTTAATGAAGTGACAATATAAATTAAATAAGGAACATACATAAAACCAGACTTCATATTGGTTGATGAAAATGTGATCCGAAGCCAAGTATGGCAGTACGTGCTGGTGACCAAGGTGCTCAGACAGGCATGTGAGATGAGTTTGACGAATGCCTGGACTGCACAAGACTTTTGTCTAAGGACACTCACGAGTGTGTGTGTGTGCGATCAGAGACTAGCTTTCCTCACAATTCGCTAATTCAGCATTCCTGGCACGTTTATACAATATAACAACTGCAGATAAAGAGAACCAACTATACACGAAGGATAAAGTATCTCTCAAAATTAACCCATGGAAAAGAACAAAACTTCCCAAGAAACTACTACCCACAGCTACACAGCTCTACCAAAGAAACTAAGCAAGCAGCGACCCTGGCTCCCGGTGCCCTCTGCCTCGCTATTCTCGCTGTCCCTTCTCCATTTATGTTTTCCAAGAAAGCTACGCTCGATCTGACAGACACGGATCATCAACGCACTAGTTAGTGTAAAAGTGGGTTCTCTGAGATTTGTACAAAATCAATTATAAAGTTCTACGGGAACCCACAGAATAATATTTCCTCAACGTGGAAATCTACCTTTTGTATCTACCCAACCACGTAAATACACTTTAGGGCTCACGCAGCTCCTCCTCCTAAGTCTTAACAAAGCTGTCAAGCGCTAGCCTTCGGCCAGGAGCTCCGCCCTACCCGGAAATGGCTGTCCGCGCACGCTCTGCGCATGCCCAGACTCGCACTGCTTATAGGAACTGCCCCAGAAGGCAAGATGGCCACCGGGCCTGCGGCGAGACGCTCCTCCCAGCATGCCTAGCGGCCAGCCCGGAGCCGAGTGATGGGGATCCGGTAGGACCCGGCGAGCGGCCGAAGCTGAGGCGCAGCCGCGGGCCCGGGCGTTGGGCGCTCAAAGAGAGCCAAGATGGAGACGTGGCGCTGTGTGAGGAGGGGCTACGGCCGCTGTGTGGCGGGGCGAGGCCGGTCAGTGGCGAGCGGCCGGCCGGCCGGCCGGATGGACGGAGGGAGGGACCTGGAGGGGCGGGCGGGGCGGGCCGGGGCGGGGCGGCGGGGCGCGAGGGGAAGGCGGAGGAAGAGGGTCCGCGGCGGGGACGCGCCCGGCGGCGCCGGGGGAGAGGTAACGCGCGGGCGGGCGGCGGCGGCCGCGGCCTCCGTGATCCTGCGGGCCTCGCGCGGCCTCCACGGGGTCCCGCCCGGAGGGAGGCTGCGCGTCTCGGGGTGGCTGGGCAGCGTCGGTCACGCGGAGGCCAACTTTCACCGCCACTCGTTCTTGCCCCGTCTTGGGTATTTTTTTCTTTAAATCCACTCATTGAGAGCCGGGCGTGATGGCTCACGCCTGCACTTTCCACACCCCAGAGGCTGAGGCGGGAGGATAACCATGAATTTGAGGCTGGCCTGGATTAGGCAGCGAGCGTGACACTCCGCCTCCAAAAGTAAAAAAAAAATAACTCACTTGAAATTTTAAAGCGCCACAGTACATGCAGCCTCTAATAATGTCACCCCAAGTAGTATCCACCGAATCTTAGATTGGATGTACGGATTATGTTTTTCTCCTATAAACTTTGAGGACTTAGATATTAAGATTCCAATGGTTTGTATAACCTTTGAAACTATATTGTACCACGCGTGGGAAATAGCACACTGTCGTTACATAAGCCGTTGGGATCTGCCCACTTCATTCCTGGTTCCTGTGCTATGGCATTTTCTGAGTACCAGCTTGTGAGCTTGGCCCTTCGGTGGAGACTTGGCTTACAGAGAAAACTGAGGTTCGAACCCTCAAAAGCTCACTATCTTACAAGAAAAAGATGTGGTATAAATAACTGCCAATCCAAAGAATAAGTGTCACTGTGCAGGTTGCAGTATAGAAACATTTCAAGACAGAAAGTAAACAGTTGTAGCACTGGGGAGGTGGAGGCAGGAGAATTAGAGACACCACCAACCTGTGCTGATGGTCTTGGACTTGGTTTTTGCATTGGTTTTTTGTTTGTTTGTTTTTTAGAGGAGGGTTTTTCTTTGTATCTCTGGCTGTCCTGGGATTCATTCTGTAGACCAGGCTGGCCTTCAACTCAGATCCATCTGCCTCCTGAGTGCTGGGATCAAACTCATGGGCCACCTCAAAAATTTTTAATTTAAAACCAAACCAAGACAAGATCCAAGTGCTGAAATCCCTTTGAATGACATTCGGGGTCAATTGCAAGATACAGTGCCCATGTTGTGCCCTTACAGATTTACAGTTGGGTTGATTTAGAGAATAGTTTGAGAGTACTTATGTTTAAAGTATACAATATAGGTTATCTTTTCTAATGAAAAACAGCATAATAAAGAAATTCAACATAACAGAATCTTAATACAACTTAAGCAAAACTTAGTGATAGTAGATGTTGAGACACAAACCCCAGAAATAGAGTCCTCGGAACCCTAACACTTTGCCAGATAATGCAGTAAGGACTCGGTGCTTTTTGAGAACTTTAGAGTAGCATGTCTGTTAAATACAAGTTTGGGGAGCTGGGGCCATGGCTCAGTTGGCTAAGTGCTTGCTGTACAAGGCCAAGGACCTGGGTTGGAATCCCCAGCACCCATGGAAAGGTGGGGAAGGTGTCCTCGTGCCGGGGAGGCAGGGAGAGGGCATCCCAGAGCTGACCTGCACTAGGCAATTCTGCCAAAGACCAGCCCCTGCGTGCAGTTCTTCTTGGTGGTTCTTGAGGCAGTGGAGGGGGAAGAGCGTCGGCAGAGGGGAAGACTTGGTATATTTAGGGTTGCTGTATAATAAAAAGTTTACTTATCTAAGTCCACTGTAACCGACCTGCCTTCTGTGATCCTCTGAGGTCAGAAACTGCAGTCTCTGGCACTTAGCACCTCATCCTAAACAGCAGAAGATAGAGTAAACAATTAATTGCTAGGACCTTTTCCCTCTGATCCAGACGCCTCTTGTTGTGGGGCTAGGGGGAAGTTTGGAGCAATGAACTTCTGTTGAACCAGGAGAAGAGAGTAACACTCACAGAAAGAACAACTTTTATATAAGCAGACATGCATAATCTCACATAAGTTCATACACAGATTCATGTATGCTCATTTATACAATTTCCATTCAAACCCGGTTGGGCTCAGCTTGCATGCATTCTCACAATTACATACTTACACATCCATACTTAAATATGATTTTGAAGCAAAAGACCAGGCACTGGAGCAGAAAGAACTCACTCATTCTAAATGAAAAGTGAGTACCAATCTTTATTGCATAGAGAAAGAAAAAGCATCTACCCTTTTAATGTTAAATGAATTAAACCCATATTTGTAAGGAAAAGCTTTGTTCCTTTTAATAAGACTAAGCCTGCCTTGTCCTTACCATGGGAACCCGTTCTGTTCCACAGTAAGGAGAAGCCTGCCTGCTCCTTCTGATTTCTGCAGCGTCTTCTTTTTACTCTTTCCCTCTGCATTCTACTCATTGCTCTCTTAGTGTTTTATGTTACCTATAGTTTCTAAGTTATTCCACTCTGCATTCTCCTTCTAAGCTTGTTCTCTCCTCCTGCTCTGAAGGCACAGCAATGCTCTTACTCTCAATGCCTTTTTCCCAATGCTGTGCCCATACTTCTAAGTTCTTCTTGAGTTCAGTTCTGTCTAAAATGTGTTGTCTTAAAACTCCTCAGCTCAGTTCTTCTCAATTCAGTTCTCACTCTTCTCTTTGTCCTCAGCACTTAAACATCTCTCAGAATACATGACCACGTGTTACAAAGTTCATCCAAGTTCACACAAAAAAATCAAATCATAAATTGAAATACAAGTTTTCAACAGAGAATGTTTACATGCATATCCATCAGGAGTAATTACCTGGCTAAACATCTATCTTCTGTCTCAGCTCCACAGGTTCACTGAAGGTTCAAAACCATAACTAAGTTACTAGTCAAGTTTTGTATAGATAAACCCAGTCAATATTTTATCTTCTGTCCCAGCACCTATAATAAATTGTTAGTTCCCTTTCTATGACCTTTGGTTAATTGTTTTACAACCTCTTGTAATGATCATTAAAACTTAAGAAGTCATCTATTTATCTGTAGAGTATCACTACAAGGCAGTCCGTCTTCGTGGGTCTGCAGAGATCTGCTCCAAAAGAGTGCTTCTACTTAGTGACTGCTATGCATGCTTAGTCATAACAGGAAAACACATCAATAGCAGGAGTCTTTCCTAAAATGAGTCCCTTACTGCTTTGCTTAATAGGGGCGCAGATTATGTGATAATCTGAAGCAGGCCATTTCAGGGTGATCAGCTGCTAGTTATTCGCTTGTCCCATTGTGGCTCCTGACAGATTCGAGTGTTGGAGCTCCCAAGTTCAGACAGAGTCTTGTCTCCAAATGTAAGATCAAGACCAGTAGATTCCTGGTGTGGCCCTCAGGGCTGCACCTACAGAGTGCACGCAGCTGCAAGTACACAAAGTCACAATCTTGGTGCTGAGTTGAATTGATGCAGTGGTGTCAGCTTGGAGTCTAGGTAGAGTTTTATAAATAATCCTTATGCTTTCTAGTTTCCCCCAGGAGGCTCTATGCTTAGAAAGAGGAAAGAACAGAAAAGCTTTGGTTAGTGAGGGAAGTAGCTTTGTAAAGCCAAAACCTGTTGAGAGGTTTTTGTGTTTAGCTTTGCCAGTGTTTAGGAAGAATTTAACTTTGTTATAAAAATACTATTCCAAAGTGTGTATTTACTCTAAACTCTAGTTGCAAGGATACAGACTTTTTACCTGCGTCCTGCTATTTAACTGTTTGTTTGTTTGTTCTAGGTTTTATTTTTGTTGAACTTTTAGTGCTAGAAATCTATTCTGCATACTAGTGTGTTAGTGGGCTAACCTTTCGGTTGGATTGTGGACTGACTTTGGGAGCAGGATATGTGGTATCTTTCTTGGCAGCCTAACTGGTATTTTCTCATTGAGGATTTAGAGTACTATCCACTACTGTTTAGGGGATAACATTGATGCTGATGGTTAAAGATGGGTGCTTTTCCCTTCATCCTTCCCAGAGTTAGAAGTTAAGTTAAGCATGAGATGACATCTCACCTAGAGAAATTAGATTTTGATTTTGTGTACTATAGCTGAACAAATAGTGGCACCTCAAGGAGTGTCTTATTTTTCTTTTAGATACTCCATGTTTCCCTATCCTCTAAAGAGTTTGGGTCAAGACTGGACCACGCCGTGGGAGGATCTACAGAAATATTGCTGGCGCAGACACATTTCCAGTTGTTTGAGGTGGCCAGGACATTACTCCCGTGCGCCTTACCCATACTTCAGTAGCAGGCATTTCTCATTGAACTGTAGACCACCTTTTCTGTTTGAGTCTGGAATGCAGTTTCAGTACTATAATTGGAGACCTGACCACCTGAGCAACGCATCCTTGATCCATCTCTCTCGTCACGTCATGACCTCTGACAGAGATGAGCCCTCATCTAAACGAAGAAAACATCAAGGTAAAGGAGATGTTTATCTTGTAGGGAATAGACATAGATGATGGGCCATACTGAAGCCATCCTTTCTAACCCTCAAGCCGTTCTCCATGTGTTAGAGGTGTAGGTGCTTAGTCTTAGCCAGTACTTGCTCTGTGCTAGGGATGCTATCTTTATTTTCAACTAATCATGTCTTTCTATCAGAGTAGAAAGCACTATAAGTAAAAAGACTTATATAGTCTATGTAAGTACTTCTATAAGTAGACTATCTGACTATAAAATTAGAAAGTGACTCCGATTAAGACTGTAGAAAACAGAAGTAGGTAACACACAGCTTAAGGATAGTTTTTATGGCATTTTTTTGATGACCTAGAGATTGGCAGTGGAGTTACTGATGTAAAAAATATGTTAATTTTGTGTTCTCATTTCAATAGTAATTTTAAAAATATAAAAGGATTCTTTTATTAGAAACAATCATAAATAAAATATTACAGGATAAGATTTTAGCTTGTTAAATCTGTATTTCCCAAATTAACATCTATAAATATCCTAAATATATATTTTTCTTCTTATCTCAATGATAGAGATTGAAGCCAGCACCTTGTGCTTGTTCTGGTACTGAGCTACACACCCCGTCCTAGAGTTGCAGTCCTGGATAGACTCTTGAGAGAGTCAGAGTGGATACCTTTTAGAAAGGGAGCCAGATCTTAGCCGACTTTGTGGAACTTTAAAAAATGATATTGATTCTGTCAACTTTTCTTATGCTGTTTTTACTTGTAGACAACTCTTGTACTCCTACCCTACTGTAATCCCAGTGTATAATGAGGTAGGTAAGACTAGGGACTGCCGTCCTTACCTACTCCAGTGTTCATGAGAATGCTTTAGAGGGGCTGCGTGGCAGTTGGTGTGTAGGGAGCTGAGGCAGCGCTGGAAGAACTGAGTGTGAGCTCCTCAGGCCTCAGTGTTCAGGCTCCTTGTTCTTTGCTGCCAGAAAGTTCTCTGGAAGATTTGCCTGGGTCCCAAGGCAAACATTATTCATCGCTGCAGTTACAAGGTGCTAGTTTGAATTAACACACACATGTAAATAGGATCTAAGACCGTAGCCATGGACATCTGTGTACAGTGTGTGACTATAACATATGCAGATGAGAATCCCATGAGACACTGAAATCTGGGTCCTCAGAAGGACCCAGTTGTTTCTGATGATGTGTCTGCTGTTGATTGGGCCAGCTCACCTTCCTCTCTCGCCAGCCTTTTGGTAATTCTGTGCTCTCAGATAGAATTTTGACAGGCCACATAAGCATTGTGAAGTTTAGGAAGTACTCCCTGTCCTTATGTGCACTCTGCCACTGTGGCATGAGTTTGGAGACATCACTGAACCTATGTTCCTTGGATTTCTAGTGTAATAACACCTGCTTTGAGTATCTGATAGATAAAGCAAGATATGTATACATGCCTAACATACTACTGGCTTCATAGTGGCTACTCAGAAGTTTTCCCAGAAATGATAGGGAATTACAGCTACATACTGACAATTTCTGATTGCTACCTGACTGTCTGTCTGTCCATTCTTCCTAGGTGTTGAGAATAAGGAAAAGGCTCTTCGTTAAGCCACATATGTGACTTCCGATATTTCACTAATACTTTCCAGTCAAGAGAACAGCATTACTAATTTGCCTGTCACTGTAAAGTGGTATTTGAAGGATTTGTATGACACACTATGACTCTTTAATTAGGCACCCCAATACCTGCTCAGGCCTATTGCTCACTTTCTTTGACTCATCTCTCTTGTCTGCTGTGATCACCTTGTTCCTCCTGACATGGAAGGTATATAAGATTTTGCAGTGTGAATTTATGTTGTAAAGCATGTGATGGCCAGAAACTGTTCACTGTGTCAGTGGTTTTGAGATTGTCCTCCGTGGATCCTAGCCTGTGAACACACTCGCGCCTGTTCAGTAGAAACAACTGTGGTCGTGATAGCCTGTGTGTTTCCCCTCAGAAGAGATTTGGTGTCCTTGTGACATGAAAAGCAATGCCAAAAGGGCTCCACACACTGTACAGATTTGAAAGCCACCATATATACTAGCCAGGTAACCCATTGGTCCTGGTTATTCAAGGAGGAATAATAATCTCACGTATTTACATGCCACTTTGGGCACGTATCGTCTGCGGAGCTGTGCTGAGTGTTCTTGACCTTCACTTTTTATGTCACTGTAGCAGTGACACGATAGTGCTGCAGTGGGTGAAAGCTTGCATATGACCCGATGGAGCCCTTCCATCTGGCTTATATACTAAGACCACAGTATATGACTGACTGTTATGGGACACCCCAGTTGGTGAATGGGGTTCTGTCCGTGGAGCTCTGTGGAGCTAGTACTGTTAGTCTCATCATAAGCCTTGGAGGAAGATTCCTGATGTTCTCAGTGCAGGAGAGGAAAGCGCTAACGTATTTCACCTGAGCATAGGGCCGCTCAGGACAGATTCTGCAGTTGTCAGAAGACTTTTCTTTTCTTTGATTTCATTTCCTCCCACCTTTTGATCTTGTCCTTCCCTTAGCACCTTCACACCATCAGCTCCTTCACCCCCTCCAGCCTCACAGATTATACCAATTATCTTCTTTCTGTCTGATCAAATGTCTCTCCCCTGCATGTAGCAGGGAGATGCTTAGATACTGAGGAAAGTAATCTGGCGTAACTAATTACCATAATATGCTTTATTGGCAGCTGTATATTTTGATTATGAGTATGAATGTAGAAGACTATTTTTAAATGGTAGCATATTTCCTTTTCACTGCATTTAAGTGTACCATTTCAACATATATACACATACATACATACATATACACACACACATACACCCTCAGAAGATGATAATTTCTCAGTGGAGGGGTATATTTAATTACAGAATCTCATCTTTTTCTATCCACTTTTACTGCTTCTTCAAAGAATTGTATGTCTTTACATAGTATGATCTGTGGTGCATTCCTGGGGGTTGTATGCAAGGCTCAGTCAGCAGCCTCTGCTGTTTGTCTGGAGCATTCTGTAAAGTCACGCTAACCGTTGTTTGGTGTACCTACATTACATTACATTACATAACAAGGCTCATCCTGTAACCTGTCATCTGTAACAGTGGATTTTGTCATTCTGTCTGCACTTCCCCCTTGTAACATTTAGACACTAATCACTGTTCCCACATATTATCATTTCTGCCACCCTCCATCCATGTGTAAACCAGAAACTAAGATAACTGACGATCTTAGTAGGGAATGAAATGTGGTGGGAAGTCATCTCCGGCCGCCAACTCAGGCAGAGTCTCTCTCTCTCTCCTTGCATTAAAGAAAGCTAAGCATGACTGATGGAAGTCTTAACCAGGGACCAGTGAGAAAAGGCAGCCACACAGAGTCTTAGGTTTTTAGCTTTCAGAAAGATTCGGTAGCCCTCAGTCACTGTATGGATTTGCTACCTTGTCAGCCCGCCTGATGACAGCTTGCAACTAGTCAGTGTCAAGTAGCTATCTCCTAGGGAAACATTTTACTCCGTAGCTGTGGGCATTTTCTTTAAAGTAAGAAAGTATTTGTGTACAGGAAAGTATCTGGTCTCATTTGATTGATTGTTATATTTTGTCTAATATATTTTAACAGGAACAATAAAAAGGAACTGGGAGTATTTATGTAGCCATAATAAAGAGAATACAAAGGACCTAGAAGACAGAAATGTTGACTCCACATGTGAGGACCGTGAAGATAAGTTTGACTTCTCAGTGATGTCTTATAACATCCTCTCGCAGGATTTACTGGAGGATAACTCTCACCTCTACAGACACTGCCGACGTCCAGTGTTACACTGGAGTTTTCGGTTCCCCAATATTTTGAAAGAAATCAAACATTTTGATGCAGATGTAAGTGTGTAAAGCAGTATTAGAGCTTTTCATCCAAGGAAAATGTGGTCGATGAGTGTGCAGTCACGAGCAGTGTTTTATTTACTTCATGCTCGGGGAAGGAGCCGTTGTTAGCTAGGTATGGCTTTCTTGCTGTTGGTGACTGATAGAAATAATCACCCAACCTTTCAAATAGCTGAAAGTTTTAAAGTATTCAGACTCAGACTGGAAGCATTTTAAATAAAAATATTGGGCTTGAAATTTCAGTAATTTGTGCAAAAAAAATGTCTACACAAGAAGATGATAACATTAAAAGAATACCAATTAGTTTTTTGTTTGTTTGTTTGTTTGTTTGTTTTGAGTCAGGATCTCTGATACCTCACATTGGCCTCAAATTTATCTAGAATGACCTTGAACTCCTGGTTTTTCTGTCTCTACCTATGAGGTGCTGAGATTGCAGGCATGTGCCACCATGCCCAACTAAAGAAACAGTGGGGTTTTGGGGGGGCAGGGGGAAGCTGGGGATGCTGAGATGAAACCAACCTCTTTGGAAAGAATGCATAGGGCTAGGTAGATACCTCAGTGGTTCAGAGCACTGACTACTCTTCTAGAGGACTTGGGTTCAATTCTCAGCAACTATATGGCAGCCCACAACCATCTGTAACTCTTGTTCCATGGGATCTGACATCCTTCTATGGTCACTGCAGGAACATGGTGCACAGAAATTCAGGCAAAGCATTTGTAAACATAAAATAAAATTGCAAAAAAAAAAAATTAAAGAAAAGAATCCTGAGCCAAGTATGATGTTATGTCTATAATCTAACACTTGGCTGAGGCAGAAGGACCACTCTTAGTTCAAAGCTGTTCTGGGTTATGTAGTGGCATTCTGTTTTTGGTTTGTTTTAAAAAGAACCCAAAAATTTAGTAATGATGAACATGGAAATTCATGAAAAATAGCTTCACATGTAAAAAATACAAAAAGTTATGTCAAGAACCTGACCATTTTGAGTGTAAGATGCTATTCCATATGAGTGTGGGCCATGGTTTTGAGGTGTATTATAAGATATTTAGAAACATATTTCTTGTGATGTAGAATATTTGAGAGCAGTAATTTTTTTCAAAATATACAAAGAAAAAGACAAGCAGGCAGGCAAGCTGGGTGGAGGTGGAACACACCTTTAGTCCTAGCACTTAGGAGGCAGAGGCTTGTGGATCTCTTGAGTTCAAGGACTGCAGTTCCAGAATGCCTAAGGCTACACAGAAAAACCCGTCTTAAAAAACCAAAAAATAAAAGTAAATAGCATTAATTCTAAAAATAAGAAAAAGTATATATACAACCTTGATGTCTACTGTATCAGAGTTAAATAGAATTCATATTTGCATCTGTTTTAATTCATGCCACTATTTTCTTCAAGGTGCTTTGTCTGCAGGAAGTTCAAGAAGATCATTATGGGACAGAAATCAGGCCAAGTCTGGAATCACTGGGTACAATGTAACCTTTGTTTACTTTAACCAGATTTATTCTTGCAGAATTGTTCTTTAAACATACGTTTTTAAACAAAACAAGAATGTATGATACATTTGGGGATAACTTAGTTTTAAAAAAAAAAAAACCTTTAAGATTCATTTTCATGTGTAACAGTTTGCCTGCATTTTTGATGCCCTTGGGGATCAGAAAGAGTCAGATGTCCGTCCTGAAACTGGAGTTACAGATGGTTGTGAGTGGCCATGTGGGTGTTAGGAGCTGAAGCTGGGTCTCTGCAAGAGCAACAAGTGCTCTTACCCACTGCGCCTTCTCTCCAGGCCAGGGGACGACTGTTACTTTTTATTTATTATTCTAGAGGTGTGAGTGTTTTGTCTGCTTGTATGTCTGTGCACCATGTGTGATTCTTAAGCCTGAGGAGACCAGAAAAGGGAGATTTGTGGCATTATAGTTAACAGGCATTTATGAGCCACAATGTAGGTACTAGAACTAAACACAGGTCATCTTCAGGAGTAGCCAGTGCTCTTAACTGCTGAGCCATCTCCAGCATCTTTGGGATAATTCTTAATTTTGAAAATGTGATACTATTTCAAAGTGTCAGTCAAGCCTTGCAGCATTTCTGCTAGAAATTCCATGCAGATCTTAAAAGAGAAAGGTCTCCAGGGGCCATTCAGCCACTATACCACTGTGGCTCTGTGCTGCAGAAGAGGGACTGAGCCACCTGCCTCCTCAGCAGGAGGCCTATGGCTTGTTGGATGAAGCAGTTTTAAGAATCATCTCATCTCCAAGCATGAAGCATGTGCCCGCATGGCATTCATTCATTTATCCGGTGCCTTCTGAGTGCCTGCCTGATCTTTACACTGTTCTAGAAGTGAGAACAGCTTTGGTCTCCACAGTTGGCCGCCTCCCTAGTGGGATGTGTGTAAGTGAACGGCGGGCAAAGAAAGCAGACCGGGAAGATTTAGGTTTTCAGCAAAATGAGTGGACAAGGTGAAGTTTGGACAAGGATTTGGGGGGAGGTGAAAGTGGAACCATATCTTGAGCATTCTCGTCAGCAGCCAGCAGGGGAAAGGCTCCGATGGTGACATGGATTCATGCAGTGAGCACAGAGAGTGAGGTGGGGAGCAGACGGACACAAAGACCAGAGTAGTTACTGAGAGGCCTTGCTGTCTGTGTGACTGAGTTGGAGGGATAAACCGGCTCTAAAGAAACCTAGGCATACTGTTTTTTGAGACCAGGTCTTGCTGTGTGACCCAGGTTGGTTCAAACTTCTAATTCACCTAACAAATGCTTGCATCCCAAGTGTGTAAGACTGCTCCCTGCTGACATTAGGAGGTGTGTGGTGAGCCGAGCCTCACTGTGGTCCCAGTACTTGGGAGGCAGGAGCATTATTATCAGCAGTTCAAGGCCACTTGGAACCATGTGACAAGTGCAGGGATGGCCTGAGAACCACAGTGAGTCCCTGACTCAGAAGACCCTTGGGCTGGGAATGTAGATCTATGATCCGAAGCACCTCGACCACTGCCAAAAGAGAGAGAGAGACTTCTCAGAGTTTATTTTCTTCAGTGCTGAAGTGGAAACACTTTTAGGCCCCACGCTAGCCTAAACCTTGGTTTTTGCATGTCCTAGCATCCTGTCTTACAGAATATGCTCTGTCAAGCATTGCTTTAAAATCTCAAGAGCAATGCATTTGACATAGTCTCTCTTTGAAAATTCATCCCTCGTAGGTTATCACTGTGAATATAAGATGAAAACAGGAAGGAAGCCCGACGGCTGTGCCATCTGCTTCAAACATTCCAAGTTCTCGCTCTTATCTGTGAACCCAGTGGAGTTCTGCCGCCGTGATATTCCTCTGTTGGACAGAGACAACATTGGATTAGTTTTACTCCTGCAGCCCAAGATGCCACGTGCTGCCTCTCCATCCATCTGCATAGCTAACACACATCTGCTGTATAATCCACGGCGCGGTGACATTAAGCTGACCCAGCTGGCAATGCTGCTAGCTGAGATTGCCAATGTGACCCATCGCAAAGATGGCAGCTCCTGTCCTATTGTCATGTGTGGTGACTTTAATTCTGTTCCTGGTTCTCCACTCTATAGTTTCATAAAGGAAGGAAAATTAAATTATGAAGGTCTTGCAATTGGAAAGGTAAGTGCCTGTTTCATCTGTGTTAGGAAGCCAGCTTCAGCAGCTCTGCCTGTCAGGATGAAGGGATGCTCATCAATAGAGTGAAGATGGCCATCGCGAGACTGAAAACACCAGGCATCTCATACCTCGCCACACTTAACAGATGACGATCCCCACAACTATGAGCAAGTGGCCTTATTCACTTGGTTTGATTTTGTCTTTTCATTTACGAAAGCTTTCTGTCTAAAGGAATTAGCGGGTAGAAAGAGAAGTTTGAAGACAAGGGTTACTTGAAGGCCCCCTTCACACGGGGTAGGAGGAGTTCCAAATGCTGGACGGGGACAGTACAGTAATTTAATATTCGTTATATAAGTTATCCTTTACATAGTACTGAGTTCTCCTCGTGCAGTGCTAAATGCTTTTGTTCGTCAGCTTAGAGTTTTGTTTCTCAGGCTCTGAATGACATCTTCATGCTTCATCTGCCTGTTTTAGATCATTTGGTTTTCAGGATGTTTAACCAAAAGAGTCCTCCACCAACAGAATTTTCAGTGACAGTTTTAAATTTGATTTTAGAGCCCAGCATCTGACACAACAGAAACTGTATTACAGACAGCATGAAGAGTTAGAAAGCACTAGTGGGGAGCAGTAGACATGTAGATGGCCACATAAGGAAACACGCGTGGAAAGCCTGCATCTCCATGTAATGACGCGTGCGTTCTGAACTGTCGGCACGGGACTGAAGGGCCTGCTTGTCGTTTCTGATTACCTCCATGTAAAACATAAACATTTTAGTACATAAACAGTTAAAGTCTGTTCACTTAAGATGCCTGTTGAAATTCTGTGCAGGTATCTGGCCAGGAACAGTCTTCACGGGGACAAAGAATTTTATCTATTCCAATTTGGCCCCCAAACCTAGGCATCTCTCAGAACTGTGTTTATGAGGCACAGCAGGTTCCCAAAGTAGAAAAGACAGGTGAGTGTGGGGACATTTTGGCAGTCTGCTGGGTATGGTCTTCCCTTTGAAGTCATAAAGCTAAAATGTCACACTTTTAGCATCTCTGGCATTGAGTGCTCAGTGCACAGATGGAAGTAGCTTCTGCTCGTCCTGTTTTTTTGTTTTTTGTTTTTTGTTTTTTTTGATATGCTCCCAATTTCCTTTTTAAGAGTTAAATTTTTGGGACTTGAGAGATGGCTCACAGGCCCCGAACTCAGTTCCCAGCACCCACACAACCTTCTGCAATGGGATCAATGCCCTCTTCTGGTGTGTGTCTGAAGACAGCAACGGTGTACTCACATACATAAAATAAATCTTGAAAAAAAAGAAAAAGTTCCCACGTTATCTGTGCATGAGTGACTTGCATGTTGCACTTCCCCCTGATTCTGTAGACCATCAAGATATAGATACAGGATCAAACATTTAACCCGACTTCTAAACCAGACATGAGTCGGAAGGATTTGAGAGAAAGCTATGCTCTGGCAAACTAGAACAGAACTCTATGCACATTGGATTGATACGACTCCCTTTGCTCTTTCAGACAGTGATGTGACTCAAGCACAGCAGGAGAAAGCGGAGGTCCCAGTGTCAGCTGACAAGTGAGTTCCAGCTTCCCACATGTGAGATTATGGACATGCACCACCTTGTATATTGAGTAACGCTATAAATTTAAGTCCTTAGACAGAGGAAGGGGTTACCTGTGCTTATTGACTTAGCTTACAAAAATCAAGGGCCATATTTTTTTTTAATTTAGTGTTATGTCATGTGCATTGGTAGTTTGCATGTATATGTGTCTAGGAGAGGATATCGAATCCCCTGGAACCAGTTGTGAGCTGCCATGTGGTGCTGAGAATTGAACCTCAGTCCTTTGGAAGAGCATCCAGTGCTCTTAACTGCTGAGCCATCTCCCGAGTCCAAAGGACCAAATTTTTGTTTGTCCCTCAGCACCTACAATGGTGTATAGAATTTTCCTTTATAGCATAAATGGGTCTTAAAATTCATGACATAGTAGAAAGAAATCTTTAGCCCTTTGTCAGTAACATGCCATGTGTCTGCAGTGGTGAGTGTGAGCCACTCTGGAGCTGTGCTAAGAGGCAGCACAGGCACAACAGGCTTGTGGCTTCTTGACCAGCAAAGATCCAGATGGTCCCGAGTAGCCCTGCACACACTGACCACTGAGAGCATCCTTCAAAACACAACCAAAGTCAGGCAGCCGGGGCACACCCCTTTAATCCCAGCACTGAGGAGGCTGAGGCAGGTAGATCTCCCAAGTTCGAGGCCAGCCTGGTCTACAGAGTGAGTCCCAGGACAGCCAGGGCTACACAGAGAAACCGTGTCTCGAAAAACAAGAAACACAACCAAGAAGTGCACGCTGTGGCTCATTATGTAAATGGGGGCTCTCACAGGTACAATCTTAAGATCTGATTTAGCATAGTGGTACTTTTTACCCCATGGGCTTTAGAAGTCATTTGTTTACAGTCACTGCATCAGTAAAGGAGCTCTCACTTGGAATATGGTTTATTTCAGTGAAACTCCTCTAGCTGGGTGTGATCATAACATTGTGGTCGTTGAGGCAGAAGTATCATGAAAAGGGGGACAGCCTGGGCTATGTAATGATATCGAGGTTAGCGTGATCTATATAAACTTTCAAAAAACCCAGGCATAGTGGCTTACACTTACACCAGTACTCAGGCAACTGAGACAAGAATCGCCACAGATTCGAGGCCATCCTAAGCTATAGAGTAAGTTCCAGGCCACCTGGGCTATAATGTAACGTAAGACCTTGTCTGAAAGAGAAAATCCAAAGGATCCTAGTCTTTGAGAATGGAGTAAAAGGTAATTTTTCTATGAAATCTTTTCCTTTGGCTTTAGAGTGTCCTCGCACCTACAGCACGGTTTCAGCTTGTCATCTGTCTATTCCCATTATGTTCCTGACACTGGAGTTCCAGAGGTGACCACCTGCCATTCCCAAAGTGCCATAACTGTTGATTATATTTTCTACACTGCAAAGGAGGAGAACACTGCTCAGGGTCCAGGTAAAGTGTGTGTGAAAACACGATGCTAGAACACACAGGGCCTGGGCTGAGTGCAGCAGCAAGGCAGAGGGCTAGCTGTAGGGGTTGATGGATGAACTGGCTGGCTGGATGAATGTGACTGACTGCACAGAGCTTAACAGCCTACAGAGAACAAGGCAGTAATGAGCCCCAGCACAAACTCCCACAGAACTGCAGCCTCAGTTGGCCCTTCAGTGCCAGTTGGAATATAAGTCCTAGGCCGCCATCCTCTCTTCATCATACATCCTGCCTCCCCATGGCAGCCACTGAGTAAGATGGTGAAAAACCACAGTTCTAGGATGGCTTCCAGCAGATCAGAGCATGCTGCCCACAGCAGACACTGGGCGTGCTGACCCTGGGGCTGCTCTCAGAAACAGAAATGGGCAATACATTCCTTGTTACAGCTCAAGAAATCAGGTTGTATAAGCCAACTGAGGGTTTAAAACAGGAAGCATTGAGATACTGGAAACCTAATATGTGGAATCTGTAGTATCAGGTTGTTTCACTAAACCAACTACCCAGTGTTCCCTGCCCTCTGTTTAGACAGTAAGGTCTGGAAGTTGCCTACAGAGTTCACTAGGTGGCAGGAGTACGCTACGGATCAGCAGCTCCAGTCTCCCTAAAGCATGTCACATTTCACTTGGGTGGAAAATGACTGGGCTCAAACCACGCCATCTTACCCTGCAGCCCCTGCCAGGCTTCGCTCTGTGCATCAGAGTGGGCTGCTTGTCAGTCTCAGATTATTAACAATTTTATGTTACATTGTGTAAACTGTATTCGTTGAAATAGAAAAGGTATCTAGCATAAATAACATGAAGCTACTGTTTAAGGATTATTAGTAACAACTTTATAAAACTATACTCTAAAACCTTTCATATTAGTTTTCCGGTGGGCTTCGGGTTCTGTTTCAGTGTTTTGTTTAATTTGTTTAATGACAGTTTGACTAAATGTGTGCTTCTTTAGGAGCTGAAGTTGCTTTGGTTGGTGGCTTGAAACTTCTAGCTAGACTGTCACTTCTAACAGAACAAGACTTGTGGACTGTGAATGGCCTTCCCAATGAGCACAACTCCTCAGATCACCTGCCTTTGCTGGCCAAGTTCAGGCTTGAGCTCTGACTGCTGCTCATCCTGTCTGTATTCTTTTCAAAGAATGTAAAAATTTTAAGTATTTGCATGCTGTTCATTTTTTGTGATGTGGGGTTCTGAATTTCTGTTATATGCTTGAAACAGATTGGAAGAAACAAATTTACAACTTTTTTTTAAATGAAATATTTTCCTGACAACTGATGTCTAAAGAACTTTATGGTAAATGACTTCTAAGTCCTGTTAAAGTTGACAGCATTTTTAAAATGTAGTTCATCTTGGCCCTGAAGATAGGAAGTCAGTGCTTTTTAGTTCATCCGGTGGTCCTGCCCAGACCTGCAAAGCTCAGCATGCTGCCTTTTCTGGAGACCCAATTTCATTGGGAGAAGCCTGTGCGTGTTCTTAGAAATCACTGGGTCACTCCTCCACAGGTCCAAGCTTCTGGAGAGGCTTGACAGTGTGTGTGCTGTAGAGAACATTGGCCCATGTCACTGCCGCCCTGAGCTGTGTGGGGTGTGCCTACATTTTGTAGTGGAAATAGTTGAGAAGTATAGATCACTCTCATATGAGCAAAGCTCCTAGGGAGATATGGTAGTGCACACCTTTAATCTTATTAGCATTTGGCAGATGGCGGCAGGTAGCTGTGTAAAGCCAGCTTTAGCAACACAGCAAGTGTGAGGGCAGCTTGGGCTACATGAAACCCTATCTTAAGACAAAAAAAAAAAGGCCAAGTCCTTTATGTCCACTCCTGCCTAGACAAAGGTTGCCATAAGGAAAGCAGATGGGCCAGGTGCAACCACAAACACCCTTAATCCCAGCATCTGGGAGACAGAGGCAGGAGGATCACTGAGTCCCAGGCTGACTAGGACTACACACAAGGCCCTGGGTCTCAAAGACCAGCAAAAGGCGGCAGACTCCAGGTTGTACCTCTGTCTCCTGTACTTGCCTTTCTGTTTATCGATGGTGGAAGGCCCTTGGGTCAGGAGTGACGTTTCCTTGAGCCAGTTTTGTATAAATGTATTAGAGAAGTGCTCTTTGGAAGGAAGCGTGAGCTCTGCAGCTGTTTACCATTTGCCTCCAGCATGCAGGAGTCGTCGTGGGAACCTCACTGACTGTTGGCTGTACAGTTGAGTTTGGTACCGTGGTACAGCAGGGTGCCATGGCGCTTACACTGTTCTCTGCAGCCTCACAGCAGCCTGACCAGCCAGTAGCTTGCCCTGTACAAGTGTCCAATAGTAAAATTCTAAATGTAAGTAGAAATTTCTCTGCTTTTTAAAATAGTAGACTCAGATTACAGACATTTTTACTAAGTCATTACTGTGCAGTAATAAATGTTCTCTACAGTGAGTTTTATTAATAGAATGTTTTATATTAGACAATAGATCTTTGCAATTTAAATTTTTAACTCATTTATTCCAGTTGTTTTATGTGTAGTAGACTACTGCCTCAGAGGTGTGCAGGCTAAGAAGTGCCCAGTGAGCACCAAGCAAGCCGACCCTGCTTTCCATGTAGAGTATTAATACAGTGCTGAGATGGTCCATAGTTTGATTCCATGTAGAGTATTAATACAGTGCTGAGATGGCCCATAGTTTGATGCTCTCTGGGGTGCTAAGGGTCCTGATTGGAGACATAATCGTTATCGAATTACAGTGGTAATTGTCTCTTTTTAATATGGAGGATGTGGTGAGGGAATTTGTATAGACATCATTGTAGGCAAACTAACATTCATAAAAACCTTTGTAAAGTTTTTATATCCTGATGAATATAATGTGAATTTAGGCCTATTTCATGTATAGCACTTGGATACAGTTAACTTATAAATTGCTGATAGCTTATTGTTAATCTATGGCCACACAACACTTTTCACAAGCTTTTAAAACTCCAATAAAAATGACCTATTTTCTCTACTGTTGTGGACGGAGAAGGAGAAGCTGGCAACTCCTCTGGGCCTTGAGTTTACCTGCCAAACACAGTTTGATCTGACTGCATACGTCAGATCCTTCACAGGTTAAAGTGTGAACTACCTTGTGCCTGGTGTGTGTGTGTGTGTGTGTGTGTGTGTGTGTGTGTGTGTGTGTGCACGTGCGCTTGCATATGTGTGTCTGGAAGCCAGAGGTGAGCCCTCTGGAGCCATTCACCTTTCATTTTTAAGACAGGTTCTCTCACTGGCCTAGAACATGCCAAAGTAGGGTAAGCTGGCAGGCCAGCAAGACTCAGAGATTGTCCTGCCTGCCTTCCTCATGTGAGACTTCGTGTGGATACTTGGCCTTTCACATGGGTCCTGGGGCTCCCACTCAGGATCTCTAACTGAGCCATCTCCCCAGCCTCATGCTGGCCAGGTTGTAAGTGCAAAGGGAAGTGTGTGGATATCACGCCTAGTTTTTACCACGCCTTTTTGCCATCAGGACAATAGGCGCTTGAAATCGTGTCTTTCAGGATTGAGCATCTGCTAGGTTTTAATCTTTTGTTTTAAAAAAAAAAAGTTATAAGGCAGAGAGTCCTGTGTACCTGTAAGCTGTAATACATTACTATAGTTCCACATTTGTTGGGCTTTGTGGTAAGTGTGCTGAGCTGCAGACGCTGGCCTGTCACCTCCCTCAGCTCTTTCATTACCTTTCAGTCATTATCAGAATGAGGCTAAGAGGCAAGTGATTGATGTACACGAAAATAAGAGTAATATTTAACAAAGTCTGGAAGAGGAAACACAGTAGTCAATATGTTGAGTGGGACAAACAGCAACAAAACAAACATCGTGAAGTCCTTCAGTTTCCAGAACGGTTTTATTACAGTTCCATGCTGTGTGTGGACACATGATGAGAGTCGTCGTCGTCGAACCTGAAGCATGCACTTGTGGTGTTCTGTAGAATACCACCAAGTCTTCACATACTTAGAAAAATACCCACTAAAACAATTACGGTTCTTCAGAAATATTTTTTAAAAATGTATTGGCCAGATCAAAGTCTAAGAGAATAAACAAGAATCTGAAGTATATGTCAAAAAAACTGTACAAGGTTGTACATAAAAGTCTAGCCTAGGAAAGCCTTGTATAGTAAGCTGGAGGGCTGCAAAGGCTTCCCTTTGCTTACCCATGTCTGCTGAGGACACCCATGAAATAGCTGACTCAAGGAAAGGGGTGTGCTCACAGCTCCCACGTGTGCAGAAAACACCCAGGCCACCTCTCACAACCAACAGCAGGCAGCTTGAAACTTGTCATTCAGCTCAGGGCATCCTGTCATGGTGCATAGGATAAACTTGTTCCTGTCAAGTCAGTTTTCATCTTCATCACAGCCAGGCTGAAAGGTCAGTCTGAGAGGTCAGACGTGCTGCGTTCATTTTTGCCGCCTTTTTATTCCAATAAACTATTGCATTAGAATGTAGGTGTTTCGGGGCTTCCTTCTGGTTTTTTGGAAGTTAGTTTAACTACAGGTAGTAAAATTGAGTGACAAAGACAAACATTTTTAAATGTTTCTGTGACTAACCTTGCCTTGAAAATTATGAACCTAAAAATCAGAAAGTAGTTGTGGAAGAGATTACAAGGACAGAGTGTCACAGCCGGCTGCTATTCTTTCCCTTGCCACACAACAAGGTTGTCCCGCTGTTTGGCGCTCTGTTCCTGGGAGCTGTCCTTGAACACAGGCAGTTGCAGGCACTTTGCCCAGTGGCTTCGTCGAACAGATTGCTCCTTGGAACATTTAAATGCACACTGCCCTGAGGCTGACAACAGGTAGCAGCTCGTGAGGACATGTGGAGGCCCCATAACTCACTTTGAACTCCTGTAACAGGATTCTTGAAGAAAGCCATTGAGTTCAGAATTTGAAGCTTACACTCTGTTTTAGTTTCCTGGTCCTGACCTCTAAAGGACACTAAGCTTTTCCAAGAAAATAACTTTTCATTAATAATACTGGCTTAAGGGTGGAGTGAGGTTTTGTCCTTCTTATGGCCCTAGGTTTCCTGGCAAAGACTCCATAAGCAGACAGTTGACTTAGAGCTCTGCCGCAGTCACAGCCAGAGGGTAGCATGCTGAGCTCTCAGGGCTAGCAACCAGCTGGAGCTGGTCCTCTGTTCTCCTGAGGTGGCATGGTGACTGCACTAAGATAAATGACTTGAAGCTGTGCATCCTCCTCCATGGTCTGCAAGCAGAAGCTGCGCTAGAGTCGCCACAGGCAGGCTGGCTGTGCTTCAGGGCCTGGGTGACACGGCGGCATGACACGGTGCTGGAACTTTCCCTTCACGACGGGCTCGATGCGTGAGGTCCTGTTTCCCCCAGCACCTCCTGATGCCGTGATGTGGTACCTAAAGACAAGCTCCTGGGAAACAGTCCACCATCATGTTTGTCTTCATGTGAGACAGCAGAACACATTAACAACAAGGAGCCACTAGGAACCAAGGCTGACCAGACGTCTGCCCTCCTGTCTGGGATGTCTCAGCACTGCTGTGATTTTGGGGAGCAGATGATCTCTTGTGCCTTTTGCTTGCCTCAGAAACGGCTCAAATGTCAGCAGCTGCATGGACTCGAGCTCCTCAGCGTGCTTGTTAGAAGGAAACCTGTCCGCAGATGCTTTAAGAAAAGTGACTCCAACATCCCAAAGCGGGTTCCCTTATTGCCAGAATCTGAGTGCTTCTAAAGCATTTGCATATAACAACTTAAATCTCATCTCACGTGTGAACCAGAAAAAAACCAAAAAAACCCCTCCAAACCATCGAGATCCCTATAGGAAACAATACAAATAGAATATAAAAAACTCATTAAGATTGCATATCTGATGCCAAAATGTTGAGGTAATATCAACTGCTTAAAAAAAACCCACCCATCTTTGCTTGTTATTGCTGAGGAGACAGTAATACTGGCTGAGTTGCCTGCTGTACCAAAAAGTGGGAGGAACTCCATAAATGGTTTCTAGAGCTGAGGCATAATGTCTAAAGCAAGCGGAAGAGTCAGCAAATGGGGAAAAGTAGAAAACTGCAGTCAGCATTGTTCTTGAGATCCTGAGTGAGGGAGTCAGTCAACCCAGGGCTTTGCCCATCACTTCAGCCCAGGCATGCCTGCTGCCCAGTGAGTTCTCAAAACCCACTCAGATTCTATCTCCAGGTAAATCCTTCAAAATCAAAACTCCACAAGTTGCAGTTCCTCCTGAAGCTGCTGGGTAAAGTGCAGAGAAGAGCACCATAGAAGCCTTGCCAGCCTGGCTCGGCTAGATCCGGATCTGATAGCCCACTTCGTTCAGAGTGCTGAGGTCAGCCACCTTCTTCTCGGTCAGAGCAGGCCTAAGGGTAAAGGCAGAAGGATGATAGAGAGGGACCAACCTAGAGGAATGAAGCTCTTCAAGGGGCTGCAGTGTGGTTAGCTAAGCCTCCCAGGATTTGCCAGCTCCCCGCACCCGCACTCTCGGCTCCCGAGTCTCCATCTACCTTGACAGGTTTTAAGGACAGGCTTTCAGTGAAGAAATTTAAAAGCATCTCCGGTATTGAATGAGTCTTTAAGCCTGAACTTAATCACATTAACGTTGTAAAACTAAAACAAAAAAACCTTGAAAACAGCAAAATTAAGCAGGCCCTTGCTTTTTTGAGACAGGGTTTCACTGTTTCCCAGGGTAGCCTTGAACTTTGCGTCCTCCAGCCTGAGTCTCCCATGTTCAGATATTACAGGTGCATAGCACTAAGTTCAGGGCTACAATTTTTGAAACCCAGTACCTCTCAGGTCTTAACAAGTTACATATAATACAGGACTAGGCCAAATTCTTTTGGCAACAGTGAGCCCAGGGGTCACGAGACTAGGTTTTGGTGGGCATTCAGTTCACACTGTAGGCTTGAATGTGTAAAATCAAGGTGTGTTGCCCACTGTGATGGCACGCGCCTTAATCCCAGCACTCGGGAGGCAGAAGCAGATTGAGCTCTGAGTTTGAGGCCAGCCTTATCTACAGAGTATGTTCTAAGACAGCCACAGATATGTAGAGAAATCCTGCCTCAAAAAAAATAAAAAATAAAAATGGAGGTGTGCCTTTCAGAAATCACCGAAACCACACGCCCCAGCATAAAACTACCCAGAGCAAAGCATCTTTGCTAAGAAACTCCTAAAGCATGTGCCAGCAAGCTGCCTAAGCACTGTAGGGCACCAGTTAAGGCACTGGCAGCTTTCCAGGAAGACACTGCGTAAGCCTTCTGACAGCTTCCAATATCTGATGAACCCCTTATCAGCGTGGGTCAACCTGAGCGAGACTGTAAGTGGGATTTAGGATGCTGGTGAGTTCTACTTCAGTTCTGTCATCTTCACAAGAGCATCAAAGATGTCTTTAAATGACATCCAATGACACTATCTTAAGTGCTAAAAAGTGAAAATTCAGGTATAAGAAAGTTCTTAAACCTTTGAAAGATTTCTCTCTAGCGAATTGTTTCCTCTTGACAGGAAAGTAGTCCAGCTCTCTCAACTGCAGAACAGCAGACCTCGTAGCTCAGCAACCTGCCTCTCAAAGAAGGGCTTGACCACCCTAAAACACTTTACTCTCCTGTGGTAGGCAAGCACTGGGCCACTGAGCTCTCCCCAGCTCCCTTTTCGTTTTATATTGGAGATGAAATCTCAGTTACCAGGCAGCCTTGAACTTGGAATCCTCCTGCCTCTCAAGTAGCCACTAAGAGATTCTGACATCTTGATCTATGATCATTCTCTATGAAGCAACTTCACAGTAGTCACTAAAACTTGCTCCTTGACCCCACTGAAGAACTTGTATCTTAGTCTCCTGTGGGTGGTGGCACCATGTTTGTGTGTCTTTTCATGGTTCCTGGGATGCCCACAGTGATGTATGGGAATGTAAGTGGATGTACACACACTTCGCTCAGCGGTGTCAGTGAGCTCAAGGCCTTCAGGGTGATGGTGCTGTGGTCCAATCATGCCCTAGATAGAGATCAGCTACTTTAAACAGGACCACCGCCTACTAACCTTGAGTGGCTTCCAGGACCCACCTGGGGACCCTTTGTGGGTTAATAGCCAAAAGGAAAGTGAACGCAAAAAAAAAAAAAAAAAAAGGAAACAAGGCAGGAAAGAAGAAAAAGTCAGCCTTTGGAGAAGCCGACTCCAGTGAAGAGCTGGCCTTCCCTTTTATTTTCCTGTAGATGTTCTTGTGAGGATGTGTGTGGAGGTATGTGTCCAAGTGTGTCCATTGCATGTGGAGGCCAGCGGCCGGCCTGTTATCTTCCTTACTTACTTCACCTAAGTTAATTTTATTTTCTTGAGATGGAATCTCTCACTCGACTTTCAGCTTGTAGAACGAGGCTTCCAGAAAGCCTCACATCACCCTGTCTCCCTTGCCCCACATAGTGGGCTTACCGTGTGTGTGTGCTGCCATACCTGGCTTGTTACGTGGTTCCAGGATCTGAACTCAGGGACCTCAAGCTTGTGTAACAAGCAGTGAACTGAGCCCCTCTTTTCTACTGACTGCCTCAATATAGTCTAAACTGGTCTTCAACTTGAGGACTCAAGTGATCTTCCTGGCTCCCACCTCTCAAGTAACTGGAAAAATGGATGCACTACCAGTCAGGCTCCCCTGGATTCTCTAACCTGCTCTTGAGCTAACCCCACTCAAAAGGCTCTGTGGACAACCATCAGAAAAGAGCTATAGGGAATTGACTCCCAGAGTTGGGAAGAAGTTGGTTTAAGTTGACAGCAGCTTTGAAATACAGACCCCAATCTCCTTGCCCATGTTCCTCTAAGAACTCCTGGTGGGTAGAGTTGAGAGGTAAAAAACTTGACTGTTCTTTTTAGAAGGTGCTCCCGACATTAGGGGGAGGGAGACTATGGCTCAGTCATTAAAGGCACTTGTCACCAAGCATGACCCACATGGAAGGTAAGAACACACAGGTTGTCCCTCTGCCCCTCACGTGTATGGTGTTCTTACGCACATAAATGTAGTGATAATAATAAGACCAAAACACCCGAGGGAGCAGAGACGAGCCCCTGGGAGAGGGGAAGGCTGTCTCCCTTTAGAAACTTGATCTTAATTGAGGCTGGTGAAGTCACTCTTAACCATTCCACTCAGCTGACTGTTGTGTCAACCCAGTGACACAGATGTTCCTAAAGGGATTATTTAGGCAAGTGCAAAGACAGAGAGGAATGTGGAGCTAGAAGTGGCTCCAGATGTGAGCAGAGGGTAGCGTAAGCCCCTAGAACCATATATGGGACCCAGCTGACAGCCTCGAGCCAACTGTGATTATTTTCCTCCCTGAGCACTCGGCAGATTTAGAAACAGCTTGCTGGCCTTAGGTAAAGAGATAACAGCATGACAATGGCATCCAAGAGACTTTCCTGATGCAGACCAGCTCATCGAGCCCAGGGTCTGAAGCCACTGGGGCATGATCAAAGTTGTCCCTTTTAAAAAGCAAAACTAGCTGGCTGGACCAAAGCCTGTCTGAAGGAGGCTATGGGCAGAAGAGCCTTTTGTTGACCTATGTCTGGGAGCCAGCAGTGCTGGTCTAGCTTCTGATGCTGGTCTAGCTTGTGGTTATGGCAAATACATGCGTCAGCAGGAGGAGGAGTCAGCTTGGAGTGTCCATGTCTCCTGTGATTCCTGCTCCCCAGTTTTTCTGTCATCCTTCCCTCTCCTGCAAGGCACCACGAGTCCTTTCTTCCCTAGTCCTGCCCCGTAGGAGGCAGGGTATACGAGGAACGGGGGGAGACTCTCCCCTTCCTGCTCACCTCAGTCCACTTAAGCCTCCATAGATACCCTTTGAGGCTCCTCCTAATCTCAAATGCAGATAGAGAGCAAAGTGGCCAGGATTTCTGATTTGGAGAAGAGCGTGGCCTAATGAGTTCTGCAGCACTCTCCTCACGTCCCCACAAGTGCAGGGCTCTGGATGGCCACACTGTTCCAAGGCTACCTGGCTTACAGGTCGATCCCTTCTCCACACTCCCCACTGGAAAGAGTTAATGAGGTGCTCCTGGGAACCTGCTCAGCCAGGGAAAGGGGCTATGGAGATGGGCCTGAATCTGAGGGCCTAGGGAGTTGGGTACAGCCACCCCACCTTTTTTTGAGAAGTTTAAAATATACTGGCCTATGACTGCCCCGCAGGAGCTACAATAGACCTTGGGGGGGCAATAATGGGAACGGGCTAGAAGGGAAAACACTTGGGGACCCAGATCCTCCTGGTCCTTTCCACTCCCAGGACACTCTGGTGTGAGGAGGGGTGGGGCCCTGGCACCCACAGCTTCAAACTCACAACTGTCTAACAGCTGTCTTCCTTGGATGCAGATGAAGGTGCTGGTGTGGCCGATTGTCTTGGCTGCATGACAAAGTGGTAAAGATTAGGGTCTGGGGCAAGGAAAGTCAATCTCTTTCTGCCTCCCTTGAGGGTGACTCAGAGGCACCTCCCAGATTGACTTCAGTGAGGCCTGAGCATGGGGACCAGTCATGGTTGCTGGGATTTGAACTCAGGACCTTCGGAAGAGCAGTCAGTGCTCTTACCCGCTGAGCCAGCTCTCCCCAGCCCTAGCTTTCAACACTTTCATCTTGCCATGTTGGTTGTTAATGTAAACACTTTGCCTTGGTTCATAAAGTCCAGTGGGGGTGGGTCTGCTGTTGAATAGCTTTGGGGAGCTCAAGTTGTGGTCCCCACCCAACAGCGGAACTGAGGGCTTGTCAAAAATAAAAACTCACATTCCCGTCCCAAAGCTGCTGGTTCAGACGCTCCAGGGGAGGGTGGTTACCTCCATTCTGATTTGGAGCAAGGCCCCTCTGAGGTCCAGGATCCACCTGTCAGTGAAGCCCTCGGTCTGCAACCCTGGCTGCCTTTTCCAGACAGCATGGCTTCCTTCCCCTGGCACAAGGCCACAGGAGGCACAAACCATCAGCCTCTCTGCTTGTTTGTCTACCTGGAGCCTCTCTAGTCCCTCCCTGCCCCTAAGCCCACACTGTAGCATCCCACCCCTCTGTCCCTGGCTGCCCCAAAACCTTGCTTCCTGAATTCACCACTTTCTTTTTGAACCTTCACCTCTTGCCCCCGGTTATTTCCACCTGGCCGTCAAAGACAGTGTAGTTCTCTTCAATTCTGCAAGGAAAAAGCCCAGAGGGAGTACACTGTGTTCTAGAAACTACTTCAAGAAATCTACTCTTATTTCTGCTCCTCTTCAAAGTAAGGAAACCAGGCCCCAAAGAAATGGTTTGCCCAAAGCCACCATCCTGGTTCACTGGGTCTCAGCTTAGGGCTCATCCTGTGTGCTGTCCTCCTGGCTTACCCTGTCACTCTCCTTTTCACAGGCTTAACCCTGTCATGCCCTGTCACACTGCTCCAAAGATCCCCAGAGTCCCCAGTATCTTCCACCCCTCCCTCGAACCTCCTCAGGATCAGCTCCTTCCCCAGCTTCACTGCCCATGCTGTCTTTGAGGTGACACTTTTGCCACTGACCCCGCCTAGAGCTCCCATCATGGGGGTGAAAAGAACCATGGGGCATAAAAGCAGGAGGGTGACAAAGTGAACCCCTCCCCCTCTTCTTGAAGACCACCCTTCCTGGCTTAGGGGACACTACCTGTCCTCATCCTTTCTCCTCACTCCCAGGCTCTCCCATGCACCAGGTGGGTAGAGGGGTCAGTGGGTTCCCCAGAGCAGGGCTGTTGAGGTTTGGTCTTTTGCTATGTATGTATGGTTGCCCCCAGGGATGAGAGAATTCCCCCGTATACCCAAGTAACACTTAACCCTGCCCCCCAAGTTATCCCCGATTGGTGAGTAAAGATGCCTACAACCTATCGCTGGGCAGAATTAAGATAGGTGGAGCATTTGGTTCCCAAGCTTGGGGTTAGAGGAAAACCATGAGGAAGAGAACCATGAGGAGGGAGAAGGAGAGAGGAAGGCGCCATGGGGGAAGGGATCATAAGAACAGTTCATGTGGGCGAGCCACTGGAGCTAAGAGCAGCCCATGTGGAACGAGCCATAACTCGGGGTTACTGATAGGGAGGTAAAATAATAGCTTAGAGGGTAAATATCTGCCCAGCTCTAGTGTTGTTTAAGGCTCACTATAAATATAAAAGTCATGCGTCTTTTATTTAGCTGGCATCTGAATGATTGAAGGTGAGGTAGAAGGCCACGGGAGGCACAAACCATCTTGGGCTCCACAAACCCTGGATTGAGAGTACATATGTATTACAACATAGGGCAGCAGGGGCTGTCTAACACTCACCATTGACAAGGGCAACAGCACTCGCGGAGCCAGAATCTCCCTCTTAGCCATCCCTTCCTCATCTCCTAGTTGGTCTCTGCTTTCTCTGGCCTCCCCAGAGCGACTCATTGCTTGCTTCTTTCCTCACCAATGAGTCACTGTTTGAACTGCCACTTCTGGGTAGGAGCCTTCCATTTTAAAGCTGTCATTAAACCTTGGGTCTCTACTGTCAGCACTTTCTAGAACATTCCTCCTGGGAGCCTGAGAAGCACCCCAGAGCCTGCAGTTTCCACTCATACTTTCCCCTGCCTCTACATCAAACCATCGTCGTCAGACTCCTGATCATCCTGACTGCCACTCTCCCATGTCCCCTCGGTCACTCACTTTTACTGGTTAAGAACTTGTCAATCCTCTGCCAACACTAACTTTCCATGGGTCCAGGGACTCCAACCAGTGACCTGCCAATGGCTGTCATTCTACGCCGAGATCACTGCCCCAGAGAAGCGCCATTCCTGTGTACCGGCCCCGGCTCTTTGGGGAAGAGCATCCTCTGTGGGCAGTTCAACCCCTACTGCTCATGGGAGCTTCAGAGGAATTAATGACTGTTACCTTCATGGACAGAGGGGACAATAGATCAAAAGACAGGTTTCCCTTTCTGCTGTCTGTGTCACTGACCTGTCAGGAAGGGTTTCTCTGTTCACAGTTCTGAGACAGCAGCACAGCTGGAATGGATGCCTGAGTCGAGAGAGCTTGGGCTCAGTGAGTGTGGGTGTCAAGGTCAGAGGGTGACGTGGTGAGGATGGGTGTCAAGGTCAGAGATGACATGGTGAGGATGGGTGTCAATGTCAGAGGGTGACATGGTGAGTGTGGGTGTCAAGGTCAGAGATGACATGGTGAGGATGGGTGTCAAGGTCAGAGGGTGACATGCTGAGGATGGGTGTCAAAGCCAGAGGGTGACATGGTGAATGTGGGTGTCAAGGTCAGAGGGTGACATGGTGAAGATGGGTGTCACAGTCAGAGACAGGCATTGAGGGCCAAACTTCGGGCCAGACATGGAAGGTGAGAAGCCATTGGCCTCTCTAAGAAAATGGCCATATGCTGGAACATGAGATCTCAACCTTTCTTGCCTTAGAAGTCCTGGACTCCCTCTTCCCACTCCTGGATGCCTGTCATTTTACCAAGTTTCTGCTAGCTGTCCGTGCTAAACCTGGGGGTGGGGGATGGGACAGCGGGATGTGGAGTGACAAGCAAGAGCCTTCTTTGAAACACTTTGTCCTACCCTGTCATCCCCAAACAGAAGCACCCTCTTCCCATCACCTCCCTAGAGTCTAGGGAGCTGTGCTGGTGCCCTTTCTAACCAGCTACAGGCCTCTGGGCCAAGATAACAAACTTTTTGTGTTCGGGTCTCGTCATCCAGAAGTGAACACAGCAGAACCCTCCCTTCACAGCCTACGGGATGAACATAATGATCAGAACAGGCTTTTGTGAAAGTGAAGAAGCCACACCCACCATGTGATCTAATTAGAGATGTTCATCAGTATTGGGTGGAACCCTTCTTAGCCTCTTACAAGGCAAATTCTGGCTCCCCCGGGACCAGGCTTTGCTCGACCACATGGCTACCATGCACCTGAGCAGGGACTCAACCAAGACTTCTGTGTATTGCTCTAGTCCCCAGTATGCAATCGGCCACTTGCTGTGACAATCCCCACTGTCATTATTTTAGCAAGCAGTGACATTTTAGTGTTTATGTGACTATGGCCTTAGGACTTGCTATCTGGTCATCCCTGGTTCCTCTGGGGACTCTCAGCAGTTCAACTGTCATGTCTTATTTGAGTCAGTTTGCCCTCAGGAGGAGGAGCTGCAGCAGCATCACCAGCCTATGGTTGTTAGACAAGGATGAAGAAGAGCCTGGAAGCATCTCTGGGCTACTATCGGCTGGCAGCACCCATATCCTGCTGGGCACAGAGGAATGCGGGTCTCTGAGATTGACAAATTTGAACTCAGACCCAAGAGAATTACAAAAAACACCACAGTAGCTCCTAAGTAGCTGAGCTGGTTCCAGATCCAGACTTCCTAATTCTATTTCCAGTGTTCTTCCATTCTTAGGTCTTCCCTGGTTCAACTCATCCTCAGTAGAGTACTGCCTGACAGGCCAGGACACCCCTGCAAACTAGGAAAAAGAAAATGGCACTTACGATTTGTCTCTCCTGCCGAGCCTCCTTGGAGGGCTTGCTTGTCTCCTTCGTGGAGACAGGGACTTTCCCCGGCTTCTCACTTGGGTTGGAGAGTGGGCACTTGCAGGTTTCAAGATCTGAAGAAGACAGGAGTAATTAGCCACACCCATCTCTCACCTTCCCACAGCATAACACCCCAACTGCAGCCTGTCCAAAAAATGCATGTTGGACTCATTCTGCACTGGGAAAAGATAAGGGTCACTTCCTGGAGAGTGAGATGGAGCAGCAGTCATCTCCCTTTCTGTGGAGGGAGGGGAGCCAACCCCAGCCCCTCAGCCTCCAGAACTGACATGTTTCTCACCCTGGGAGGCAGTGTCTCCTCTACAGTTCTCCAGAAACCAGCTGCTGCTGGCCCCACCTCCCACAGTGAGTCACAGAGCAGGCTTCAGATCACCACCCCATGTTCTGAAGAGTGAAGATAGCCTGAATCAGAATAGTCACTTTCTCTTAGTGTCTCCACGGGCTCTGGAGGGACAGGGACAAATGGGTGTGCTGCCACCACAGAGCTGAGCTGACAGAAGGAAGAGTGGATAATGAGACCATCTACCAAGCTCAAGGACAGTGAATGTCCCGGCTGTCTATTGTGACACCAGATGCCGAAGGCCTTGCAATTTAGGCTGCACAGATGCAGTGTGACTCTGAAATAGATCATAAGACAGGGTGACTGTCTCAGCTGCTTTCTTTGCAATATCTAAGATGGTTTCAGCTGTGGTTTGTGAAGCAACATTTGCCCCTCAGGGTCCTTATGGGAATCAGTTCCAGGATCCCAAAGGAACACACAAATCCAAGTCACTTATGTTTGCACGTGATCTGTACATATCCTCCCATAGACTGAGTCACAACTCAGATGACCTGGAATGCCTGAGGCTTGATAGTTGTTCAACTCCATATTATTTAGGGAATAATAAGAAAAAAAAATCTTTATGTTTTCAGTAGAGCTGCAAGGTTTTTTCCCTATTGTCCTTGATCCACAGTTGGCTGGAACTGATGGTGCAAGAATCTACCAGCAAAGAGGGCAGACCAGCTCACACACAAAGACTAACCGTCCAGTCAAAGAGCCACAGACAGTGTGACTGTTAAATCCTGACTCTCAGTTTGATGGGACTGAGGATCTCTCGAGAAGACAGCTCTCTGAGCATGTCTGTGAGGAAGTTTCTCGGATGGGTGAACTGAGGTGGGAACCACAAACTAATGTGGACAGTGCCATCCCATGGGCTAAAGCCGAACTGAATAAAAACCAGAAAGTGAGCCGAGCCCAGCAGTGGACACAGTTGCTCCAGGTTCCTAGCACTGATACCTGCTGTGATGGAGAGCACCCTTGAACTGTGATCAGCACCCTCCTCCCTCCCGTCAGGTCAGGGGTTTCCTCCTGTGTGTACAGTAACCAATAGGGATGAGAAGGAAGCTCCCATACAGCATGTGCTTGTCCCGAGCTCACCTTCATCCGCATGTCCCTGGCGTACTTCTCCAGCTCCTTCCTGATGTCAGCTCTCAGCATCTTGGAGACATTGAGGACAAGTTGCTTCCACTCGATGGGCTGGAAGCTGTGTGGCTCGTGGGGGACATACAGCCCAATCTTGACCTTCTTAACCGTGTGCAGGTATTTCTTATAGGAATCTTCGAAGTCAAAGACAAGGTCGCTCAGAGTCCGAAAGGTCAGCGGCTTGTCCATCAGCTCAGCCCTTCGGCTCATGCCCAGTGAACCGTAGTAACCGTTGCAGTAAATCCCCAGCACGACATGGTGAAAGTAGTTTCCTGAGAAGTAGGTTTTAAAGCTGATAGGGAACCGCTCAATGGAAGGCTGCCCATTGGTGAGATAGCTGAGGCAAGTGGAGTCAAGGAAAAGAGCGGGGCCTTGAAGATTCAGAGCGATGGGCACGGTGCTCGCGCCTTTAATCCCAGCCCTTGGGAGGCAGAGGTGGGTGGACCACTGTGAGTTCAAGGCCAGCCTGGTTTACAAATAGGGTTCCTGGACAGCCAGGGCTACACAGAGAAACCTTGTCTCAAAAACAAAACAAAAACAAACAACAAAACAACAAACAAACCACCAAGAATTCAGAGAGCATGCCTTCCAGCATACGAAACTGCTGCTGGGGCCAGTGAGTCCATTCCCCTGTCTCCAGCAGCTTAGTATCTAACTTTCCCATATGAATCCTGTACAAAGAAGTTGCTGGGTGTCTTTGAGTATCAACTCTCTGATGCATTACCAAGTGACTATGGGATAGAGAGAAAATCTGCCATTTTCAAAGCTAAATGAAAAACAAAACAATAACCAGGCACCTTTTCCTTGTCTGGCTTCTGTAGGGCACTTGGAGCCACTTAAGGTGTTTTTACTTGTGTGTGTGCATGGTGTGGTGTGTATATATGAGTGTATATGTGTGTATGCATGCGGGTACATGGTGTGGTATATGTACATGTGTGTGCATGTATGTGTGTGCATGTATGTGTGTGCATGTGTGTATATGCATGTGTGCATGTATGTGTGTACATGTGTGTGCATGTATGTGTGTGTACATGTGTGTGCATGTATGTGTGTGCATGGTGTGGTATATGTACATGTGTGTGCATGTGTGTATATGTATGTGTGTGTATGTGCATTCAAGGTGTGGTGTGGTGTACATGAGTGTGGAGATCAGAGATCCACCTCCATGTTCCTCTGCTGTCCTTACTTCTTGAATCAGGGTCTCTTGTCCTGGAACTCAAACAGTGATACCCAGGGATCTTCCTGCCTCCACATCTCCAGCGCTGGGATCACTAATGCAAGCCTCTAGGGCTGATACACACACACACACACACATGTATGTATATATATATTCCCAGTTAGCTCTCTCCCTGCCATTTGAGTTGTGTCTCAAGACATAAGCTCTCAGCTACTGCTCCAGGGCCATGCCTTCCTGTTGTCATGCTCCCAGCCATAATGGTTATGGGCTTACCCTATGAAACTGTGAGCCCCCAAATACTCTTTCTCCCCTAAGTTGCCTTGGTCAGAGTGTCTTACCACAGCCATAGAGAGTAGGGAAGAGCAGGGACCTTCAAATGGCTTTTACATGCACTAGGAAGCTATGCCACACAGTGGTAGGGGCTGTAGCCGAGTGGGGAAGCACTTGTCTTGCAAGCATGAGGCCCTAGGTTCAATCCTCAGTGCCACCAAAAAAGACAAAATGACACCCAAGCCCAGGGGCACAGGCCTGTAGTCCCAGGGGCTGGGAGTCTGGAGGAAGTTCAAGGCCATCCTGGAATACATAGTAATAAGACTGTTTCAAAACAAAACAAAGTAATCATGGTACTCTTTAAAACATGTTACCAATCAAACCAACCCAGGCTTGCTTGTGGTAACAGTAGCTTTTAGCTTCACTTCCAGTATCAAGTGTGTTTCTTCCAGGGCACCTGGGACCTTGACCAGCTGTTCCTCCCAAATACTTGCCATAATTCAGAAAAGAATTTTAAGAATCATGTGGCTGACGAGCACGGGAAAGTCTGCACACCCATTAGTTAGCAGTGTGCAAAGGGATGTCCAGGAAGGGATCCTGAGCTTGAGGTTGAAGTGAAAACGTGTAAGACAACGGCTGGGGAGGTAGCCTAGTCTGT
This sequence comes from Mus caroli, assembly GCF_978045245.1. NCBI lineage: Eukaryota > Metazoa > Chordata > Mammalia > Rodentia > Muridae > Mus > Mus caroli. Next base: position 188,793,509 of record NW_028227256.1, read on the forward strand.
AAAGATACCCAGAACCCAGGTTTACAATCCCAGGCTGGGATGGATGGAAGGAGGAAGGGATGGAGATAGATAGATAGATAGATAGATAGACAGACAGACAGATAGAGATAAGAAGATGGATGGTGCCTGTGTAGCCCCATCTAAAGTTATCCCTGGCTTCATCAGATAGAAGGACAGGTGACAAGAAGTCAGCCAGACCTACCAGCTTCCCAATCCTTGTTTCCCAGGACAGTGGGAAGCTCTGGGAGATGCTGACTGTGACCCGGATCACTCTTCCCAGGGGAAAAGCAGGACACCAGAGTGCTGACAGAGCAAACCTGTAAGTTTGGATGGAGGTCTATGCCAAGGGTCCAGTTTCCCTGAGTTGAACACAACAGGGAGAAGCTCCTAGGCTTGTGACCCACATTCTTGTTCTCTGAAATGTCACATAGGTAAGAACAAAATAAAATCAAGAGCCCTGGCCCAGCGGGTTCCTAGATCTATTCTCTACAAGCCCCGATGTTCTGGATAATTCCAGGAACATAATGCTCAGATGTGTGACAATGTGCAAAGAACAAGGTGGCCCATACACCCCAGTCCCACGCATCCCTGGTCCCTCGTTCCAGGTGGCTCTACGTCATGTCAGGTTATGTTCTTCGAGCTCTTCTCCGTTTGTGCTTGACTCTCTGTCAACTCCTATGTCTGGCTGGCTTCCAAGTCCTGGCAGTTCTGGAAACTACCTCGTCCAACCCAGCCCCTCAGCCAAGGTCATGGTCCAGGTGTCACCATTCCCTCCCCTAAGCACTCACAGTGGGCTCTGCAGATCCAGCCCAGCTGCCTCCAACACGTCCTGACTGTCCTTCAGAAAGCTACTGTATGTGAAGTATCCAGGATGAGAACACAGCCGTCTTCAACTTCAGAGCTTTCTGAAGGCCACTTAGCACAGCATTCAAGATGCCAACAGCTTTTGTCTGGGGCCGAATATTAGCCCAACACCTTGTTCTGCTTCCTGCTTCCATGACTATGGTCCCCCCCCCAGCCAACTACCACAAGACCCAGCATTTCTCCTGCTCTGCTCTCAGGTGGCGCTCAATTGCCATCACCATCAGTCAGGGTCATCACAGCTTTTCTGGACCAATTTCTCTCCAGGCAAAGAGCCAAGAATGCAGTGAAAATAACTGAGCATTAGAGAACAGACTCCTGTCCCCAGATTCCATCACGACACAGTGCCAGACCCCTGTGTCCCCAGATTCCATCACAACACAATGCCAGACCCCCGTGTCCCCAGGTTCCATCACGACACACTACCAGACCCTTCTGTCCCCAGATTCCACCATGACAGTGCCAGCCGCCTGTGTCCCCAGATTCCATCGCGACACACTGCCAGATCCCTATGTCCCTGGGTTCCATCACGACACACTGGCAACACTTGCTCTTCTCTGCAACTCGCTCTCAGTGTTCCCCCAGTGATGGATCTGGATCTTCGCCTTCTTGGTCTTAACTCCGTTTAAGTGTCTTACTTATGACAGTGTCATATTAATGCAAGAAAAGTCACACAGGCACTTTCCAAAGTCACTCTGAATTTGAATTCTCCTGTGACTGCTGAATCTACAGTCACTAACTAGCCTGACATCTGTCTGGCAGCACCACAGATAACTGGTTAGATGAAGCTGGTTCAAAGAGCCAAACCTTGGGTGTGTTCAACTCCAGCCAGGTCAAATTAAGAGAGGATCTGACATTTTTCTCCAAGGACATCAAAGACACAACTAACTCCAGAACAGGGTCACAAAGGGACAACACAAAGCTTAGAGGATACATGCCCAGGATGACTGCCTCCAGGCATTTGATAGGCAAGGATTCTCGGGTCATCTCCTTCGCTGTCTCCATTAACCTGTAGGACAGAGCACAGCAGATCATCTCAGAACTTAGGCAGTTATGCGGTCAGTTTGGCTGTCTGTCAGCCCATCAGTCTGTCTGCATGCCCACCTCCACACTAGGCACCATGCAGGGATCTAGAGAGAAAGGGAACAATTCTCTTCCTAGAAAGAACCCAAAGCACGCGTGCCCCTGACAGAACTAAGATCCTCGAGCCTGCACCCTCCCCCCAGTTACCTCAGAGGAGGTGGTGTGAGCAGCGCTCAGCATGGAAACAGGGACTTACAGGATTGCAGGCCCTCTGCTGTCCCGAAAGTCGGTCTGGTTCATTTCTGAGTCAAGGTCTCTCTATGTAACCCCTGGCTGTTCTGGAGCCTTTAATGTAAACCAGGCTGGCCTCAAACTCAGAGATCTACCTGCCTCTCAAGTGCTGGGATTGAAGCTGTATGTCACCACACCTGGCCTGAGAGTCAGTCTTGACCACTAAATTTAGCTGCCAAAAGCGACTAGTCCTCAGTCCCTTCTACACAGGCCCTGAAGTACCTCCACCTCCACCCTCAGACTAGAATTCTGGAGCCCTAGGACACAGGGACAGATTGGGAGAGGGTGCTGGAAGCTCAGTGATAGGAGAGAAGCCATGTGGTCCTCAGATCATGTGCCACTTACCCGCTCAGAGGTCGCATTTTCCTGATTTCAAAGAACTGGGTCCCTGTGTGGTTGTATCTGTGCGAAACATGTAAAGGAAAAGAGACGGAAACTCCAGAGTCCTGGTTGCCCAGCAAAGCCACAGATTCCCATCTCTCCGTGGGCTAAGAAAGTATCGCTTTCCTGGCCAGTGGCCAGGGGGGAGCCAACAGTCCCTGCTTCCCACTGTGCAGCCTAGAAAGCCAGCTCCTAAACTGAACCTGAGGTTCGCCTTTGACGTTCGTAGCACTTCATAGCAGGCTACCCTGTGCTACGCTTGTTTGACTGCGTGTCTTAAGTCACATGCTAGGCCAGAAGCTCTTGAGAGCTGGGACTTCTCTTTTATCATCTTTGGATCCCTCATAAAGCCTGGCTCTCCAGAGCTAGCAAGCCTGGTCCACCAATGACCTACTCCTGTCATGCTTTCTGAGACACAATGTTGATTTTTTTTTTCTAAGCTTAAAGAAACTTGATTTATATGTTTTTTTCTTCTGCCTCAAGCAAAATCCTATTTGTACAAAGTCTGTGTTGGGAGGCTGTGGATGACTAATGAATTGTTTGCCTAGAGCACTGTGTCCAGATACACAGGGCTCACTCCCTATGTGTCCTGGTGATGCAAGCAGCTTTGAGGGTGGGAACCATGAGGTGGCAGGGCCTCATACTGCTGGAGAGGATTAAGGTCCCCTCCAGGGTGAGGTCACAGATGAAGAGCCAGGTGACAGCCACAGCGCATGACTTCTGCCCCACTTCAGGGGCTAGGTAGCTAGGCCAGAGGCGAGTCTAGGTAGCTGTCCTGAGCCATGGTTAAAGCAGCGTAGGCCTGCTGAACATTTCTAAAAATAAGATATTAAAAAAATCTTAGTGGTAAAAGAAAAGACAAAAGAGGGCTCTTATTTGTAAAGTGGTGCTTTTTTAACTTTATCGAAGATTTTGCTCAAACGGTGGGGTTCCCTGTATATCTGAAGCAGAATTCAGTTTCTACAAAGTAAGATTAATCCACACTTAAGTTGTGAAGGGTTGTCTAGCTATGTGCTCCAAGTTTCTTGTGGCTAATAGCTGAGCTCCTGGAGGTTTCTCTCCAGCCTTCCCTGTATGAAGCCCAGAGCTCCTGGGCAGGTGCCCCATGCTAGCAAAGCCACGGCCTCTCTTTCCAGACACACAAGAAGACTAGCTTTCCAGTTCACTGCCTCTTGACCTCTGTTCCAGGGGAAGGCAGGGTCAGACCCATCAAAACCCCTGACAGCTGAATGCACATTAGGAATGGCCCCTAGCAACCCCTATATGCTGCCACTGGCATCCAGGACAAGACACCCAGACCGCGGGTCTGAAGGGAGAGTTTCTACTCTGCCTCCATTGATGATGGCTCCTAAGGACCTGATCCCTGGTCCCCTTGTGCTTTCTACTGCCTACACTATCGACAGTAATCTAGGCTGACAGCCTTCATTAATGTGTCAGGTAAAAGGTAAGAAGGGGGCCCTTCAAGAGCCGTGATGACTGAGCTGAGTTTGTGTGGCAGGTTTTATATCAGTGTGAGAAAATTATATGCAAAACACATGCAAATTTGTCCCTACTGATGAAGCCCATGCTGGCTCATTCTCCCTGGGAGGGCTTCGTACTAGATAGAAGTGAGAGCCGTTCTAACTTTAGGTCACTGGGAATGTTTGGTGATAGTGACAACTGAAAGAAGCTCCACTCTTGGGGCCCAGGTCTGTTTGGGAAGGTGTTTGCATCCCTCAATCACCAGCAGCAATCCATGTGGAGTCTCAGTTTGGAGAAAAGAAGCAACACCCAATAACTCTGGTGGGACCTTGGCCTGCCAGCCTCTCTCTGGAGGGAGCTACCATTTCCCACTGAGACAGCTGGACTCCACGGAGAGGATGCCACACAGGAAAGCAGACTTATGGGGCAGAAACTGAGAGGCTAATAAAGTATTCGATCTTAATGAGCAGAGCAGGTGCTGACTCCAGGGTGCTAGGCAGCCCTGGGGAGGTGCTGTTGTCTGGTCCCTTCAGGAGACAGAGTTGTTCTTTCCTGCAGCAGAGAATGGGGGAACATTCTCTGAATGCTTCCTTCAGTACTCTCATCCTCGAGGCTGGGGAGAAGCAAGCAGAAAGCAAGCCAACAAGCCTGGGCCTCTCCATGCAGGCAACCCAAGCCCAAGCCCCTGAGAAACACACTGGAGAGGGTCCCCATCTTACTCCTGTGCTGGAAAACACCAGAAGCCATGTGCGGCCATTACCTCGGCCCCTTCGTCCCTACAGTGCTGCTTCTGAGGGACCTGCAGAACGGAACTAACCAACCCTGACTGTAAACCACTCGAGGGCCCCAAGGCAAACAGAAAAGTTCGTCTGACCGAACCCTCAGGCTCCTCAGTAGCTCTTTTAGCTCGAGCTGAAGCAGGGTCCCACCGCAGAGGCCCTCCCAAGCGTGCACATACAACTGGGACGAAGTCACCTACCTGGCTTGCTTGGGATCGTGAGAGATCAGGAATGTGTTAAAGCAAGTGAGAGATGTAAAAGAGGGAAGGTCAGAAGAGGAGAAGGAGATGCTAATCATGTAGAAAAGGAAGACTAGAACAAAGAGGTGGAGAAAATGGAAGGGCGCAAAGAAAGGGTGCCGGAGAGGCAGGGCCAGGGAATGGAGAAAGAGAAGTCACAGCCTGAAGGCCGACCATCTTCACCTCCGAGGGACAAGCCCTGGCTGTTCTGGTCCCTGCTATCACAGGCTATAAGCTCTTACCCAAGGGTGCTCTCCAGCACCTGTGCTCACCAACCTTAGAGCTTTGGATGACCAAAGGCAACAGACATGCTGCCAAGCTTGCCATCGCCATGACCATCCCTTGTCTGGGGTGCTCAGCCCCTGGCTAGAAGGATACTGTAGTGTCTTCATGTAATTCTGGATAGCCTGGAGCCAGTCTGGGATCGTCATGGACAACCTGTAGTTTGGGACCTGGGGAATTGAAGGCTACAGAGAGACAGAGAGAGGGGACTCGTGTTATTGGGGGGCTGCTATGGTACAGCTTCTGGAACAGGCATGGGGCTGAAGCCAAGTGACAGCTGCTCCCAGGAGCAGACACATGTTCAGTATAGTCACCTGCTGATATGGTACCTTCCCCACACTATCTTCCCCCTGAGATAGTCCACCATTGAAGGGCCCTCTAAGCTCCCTCCAGATATACTCCACTATGAGCTATGGTTCTCAGTGGCCCTCCTGACATTTACTGTAACACAGTTGGCCTTCTCTATGGGAATGTAACTTCCTTGTGAAGTCCAGGAACCATATCACTGTGACAAAGCACCTAAGATAACCAAGACTGGCCCGAATGGACCCCAAGGTGCTTCACTGAGTGATTCTTGATTTTTTTATCTCATGATCCATTCTGCAGCATGGCTAATAGTGACCCTTTTATCTGTGCTCCTCTCTTGAACACTGTTGACACAGGATACAAGGTAAGTGGCAGAATGGCACAGCAGCCATGGGCATCGCTTCTAAGTCACACCAGAACCAGAAGAGGGCATCGGATCCCATTAGAGATGGTTGTGGGGAACCATGTGGTTGCTGGGAATTGAACTCAGGACCTCTGAAGAGCAGTCAATGCTCTTAACCAGCTGAGCCATCTCTCCAGCCCGGGGAATCATTTTTCAATACCACACTCCTCGCACACCCACTGCTTTCTCTCCTTTCCTGAGTTCAAGATTAAGCAAGGCCCTTCTCTTGCCTCGACTCTTCTCTGGTGAGTGCTATGCCCCTGCCTCATGAGCCTTCTTATCCTATCCTTCAGCAGCCCAGCCAGCTCTCCCAAGTGCCTACAGTCAGCATTTGAGCAAACCGCTCCCAAGACATGAGGATGCCAGCCAGCCAGCTGGGAACACATTTGGGTTTGTTTATCCCCACTGACTCCTCATCTTCTTCAGGTTTGTGGTGAGCCACGTCACTGGTGACAAAGAAACTTGTTCCCTTTGGATGCAGGTTTGAGAGAGGAGGCTTTTCTAGGCATTAACATCTTTGTAAGAAGCAAAGGAGTGGAAAGCAAGATCAGTCTCCTCCTTGAGAAAGCAGGGCCAGCTTTGCCGGTGGAAGGGGAGGTGGCTGGTAAGCAGACCCATGGACAGCCTAGCTGGGCAGCAGAGCCAGACACCACCTAAAGAGTCCCTGGCACTCCAGGCACAGGCTCCGCCACGCAGTGACAGATGGGCGTGGTGCTCTGAGCACAGGGTAGCAGGCTTTCTGCCATTTGTGTGACTTTGGCTGCATTTACTGCAAACGTTCTCTGCTGATAAGATTCCTCTCGGTGCCTCTACTCAGCCTTGACTTTGAGGCGTTCTAAATTCATAGAAACTGTCCCTTCAGCTGGAAGGGAAGCAGTCATACTTAGCACACTCAAACCAAAGTGCTATGTGTGTGTGTGTATGAGCACGAGTGTGGCTAAGTGGGCACACACGGGCCCAGCTGTTCTGCAAGCTACATTTTCTCTCTGACACCTCAACTCCAACTCCCTGTCTGGGAGGGGAAACAGTTCCAATGTGAACATATGTTCCTACGACTTCATCCCCCTCCCTCTTTCTCTCTGACACACACACACACACACACACACTCACACACACAGTTAGTGAGACAGAAACTCACACACACCCACATAAACAGTTTCACACACACAAACTCACACACTGAATTCTCTGTCCAACAAACACTAGCAATTGTGGAGACTTCCTTGTTTTTTCACAGTAACACCCACATGTCTAGCAAACCTCTGTAAGAACCGACCAGAGGTTTCAGAGAGGTGAGAAAAGAAAGTAGGCCGAGGAACAGCCTTCCTTAGCATCTCCATATGGTAAGCTATAGGCAGGTATAGAGCAGGAAGCACGGGAGCAGGGAAGGAAGGGAGAGAGAGGGAAATCCCATCAGAGAAGAGTGGAGAGGCGAGGGACGGGACGTGAGAGAGAGTTCCTGCACGCGTAGCCGGTGACTTGGCTCAGAGTCCTCTTTGGGAGCTGAACTGACCTCCGAGTTATTTCCAGCCCCCTCCATCCAGGGATCCCACAGAGCAGGGTGTGAAGCAGGACTCAGAAAGCAGCTGGGACTCAGAATAGCAGCCAATGGCGCCCACGGGATTTAGAAGAACAGCTGCAGTTACCTCAGCTGCCTGTGGTCACACTTGCTCCCAAGCAGGAGGACAAATGTAAGAATTCCCCACACGGGCTGCAGCAGGGCTGTGGTGGGGAGAGCCAAGGTGGCTCACTGTAGGATATCATCCGTTGCAATTCACCCTGATGTCAGGCAAGCTGGCTGGGGCTCAGCCCGGGGCAACTTCGAACAGCACCTTAGGCAGCCTGTGTTCCTGCTGGATCTGGATGTAAGCCAGAGGGGCTCCCCGAGGGGGTTATGATAAAACAAACACAGTAGTTGGAATCTTCTACCAGCTATGGACATGACAGGACCACAGAGCCTCCACTTGCATCCAGATAAATAGCAACACTGCCTCTTCTGCTCTGGGAGCTGCTATGAGGACAACATGGCCTGCTGTTATGAGAAGGCAGCAGGGCGAGCACTGCAGGTAGGGTACCCGTGTAAGCTGGGCCATTATCCATCACTAACATGCTCCCAGGAGCTACACTAGAGAGGCTCAGAATCAGCAACACACAACCCTGAGGTGTCGCTCCTTGAGATGTCTTCCTGCCCAACAGGAGAAAAGAACATCCGCTGCGTTGCCGAGCTCAGGCTCCGCACACGCTGCTGAGGGAATGGCTGCTGTCCTTAGTTCATGGAGACTCACAGGCAGTGATCAGAGAGCTCAGTAGGCAGCCATGAAAAAGCAGGGACAGCTCAGAGCCTCTGAGAGGACAGAACAAATAAATCTCCATCCCGACACAGACAAGTGCTAGACTCTTTTCAAAAGCAGGCACATAGTGGGGACACACTGACATGGGGGTCAATCCTGAAGTAAACCAACCTCCAAGCAGCCAATCCTGGGCCAGAGAGACAGCTCAGAGAGGCCTTTGCCACCAAGCCTGATGACCTGAGTTCAAGCCCCGAACCCACATGGAGAAAGGTGACCAACACCTGTCTGACCTTACATGGGTGTCTAGAACTTTCTATCACTGACAAGAACCTGAGATAACCGGCTTATAAAGAGCAAAAGTGGTTTTGTCTCACAGTTTCAGCGCTCACGGTCACGTGTAAGTATAGTGTCAGACCTGCAGCACATCATGGAGAGAGCAGGGGGAAGAGGTCTGCTCACCTCACAGAATCCAAGAAATGGGGGTGGGGGAGATGGGAGGCAGTGTTCTGATGCTAGGGCACACTGCCCAGTGACCTAAGTCCTTCCTGCTAGGCTCTACCTACTAAGAGCATCATAGGCTTGGGGGGGGGGGGCTAAGCCTTCAACAGGTGGGCATTTGGGGACACTCAAGATCCAAACATTGACAGCTATACACTCAAAATGCTTGAAAGGTAGGTCGTGTATCCTGTATTTCACCATAATAAACAAATAAGCTCACAAAAAGTGTTTTACTGAAGGAGAAATGCAAACAACGACTCTCTGGAAAAGGTTTAAGTTCACTAATAACTTAAATACAAACTAAGGCTCTGTAAAACGCCATCCTCCGTGCTTCCTGTGAAAGGCAGATGCCCGTGCTGTCCAGGAAGCCAAGGGAAGTTTAAAGGATTTGGAAGAAGAGGGTACGCAGTGAGCAGGGAAGAATAATGAGACTACAAGCCAGAGTCTGGCGGTCTGCCTCTCCACTTCCTCCTTGCCAAACAGGAGAGCTGACAGAAGGTAAGATGGAGGCCTGCAGGTGAGCACAGACCTGTAACTGAGATGCCATAAAGGAATGAAGGGAAGCCAGGCCTGAAGCAGGGAGGCAGCAAGAGGCCCCAGCAGGAGCGACCTTCAACAAGAACAAGGAGAAACCAAAGCGTTTCTTTCACTGCACAGGCAGCAGGAAAAAGAGCCTCCTGAAGAAAACCTGAGAGAAGCTGCACAGAACAGCCACAATTCCAGGATAGCCCCAGGCTCCTGCCTCAAAGGGCCCAGCTTGTGATCTGGGAAGAGGAACTGGAGTCACACCTTGGGAGGATTCAGTCAGACAAGAGGGAGAGTTCTAAATCCAGGACACAGAAGGGAGGGAACATCCTGAGAGCACAGGGTGCAGGGGAGAGTCTGTGGAGAGTCTCAGATCTCTTGCTCACACATCACAAAGGCGGCTCTTAGCCCTCTAATGTGAACTCTTTCCAAATTTGGAATCACTGTGAAAATGAGACACATGTGAAAATGAGGTAGGGGCTGCAGGAAACCTAGTGATGTTTCCTGCTGAGGTCCCTGGTGTCCTGCCTCAGCAGAGTTAACCTCTGGACTCGAGGAGGCCCTAGAGCCAGACCTAGAAGGGCCAGTTGCTCCTTCTGCACCTGCCTCTCTGTCACTCTCTGCCCGTCCTGTGTAACCCCAGTGACTTTTGATCTTTTTCTTAAATTATCCCAGTAAAAGCCTGGCTTGGTCAGGTGCTCGAGTGGCTCAGTAACACTTGTGGAGAAGAATGCAGACCAAATTTGGAAAGAAGACCTCAAGTGATAGCCACCTCCACCCACCCAAGCCTTCAAGCAGAACTTACTATGGTCCCTATCAGAACGTCCTGGACACACCATCCATGCCTCACAGACCCTGGGAACTTGCTCCAGATACTATCTTGCCTCAACCCACATTCTGTTGCTGCAGTAGCTACTCCCAAATTCACCAGTCCTCCTTCACCGCTCACAGTCCCACCACCCTCCTTCAGTGCAAATTCCTCACAGCATGGTGTTGGCTTGGCTAAAGGAGGATGACTTGGCCCCAGGAGAGACTGGAGTTGGAGAGGAACAGTGTCTAACAGAGCAGCTCGACACGCCTGTGCCTGGGCAGGAGCCAGGGTTTGAGGGATATTGAGGCCAGGAGGTGCTAGTGATGGGGTTAGAGATGGAAAGCCAGCTACTGAGAGTCAGCGACCACTGGAAAGGGTAGAGCCAGGAGGTCCAGCCTCAGTGGAGTGAATTTGAGACTAACCTAGACTACACAAGAACCTCTCAAAAACCAAAACCAAACAACAACCATATAAGCAATACCGGGAAATGAAATCATACAGTATTATTCCAGTTTAAAGACCCCCTCATCACTCGGGGTGGTGGGACATGCTATAAGCCCAGAATTCAGAATGCTAAGGCAAGAGGATCATAAATTTGAGGGCTAGCCTCAAATACAATGAGGACTAGCCTCAGATATAACCAAGACCCTGTCAAAGAACGGAAACGGGGCCGGGGAGATGGCTTAGTGGTGAAGAGCACTGGCTGATGTTGCAGAGGACTGGGTTCAATTCCCAGTGCCCATGGAGACTCACAACTGTCTCTAACTCCTGTTCTAGAGGATCCAACAGACTTCTGACCTGTGTGGTATTCATGCTGTACAGACACAGATACCAGCAAAGCACCCATACACAAAATAAATCTTCAAATTTTAAAAAAATAAATGAAGAAGACCAGGCAGGAGGAAGAGACAGGCAGACATCTATGAGTTAGAGGTGAGTAGGGTCTACACAGCCAGTTCCAGGACAATCAAGGCTTCAGTGTGAGACCCTGTCTCAGAAAATGAACAAACAAAACAAAAACAACAAACTTAAAAGCAGGCAAGTGCCTGCACTGGGCTGAGGGAGTCCCGGCTTATCAGCAACTGTCTGGAAGCTCTTGGTTACAATGAAAATACAAAAGATACTTCTAAGAAAAGTGAATGTTCTTTTTCCTTTTTTTTGAAACAAGGTCTCAGTACACATTCTAGGCTGGCTTTGAACTCACTGTGGGGCCCAAGGTAGCCTTGAATTTATAATTTTTGCCTCTCCCTCCTGAGTGCTTAGAGTACAGATATTCACCACCATTCCTGCGCAGAATATCCTTTTATAAAAAGGAAGTACTCAGCTCCAATCCTGGAAGCACCAAGTGTTAGTCTTGGGGAGCAGAAGCCTGTGTTCTAAATTTTGTGGACACTTAGAATCCTGTATCGGTGGCAAACCAGCCACAGTCCTAGAAAGAGCAGACAGACAGGAAAAGAAAGATGAAGAAGAGGAGGAAGAGAGAGGTGGAGAAAAAACAGGAGAAAGAGGAAAAGGAGGAATGGGGAGGAGCAAAGAGGAGAAAGGGAAGGGAGAGGAGGCCACAGAGAACAGAGGCAGTGTCCCACTGTCTCAATCACACTCCTGCCTAACTCTCAGGACTCGAGAGACATCTTCAATAGTAATAGTAAGATCCAAGCTTGCCACATGGAGAAGGGCTCCCCGCACATGGAGCTGGGGTAAAAAACGAAGGCACAGTGAGTGAGGTGCAGGATTCAGAAAGCCTGCTCAAAACAGTGGCATCCAGTCTCCGCTCCCTCTGCCCAACTCTCTCATGTTTAAGGACTCTGGTAACTCGTGGTAAGCAGAGAAAGATGCTGAAGTCAGAGCCAGGGCTGCCCGAGTTCGAGAGCAGGGCTTATTACTGCTGATGCTCCTACAGACAAGCTTCTAGTGCAGGCAAGCTCCTATCCTTTGGACAGAATAAACTCCCTGCCTAGCAAAGTAATAAAACACGATGAAGCAGGAAGCAGAGAACATCCTCCACTTCCCCAAGGACACACACAGCCTTCTGGCCTGCAGGCTTGCATGCTCAGCTGTCGCCAGCCAGGACCGGGACTGACTGCTGCCATGTCTCTGGGATATGTGATTCCTGCACCTCTCAGGAGTCCTGCTCAGCAAACGGGGTCCCTGGGGTCCAGGGAAGCCACCTCCATGGCGGCACTCCGGGTTTTCATTTTATATAACATGACACTCCCACCAGAGGACATGTCTCTCTGTAACCATATCCTTGGCCACTGAGCTCAGTTGCTCCCTGGCTGCTCTCCCGAGTAAAAAAAGAGAGGGTCACTTGGTGTCTCCCTTTACCCCAGAGACTAATTCATCCAGTGTCCTGGAAAGTCCCTTTAAGCCACAGCCAAATGCTTCCTTGGCGCCAGATAAGCTGGTAAGAGACAGGTCACTGTTCTCTGTAAGCTTCAGAGGTAAAAATCAAAAATCACTGTCATAAAAGGATAGGAAGAGGAAGAGGAAGATTGTGATGATGAAGATGAAGATGGTTAGCAAAAACTCTAGGAATGATTCACACTGAGAAGTCTGGCTGATTGATTACAAATTCACTCCATAAGTCATTTGCTAGGGAGACATGGGGGGCGGGGGGAGTAAAACACGCACGGAGGGCAGATAGGGTGGACCCTGGGGTTCTATGCTTTTTTGGAGTGGTTGGTGTTGACCTGGTGACATTAGCTTTTGATGAAGATATTACAGGAGCTGAATACATAATGGATTTGGCTCAGCCCAACCTCAGAGCTTAGCCAGCAAACCCCCTGCCTGCTCCTCTTGGCAGCAGAACAGGACTCAGTAGCTGGACACGAGGTCTCTTCCTGCCCTGTCCTGCCAAGGATGGGCTGAGCCGGTCCCATCCCTCCCAACCCGCCCATCCCATCCCATCCCATCCCATCCCATCCCATCCCATCCCATCCCACCCTTTCCAGCGAAGCCACTGACCTTAGCCAGGAAGGCAGCGTTTCTGATGGCGCCTACCATCTCTCCCCCTCTGGGGTGGACCTTGGCAACGTGCAGCCACATCCGCTCCCAGGTGTGGCTATCGATCGGGAACCCGCTCTTGTTCACGTGGAACAGCACCCCTCCGTCTTTGTCCTCCTCCTCGGAGCCTCCGCTGGTGGCGAGGCTCACGGGCCGCGCGTGGCTGCTCCGGGATCGGGTGCCTTTGGTGATTTTGGGGTGGGGGCAGCGGTGAGTGTCGGCGGCAGAGCCGGTCATGATGAGGGGCACGCGGCAAAGGGGCGGAGGACGCCGACACGCCGGGGATCAGGGCCCCGCGGGGGTTTGGGGGTGGCCTTTTAACTCTCGCGGCCACAGGACACACGAAGGGAAACCCGCTCACCGACCGGGCCTGAAAGCACTGGAAACAGCAGACACTGCAGCTCAGTAAGACAGGCATGGGGGTTCCCGCCTCGCTGCCCCAGACCCACCCCCTCAGGACTAACGCGAGCTTCCAGCCCCGCCGATTACCTAGCAGGGCGGCTGGAAAGACGCCACGAAGCCTCACACCCAGCTGCACTCGGGGATGGGGAGGCATGCAAGGAGCGCGGGGTGAGGAGGGGACGGGGTAGGAAGAAGCAAGGCAGCTGTGTAGCAAGAAGACTCGAGGGTCCCCTCCAGCTTCACGCATCCCTGGGTCCCCAGATGTGGTGGACTGCCACGGACCCAGAGCGAGCGGGCACGTGAGCGCCCGGGGCTGGCGCGAGGGCGCCGCAGCAGCCTCTGCTTGTTAGGGAGGCCTGGCGTCTTCCCGGAAGCCCCCCGAACCCTGGCGCGCGAGGGGCGGCTCCAGCCGGGGTTCCCGGGCAAGCGCAGCGCCGCCCCCTTCCCGCGGGTCCCGCGCGGGCTCCGCGAGTGACAGCTGCGGGCCGCCACGACGCGCGCGGGGCCCGGGGACCCACCTCGGGCCGGCCTCATTGCTGCAGAAGGCTGTTGGGGTTGAGGCGGTCGTCGCCTCATTCCATGTCCCATTCTCGAATGTTATTCTGTGACATATAACTGAGTCACCCGGGCAGCCGCCGATGTTCCGAATGCGGCCATTGGACACCGCAACAAAGAGGGGCGGGTCCCGAGCTTGGGACTCTACAACCCGGAGCTCTGCATCTCTGCGATTGGTTCCAGGATTCCCGGGCGGGAGGGGATCCGAGTTAGGGAAGCTGGGCTGCCACGCGAAATCCGATGCTGCAGTATCCTGGGAGCCCCGCGGAGCTGGAACGACTGTCCAGAGACTAAGATCCAGTTTCCCTTGGGCAGAGGCGCAGCAGCTAAGGCCCAGAGGTGTGATAAGGAAGTAGTGGGCCTGGTGGAGCAATGTTGGTCGAGGAGCTGGGCACAGTGACTACATAGGGCTCTGGGTGGCTCTAGGAATGGCCAACTTTAATACTTATTTAAATTCTTCATTACAAGTTTCTCCCCAGATTAACAAGTGGGTACAGCCCTAAATCCTCTATTAGTAGATGTGGATAACAAGGTTCCTCAACCCAAGCTGCTGTGAGAGGCAATTCGAGCCCCTTCTGTTCTGTAGTCACTGTAGAGGGATGCTTGAAGCCAAGGGAGTGGCCTTCCCACAGCTTCTCCTCCTCTTTGTCTTCTTCTTCTTCTTCTTCTTCTTCTTCTTCTTCTTCTTCTTCTTCTTCTTCTTCTTCTTCTTCTTCTCTCTCTCTCTCTCTCTCTCTCTCTCTCTCTCTCTCTCTCTCTCTCTCTCTCTCTCTCTCTCTCTCTCTCTCTCTCTCCCCCCCCCCCCCCCCCCCCGTCCCTCAGAGTCACAGCACCCAGGCTAGTCTCAGACTTGCTATGCAGAGAAGGATGAACTTGAACTCCTGGTTGATCTGCCTTCACCTTGCCAGTGCTGGGAATTCCAGGGGCTTTACACGCCCTAGCTGTGCAGCGCTGGATGGCACCCAATGTGCCAAAGGACTTGCATCCCCAGCCACGAAATTCTCTCTCTCTCTCTCTCTCTCTCTCTCTCTCTCTCTCTCTCTCTCTCTCTCTCTCTCTCTCTCTCTCTCTCCCCCCCCCTCTCTCCCTCTCTCCCTCCCTCCCTCCAGCCCGTGGGGGGGTTGGGGGGTGGGGGTGTGTTTATACGTGAGGCTGGAGTATTGGGTTCAGTGTTAAGATCACTGTCTTTACTGAAGCCCAGCACTTTGGGTTCAGCACCCGTTCTCAGCTCCAGGAGAATCGCACAAGTTGGGCCTCCTGGGTACCTGCGCTCTCATGTTTGTGCTGACATATATGCAAAGACATGTAATTTAAAAATATTAGAAATAAATATTTTTAACCCTTTTACATTTTGCATTTGTCGTGTGTAAGTGTGCAGGTGTACGTATTTGGAGAGCGTGTGTGAGTATGTAGGTGTACGCGTGGAGAGTGTATATGTGTGTACGTGTGTCGAGATCAGAGGACAAAGTTCTGGTGGCCATTCTCTCATTATACCACATAGGTTCCAGGGGTCAAACTCAGGACCTCGGGCTTGGTGACCAGCCAGTAACCACTGAGCCATCTCACCAGCCCAAAGTACTTTTTTCTTAATGATAGTGTCTTCCTCCTTGCTTCCTCCCTCCCTCTCTCACTTCCTCTCTCTCTCCCTCTTATTTTGAGAAAGAGCAAGCCAAAGTGGAAGAAGCCACAGACTGCTGACCCTGAGGTCCAACAAGTCTAGGTTTGTCTCTTGCTGAGTTGTGTATCCCCAGGACACACAGTTCGTCTGCTCTGTGAGGAAAACCAGAGCCCCTTTGGCTCTTAGGTCATGTAGCTTTCTTAGGAACATCGAGGAGCCTGTCTGTCAACCACGGGAAGCAAATCTCCCAGCTGGACACCATGGGGAAGAGCCCTGCCTAGGACTAGTTTCTGGCTGCTCAGCTCTATGTGGGAGTTGGGATGGAAACCTCTATGAGGCAGGCAGGGTGGGAGCCAGGATCAGTAGAGGATCAATGGAGGCGACCTGGGTTCTAAACCTACCAGGATAGAGCCCTGGGCATGAGACTATGGAGTCATCACTGAGCACAGTAACCCCCGGTCTACGTCAGAACCATCTTAACAGTCCTCGGGCAACAAGCACACCTGGAAAAGGATCAGGAGGGAGAGGACAATGTGTGCCCAGAGAATCTCAATCCTAATTAAAAGGAAACCCACCTGTTTGCTCATCCCAAACGGCCCTTCTCTCTTGTCTGCAGTTCATCCTTAAGTCCATCTCTCTCCCTTCCACTTCCCTGGTACCCAGACCAGAAAAGGAACTCAGGGCAGCACTTCTGTGGACTGGGATTTGGCCTGCCCGCCTCTTCGAGAAAACAGCTCACACCTGTGCTCAAAGGACAGCAAAGACCAGGCTCGCCGCCCTTACTGTGACAAGGCTGCCCACAGATGGACCAAGTCCAGCCAGGTCTGCTCAGCTTGGTCAACCGGAGCCTGAACCCTGCTTTGCCTGAGTAGGAACCCCAGACACCAGAAAGAGATAGTGGTCACCTTCCTGCTTTGAACTGTGTCTATCATGGTCTTTTGACTGTGCTGGGAAAAGCTGCCATGGTCTGAAGCACACACAGGACCAGCGATTTGCATGCTGCCTTGCATTGCTCCCTAACTGTGCTGAGAGCTGGTCTTGCCATACAGAGGATCAAGGCAGCATCCAGTGAGTGCTCGGTGTCTGCTGAGCACAGCCTGAGCCCTTTACATGTATGCCCTTACGTGATGCTTACAAGGTCCCTGTGGGCTTTAAAGTAACACTAGGGAAGCTTGGGTAATTTCCACTAGGTCCAGACAGCAAAGCTGTGGTTTGGATGTTGAATGTCTTCCCTACGGTCTCTGGGTTCAATTCTCAGTCCCCGATTTGGTGCTGTTCTAAAGTGGTGGAGACTCTGAAGGGGGACCTCTCGGGAGGTTTCAGGTTACTGGAGACGGGTCCTTGAAAGGAACTCTGGGGCCTGGTCTCACAGTCTCCTGATGTCATCCCCAGAGGTCAAAAAAGCATGTGTTCCCAGTAAAGTTGATTGGCACCTCCCAAAGAGTGAGCCAAAGAAGCCTTCTCTCTTTCTAAGCTGATCGTCTCATATGTACATCACAGTAACAAAAAGCTAACTGACTCGGCAAATATAAAAATAGTCCTGCTGAGCCTCTACTCTGGTAAAAAGCATAATTGTTTTTTTTTCTAACTATGCACCTGTTTCTACACTGAACTTCGTTTGTTTGTCTGTCTGTCTCTGTTTTGTTTCACGACAGGGTCTCTTCATGTCTCTATGGCTGTTCTGGAACTCACTATGTAGACCATTATGTAAAATGGCCTCAAACTCACAAAGATTCACCTGCCTCTGCCTCCCAAGTGCTGAGATTAAAGGCACGCACCACTATGCCTGGTTTACACTGAGCTAATACCCAGAGAATTCAGGAAAACTCAATATTAAGCCTAAGCTGATAGCCTCATTAGGGGCCGAGAAATAGCACAGCCCCTCTGCTCTGAGAAGTAGGTTTCCAGATCCAGCCAGAGTCCCTCACACAGCTGAGAAGACAGAGATAACCCCTTCTCTGGAGAAGTCAGCCCTGAACCCAGACTCAGGGATCCTGAACAGCTCAGGCAAACAACCCCATGAGAAAAATTAGTCATGTGTGCCTCCCACCCACCCCCAGCAAGGCAAGAGTCAGCATAAATAAGTCATTAGAAACTGAACTCAGAAGCTGAATATAACATGCTTTGTTTAAAGTTTTTACAGAGACAAAAGAGAGTTACAAACAGAGGAAAGTTAAAATTGACCAGATGAGAGAAAGATCCACTGGGCTGTGGGTCAGTGGAAGACAGCTGAGAACCTGCTGTGCAGGCATCGTGGGCGAGGGGCTGGGGAGTGAGTGCACGGCAGCAAAACTTGGTTTTGCCAGTGTAGAGGTTGCTTAGTGTTAATAATATTTACTCTCTTTAATTCTTAGTTATATTGGGCCAGAAGCCGATGACTTTGGATGAATTATCACCTTTTGCTTGGTGGTGTGTATGTGTGTGCATGTTGGGGGTGGGGGAGATTCGGTGAAGGATTTATAGCCAGGACTCCCCTTTCTTAACAGGTAGCCAGAAGCATCTTCCTGGCCAGGGAGCTCATTAACTTTTTGAACCAGAGAGAAAAAAAAGAAAGGGAAAGAATTAAGGTGCTTTATACAGGCAAATGTGCAGACACACACACACATGCAGACACACAGACAGACACACACACACACAGAGACACATACACAAACAGACACACACATATATCCATACACCCACACCCTGGCTGAGCCTGACCGTCTGTCAAAATCAACTCCACAGGTATTCATGCATGCTAACATAATACACACATATACATACATGTACAAATGTATATGAATGGACATATATAGTTGGATGGATGGATGGGACAGAGTCCCCCAAGCCACCATATCATCTTTATTTCCCTTTTGTGGCCTTTTTTTATATCTTCTTAGATAAAAGCTCTTTAGAGAATTACCTCATAGTTGAAATGTTACACAAAATGGGGGTTACAGAAGGATGTGGCTATTAAGGTCTAAGAAGTATTTCACTCTGTAAGTTCAGTTTCATATGGTCTCGCCTTACCAGAGTGCACACCTGTGGCTTCATCCTTGGAGCTGAGTGCTTTTCCTTGAACACAAATGTGTCCCAAGCCTATTTCTCTTTTTAGTGTAATTGTGGAAGATCACTGTGTCTCTTACTGCGCAGCCTTCACTTGCGAATCTCGTCTTGATTTTGACTTTATTTATTTATCTTTCTAGCAAAATCACTAAAGCCATCTATTAAAACTTTCTTAAGATTATGTCAACGAGTCGGGCATGGTGGCTCATGCCTTTAATCCCAGCACTCGGGAGGCAGAGGCAGGCGGATTTCTGAGTTCGAGGCCAGCCTGGTCTACAAAGTGAGTGCCAGGACAGCCAGGGCTACACAGAGAAACCCTGTCTCAAAAAACAAAAACAAACAAACAAAAAAGATTATGTCAACAAAATCAGGAATTCTATAAAATCATTAATTCGCCTACACAGCATTAATTCATGAAAGTTTATCTTTATGTTGATCTGCAGAAAATATGTTCAGTAGGGTGAGCTAATGCCCAGAGATTATTATACTCATTTAATAACAACAGGAAAGGCATATCAGCTGCAAGAAGCAATCCTGAGATGAAGTCTCTTTGGGACCCTTGCCTCATAGAGCTCACCCACCACAGACCATAAAATGTCTGCCTCCAGGAATGGAGGCAGACCTCCAGGAAGGCCACCTGATAGTCTTAGCCTATCCTACATGGCTCCTGACAGGACAGTGCCCACCAGCATATGTGAAGCCATCTTGCTGGCCCCCCTCCTTGCTTTTTATGTGCGTTACATCAAACACTGAAATAACAGTTCTCATAAAAGCCTTTGAGAAAATTGAAAAAGAATGAATGGCTTGTATATAAAGTGATGGCGACCGTCAAGTATCAGAACCAGACTCAAACACAGACTCTCTTAATCTAATTTCCCCCTCCCCTCCTCTCACTTAGGGTTGACCTTAATTTGTGATTGTATTAGGATTCTCTAAAGGAACAATCAATAGGATGCACACACACACACACACACACACACACACACACACCACATCACACATTAAGTGAGCCTGTGTTAAAATAGCAACAGCAGCTGAATCACACATGAGAGGCTGAGAATCTGGAAGTTTCCTGCTTCTTGGGGCTGCGAGCCTCAGCAGTCTCCATCTGGAGAGCTACTGGTCTTTATTTAGTTCACTACTAAATCCTGGAAACATTGGTTCTGGTGTCAATGCAACCGGGTAAACCAGCTCATTGAAAGGGAAGGCCAATAAGAAAAAGGCGCATCTGCTTCTACCATGCCCTTTCTATCTGGGCTGCTACCAGAAGTTGCAGCCGCAGCCACAGTCGCAGTCACGGCCACAGCCACGGCCATGGAGAGTCTGCCCCCAGTGATCAAGACAGTCAGCACAGTTTGTCAGGGAAAACTCCTACCCACTTCCTCCCGTAATAAAGATTTGTGGCAATTTGACAGCAAAACTAATCATAATATTGATTTTGCTGCCTCAGTCCCTGACGTAGCTCTTTTGTTCACTTTCAGTGCCGGGGCTCGAATCCAGTGGGCTGCGTCCCAGATCTTTCTTCTCTGTTTCGGTCTGCGCACATGTGTGTGAGGGTGCGCTTGCCAGCAGACACATGTGGAGACCAATTGCTGCTCCATTTTATTATTTTATTTTATTTTATTTTCGTTTTTTGAGACAGGGTTTCTCTGTATAGTCCTGGCTGTCCTGGAACTCACTCTGTAGACCAGGCTGGCCTCGAACTCAGAAGTCCGCCTGCCTCTGCCTCCCGAGTGCTGGGATTAAAGGCGTGCGCCACCACGCCTGGCTCCATTTTATTTTTGAAATTACATATTTACTTGTGGTTCTCACACATGCCTCGGGAGTGTGGAGGTCAGAGGATAATTTTCATAAATCGGTTTTCTCTTTCCACCAAAGCGGGGGAGGGCGGTGTCCTAGGACTTGAACTTGGACCACTGGAATTAGCTGCAAGCACCCTCAGAAGATTTACTGTGCCGTTTCTCTGCCCTCCCACCCCATATTTTATTTTTGAGTGTCTCTCCCAGAAACTGGAACTCCTCGTTTCAGCTAGACTGAGCACCGATCCCCACTCACCAGCACAGGGGCTACTCGTAGACTAGTCTGGCCTCAAACGCCTAGAAATCTGCAGCCTTTGCCTCCCCAGGGTTAAAGGCATATGTCCCATAGCTGGCTCACCTGGTGTCTCACATTGCTCCTGGGCATCTGGCTCTGGTCCTCCTCTTGTTCAGCAAGTACTTCATCCGATTTCCCAGCAGGACGTCTCCACAACACCCCACTCCTTTTGCTTTATCTTAGAGAGAGAGAGAGAGAGAGAGAGAGAGAGAGAGAGAGAGAGAGAACGGACTTACTAATCACAGACATTTTTTTCCTGGCTGTCCTCATCAAAGGGTTATGTTGCTCCTCACACCTGAGCTCAGCATTACATGGCAACACTCAAAGCAAAACCCACTGTTTACTTCTGCGACTTGTCCCTTGTGTTGGGGGCTGCTGGAGAAGGGGGGCATGAAGGAGAGTCAGAAACTAAAACAGGAGACTAGGACAAGGACAGAGGTGGGTCCCCAAAACCTGCAGGCAGCACCCGGGGCCCTGACACCATTCTTTGTAGGGTCCAGCATTGTAAGGTGCTTTGAGGACATTTGGCTAGAAAGAACAGACACAGACTTTCTTGGATGCCCAGGGAAGAGGGTCACCTACTGTAAAAGGACTGCCTTCTGTTACAATGGCCACCTGTGAGGAGCCTGCTGACCTGTCCCCACTCTGTACTAATGGCTCTGTGCCCATCTCTCTCTTGGGAAGCAGCCCTCTTGCAATCACAGGTCACCTGGACTTAAAGCGGCATTGCGTCTCACCAAACCCTCAGAAATGGAAAACCCTGTGAGTTGAAGTTTCATTTAGGGCAGGCAAGATGGCTCAGTAGGTAAAAGAGCTTGCTGCCAAGCATGACAACCTGGCTTTGATCCTGAGGACCCACACAATTTGAGAGAGAGCTGACTCCCAAAAGTTGTCCTCTGACCTAAACACAATACATACATACATACGTACATACATACGACTTTTAAAGTGTATTTGATCGGATGTGATGACTCACATCTGTAATTTCAGCACTTAGGGGATTTGAGCAAATCTAGGATATGTAGAAAGACCCAGCATCATAGAAGAAAAAGAAATGTACTAAATACCCCTAACCTATCAAATATCCACCCAGCTTACCTCAAACAAGCTCAGAACACTTTCCGAGCCTGCAGCAGGGCAGAAGCACCCCACACAAAGCCTGTTTGTAGTCAACTTAGCCAACTGTGAATGTTTCCTCTTTTGAAAACTAGTCCAATAGCACCCAAGTCACACACGTTCACAGAGAACTCAGTTAGATGGTACACCAGGAAGCAGCTGGCGCCTCATCCTTAGCCAGATCTTGGAGATGCTGTGGTCATGAGCCCTCCTCGCCAGCTGCAGTCCGCCTGTGCACTTGACCATCAATTTCACTGTCACATGCTTAAAAGAGAAAGAATTTTTTTAAAAGCTGCTAATGGACTAGAGAAATGACTCCTCAGTCATTAAGAGCACTATCTGCTCATCCAGAGATCCCACGTTCCATTCCCAGTACCCACAGCATAGCCTACAATGGTCTGTAACTCCAGTTCTAAGGGCTCTGCTGCCCTCTTCTGGCCTCTGTGGGTACCAGGCACAAAAGTGGAGCATGGGCTTACAGGTAAGCAAAATACCCACACAGATTAAAAGAAAAAAGTTAAATAATAAAACTTGATCTTTAAAAGGTTTTGGTGTCTAGTTATTGTACATAGTTATGGGTTATATAAAGAATTCCTCATGAAGTGTACTGGCACTATTGACCCTGCCCATCCATCCCCTCTCCTTACAGCCTGCCCAGTGGTTCCCTTCCTCCCCCCCAAGCAACTCCATTTCCACTTTCATGTCATATATAAGACTAGAATGGTCCCATTCCAGCTGATGCTAATGAGAGTCCAGACTCTCCAACAGCCCTCAGCATGCTCAAGGGTCCTGGAGTGTGTGTGTGTGTGTGTGTGTGTGTGTGTGTGTGTGTGTGTGGTGGGGGGGATTGTTGAACCAATGATGAAGGTGAATCTTATCTTCTCTCCCAGGATCTTTATTGGAGTGTTTTGTTGTTGTTGTTGTTGTTGTGACAGCTTATTTGTGTGTTTGTTGCAGGATATTTGATTACACTCTAAGCCCTGAGATTGTGTTATTTACTGAAAAAAAACAAAAAACAAAAAACTTCTAGCTGTGGTGTGGCTTACTCACCTTTAATCCCTCTGGCTGGAATACAGACACATTTAGTACACACGTTTAAGCCCAAACAATGAAGGTAAAGTTAGTTTGTAGATGGAAGCACTGGTGTTTGAAAGTGATGTCTAATTGAGTGGCAGACAAAGTGATGAATCAGAGAAAGATTTGACAGAATAGGCTATGCCCAACTCTCAGGAGAACAGAGAGGGAAGCTACCCAAGGGTCAGTGCAGAGAGGAGGAGGAGGGGAAGGAGGAGGCAGTTTTTACCTGGAGAATTGTACAGAGACAGGTTGAAAGTAAAGAACAAGCTAGACATGGGTGAAGACAGAGCAAGCCAGAGAATGAGAAGAAGCCAGAAGATTAGAACAGATTGCCAGAGTTAGGATGAGGTCAAGCAGAGCACTTCAGGAGAGGCCAAGAGAGAGAGAGAGAGAAGCCAGAGAGAATCAGCCTGGACAGGAGTTTGAGCCAGAACAGCTGAGTAGAACCAGCCAGAGTTCATAAAGAACTAAAAGGGTGATCTTATTCAGCAGTAAGTCTCAGGGGGTGAAAACATTCTAGGCCTAGATTAGACTGTACGAAGGCTAGAAGCTTCCAGGACCAGGCCTAGGTTTGCAGACTGAGTCAGTAAGCCTCTGAGACGACAATTACATCAGGCAAATAAAAGTTATCATTACAGGGTTTGTCTGTTTGGGGGTTTTGTTTGTTTTTAAATAAAAGAAAGCAGCATATTTGTATTCCAGAAGC
Organism: Mus caroli; assembly: GCF_978045245.1. Taxonomy (NCBI): domain Eukaryota; kingdom Metazoa; phylum Chordata; class Mammalia; order Rodentia; family Muridae; genus Mus; species Mus caroli. The sequence continues at coordinate 188,817,276 of NW_028227256.1, forward strand.
CATGGCTCAAGTGTGCTGTTTACCATCTGTCAGGGAACCACCCTCTAGGGCTGGCCCTCCCTCAGAGCTGGCCAGGAGTTACCAGCTAAGAGAGAAGGCAGAATGACAGTCAAGGATGTCCACATCTTGCTAGGGAGCAGCTTAAGGCAGTAGAGACCAAGTGCCAAGGGCTGAGAATGAGTGGGTCGAGGGTCAGCTAAAGTGGAGGAAGGTGGGCCAGGAACAATCCCGCAAGGCTGAGGAGGGTCGGCAGTAGAAGGCATTATGACAGGAGCAGTGTCCCTAAAAAAACGCAGCAAATCAGAGCTGTGTCTGTAAAGTCAGGACTGTCTGAAACCGAAGGAGAAAGTCCCGGGGAGGCTGCATTCTCTGCTGAATTAAAACTAAAAGCAAAACCACCGGGCAGAATGAGGAGATGTTGATAGGATGAGACTCAGAACCAGGGTCTTAAACCGCATTTTCTGAACAGGTCATGAAGCTGCCATGCATATTAGGGCTTCCTGGGTGGATAGGGTGCTCAGCTCTATCACTGAGTTGCTGCTGAATCCTGGCCATGCCCTCACCCCTCTCAGGGATTTGGGCTACAAAATGAGGGTGAATCAGGTCCCTAATGCTACACTTGTGTTTTACAACAGAACCATCTGAAAGAGAAAAAAAAAAGTCTCAATGTCCAGGCTATAGCCTGTGGCCATGAAATCAAAATTGTCAGGGATGGGATTCACACTCAGCATTGAAGCCAATTAAGTTTGGAGCCCAGAGACCTGTGCGGTCTCTAAAGGTCTCAACCAGCCCTGTGGTCCATAGAGCCTTAGGGAAATGAGAGGGGTCTCTGGGGCCAGTCATCATGAGAGGCAAGACAGGGACCAGACACTATCCCTAGAGTCACAACAGTAAATTAATTGGGATTTTCAAGTGGGCAGCAGCTTACTGCCTATTCTGGCAAGTTGTTTTTCTGTTTTAGTCATTATATCGTTGTTTTCTGCGCACCTACTATGTGCCTGATGCTGGACCAGGTACTAAGGATCCAACAGTACACGGATCAGGTATCAGCTTTTGATTCCTGGGACAGCCCTGGAACCAAGAGGCTGCAGTCGAGAGAGAGTAAGGACCTATGGTGAGGACCTACCGACCGCGAGCGAGATCTCCACACTCTGTTCCTCTAACATTTGGATTGAGCAAATAATCCTAGGATTATTGATCCCAAACAAATCCAGCGTGTCTTCCCAGCTGGAGTGCAGCTGTCACCTGGCGACTGGCCTGTTTGGGAAAGTGACAGTAAAGATCAGACATCTTCCTCCCCTAGAAACCTTCAGCACGGGACCTTGAGCACAGCACAGGCCCATCTTCCTGCAGTCCGCACCTGCCTCATAGGGTCTAACAGTTCTTCCTTCAGCTATCTTTAACATGGAGTGAAGAAGTAAGGACTTAATGAGGACAGAACAGTCCGTGGTGGGCATGAAGCAAGCTTGCTCAGCTAAGGGTGACATAGAGACCGTCAAGAGTGGAACGAGTACTCAGAATCTTTCTCCCTTCCGGTCAGAGAGGGGCCACATCCGGTCAGAGATGCTGTGGATGTGTTGAAGGTGGGGCAGATTCAGGTAGGTCCTGAATCATAATGGCTTTTTTCCCCCTTGTGGGCGTCAAGAGAAGTGTTTTGCTTCGTGCATTCATTCTAGCGCCAGGGGTACCATCCTCTTCAAGATGGCACAAGATGAGCAGAGTCAGGCGCGTGGCTCTTGAGGCCAGTTTGCACTGCAGAGCCTGGGAAAGGTAGGTAGGTGCCCAGAAGTGTGGAGAGGCCTCTCGACCTTCTGGCTTCCGTCTCCCTATTTCAGGAACTCGGTACTAGAGGTAGCTGTCCTGTCTGGGATGACACCCTCCTCCTCTGTGACCTTCTCCTGTTACTTCTCTCCTCTTTCTGCTCTCTCTCTCCATGGTGTCTGCCCACTACTGAGGCCTCCTGTGTGAAAGAACTGCTTGATTGTTTAGCCTCTGAGGCCTTAGGTGGAGCGTCCTCTTGGGATCCAGAGATGAGGGCTGTCAATAAAGGGAGTTGTGGGCAGATGAAAGAATGTACCTCTTCCTATGAGAATCTAGGGTAGGAGAGACTGCAGGGCCGTCAGCTCCTACCTGAGCAGCAGTGGCCACTTTACCCAAGAACCGGTTAGAAATGCAAGCATTCAGTCGTGGTCCAGGTCACAGAGACAGACGCTCACTCAGTCCAGAAAGGTGAGTAGCCTGCCGGAAGACAGAGCAGAAGTGCCCGTTTCGCTGAGCTTCCATCTCAGAGACAGATCCCCACCGGGGATAGAAAAAGTATTTCTCACTGCCACCTAGTGCCCTAGGAGGAAGGACAGTCCCATTCCTGGTTCTGAGATCTGAGTTGGGGGTGCAGAGGCAAGACTAGGCAATGAGCTCTGTAAGGGAGTAGGAGAGCCACAGCCCAGAGTCGGGCACACAGGTCTGCCTAGAGGGTAAGTTTTAAAGATCTGAACTGGAGTCAGATCTAAACCCATATACCCAAAGCCTGTTTCCGGGATTGCAAAACAACTGTGCTCTGTCTCAGGAGACAGGTGCAGCGGGCTGTGATGACCACCTAGGGTCAGACTCCAAAATGCTGCCTCTATCCTCAGTGGGACTTGCTTGGCCTCTGTCAGGGACATGTGGCCCCTGGGGAAAGGAATAGGCAGGGTAGGTGCAGAAGGAGTGAAAGTGAGATGGTTCTTCCGGGCACAGTGTTCTTCCTCCCTCCTAGTTGTGTACCACACAGTGGGGTGGAACCCTGGGCTCAAGGAGTGGAGAGGGTCCGGAGACAGAGGGGTGCTCAGGTACAACAGGAGGACCACATGCTGTCACTGTCGGATTTTCACTGGAGAGTCTGGACGCTCCAAGGTGGATACCTGCCCTGTCCTGTCCAGAGGGACCTGGAAAGCAGTGTCTTTGAGGCATGCTGCTCTGAAGACAACTCCACGTGACCACCTTTAAAGCACTCCTACCCGACTCCCAGCAGGCAGATGGCGAGACTCAGCTCAAAGTCATACCCTCGTAAGAGACAGATATTTATCCTAGGATCTAAAACCAAAGCTTGGAATCTACTCAACATGTCACATGCTGTTCTCTCTTCCTCTGAAGACAGCATCCAGTTGGGCCTGTCAATCACCTGGCCAGGAGCCCACCTGCTCCTCCCTCCCCACACCAGGAAAGCTGATTGACCTGAAGCCATGCTAGGAGGATGGGCAGAATAACTATTCCTTTTATGAATGTACTTTCTCTAGTCTTAATTCAGGAAATGTGACTCTTCATTGTCTATCTTTTTACATCTCTGTCTTGGGTCCTGGCCCAAAGCCTGAGTGTGCTTTCCCCGACAGTCTGGACTTTATTGCTCTTTCTTTGAAGCCCTCCCTCCGCCTCCTCTACCTTTTCTAATCTATTCCTGTCCCAGCAGCTGCCAGGCCTTACAGATTCCCAACCCTGTTGTTTGTCTCCTAAACTCTCAATTTTTCTGGTTCGTTTTTAAAACTCGTTCATTCGTGACACTAGGAACCCAAACCACAAAGAAACCCCTGGGCTCCCTGATAACACTTGGAGCTTGCTCCTGCTTCATCGAAAAACCCTGATGCTGATCCCTGACTTCCACATATACATACACACATGCATGTGCAGATGAACATGTTATGTATGTGCAAAGGACAGAATGCAGGAGGGGAGGCAGAGGCAGAGGTGGCAGAGGCAGAGGGGCAGAGGGGCAGAGGGGCAGAGAGGCAGAGAGGCAGAGAGGCAGAGAGGCAGAGAGAGAGGCAGAGGCAGAGAGACAGAGAGGCAGAGAGAGGCAGAGAGAGGCAGAGGCAGAAGAAAGGAGATGTATTCTGTGTGGCCACATTGGGAAGAAGAACAAGAAAGGTCAGGTGATGCCCTTAGCCAGTCTCCCGGGAGAAGATGTATGCATAACTAAATAGCCAGGGTCAAGATGTGTCCCCCCCCACCCCATTGCTGACCCACCATTGTCTCAGTTCCAGTGACTCTTCAAGCAAGTGGCCAGACCTTTATGAAATCCCTGTCTTGGAAACACCCTGGCTGGTACCAGAGCCTCAACCTTGCCTTTCTCCAGCATTAGTCTTTAACATTATGAGGAGGTTCATTGTTTCAATAGTCTGACAGCTGAAGGGAGGGACACAGAGTTTCTTTAGACTATTTCTTTCTTGTCAGGACAATTATAGGATAGATGGTGTCCCCAAAGGGGCAAGGAACAGCTCAGCCATCAGGAATCCTGACTATGATGCCCAGCTGTCTGAGCCTGATGGACTAGGCTACAGATACCCCACTGTGTCCAGAGTCCACCACATGGACAAATTACTGAAGATTTAAGAGAGTTCTAAACATATCTCTTCACAAGCAGGCATGAACACAAACATAAGCAAAGTTTCAGCAATGTTCTGTCCTCAAAGGGTGGAAGGAACATTAGCTTGGGACTCTGACTTGGGAGTAGCTAGCCACGGTTCACTGGGCTTTTCCTTCCAGAGGGCAAATTAGAGACTCATTATCGTGACTGGCTGTCGTCATAACTGGAAGGTCACAGAGCTCTCTCCACTTGGCTAATCACTGACTCCGATCCCTGCTGCTAGCCTGGAGGATGGGGTGAGTGTAGAAGAGGGACAACCTCCAGGGCAACTTGGGCAGCTGTCCAAACCTGGCATCAATCCAGCTCCTACTTGAAGCTGCCTCTGTGGGATAATAGGATAGATCAGTGCCTGATGCTGCTGGCCCGAAGCTGGGGCTACTATTGGCCACTATTACACAAGGCTGACCCGACAGTCCCTCTCTCAGGAGCTCCCAAGACTGGGACCCTTGTCTGACTTCCTGCCTTTATGACTATACAACATGTAGCAAAGTGGGCACCCACTTTTTTGCCCAGTGGTTCTCAATCAGTGAGAATCCAAAAGAAGAAGAAAACTGAGATAGGGTCTCATATATCCCAGCCTCCAGCTCAGTTGAGGATGACCTTGAACTTGTGGTCTTTCTGCCTCCACCTACTAAATGCTAGGTAGGTTATAATTGTGCACTACCATGCCCAGTTTATGAGATGCTGAGGAACAAACCCAGGCTTTCCTGCATGCTAGGAAAGCCCTCCACCAACTGAGCTACACCCCAGCCTTCCAAAGTTTTTCTTTTTTTAATAAGAGGCACTAGGGGTTACATGTGCCAAAAGATGGAAGTGGTGGTACCAGAAAACAGTCCAGGTGCATATGCCCAGAGTTTAGTTGGCTGTTAGGCTGGGGACTGAGAGGCAGGCAATACCAAAGAGGAACCCGTGGAGATTTTGTTCCTTACGCTGCTACCAGCTCCAGCCTGGAGTGCATCTGAGGCCAGGGTCATAAAGGAACCCACACTGCACCACAGTCGGTCTCCAGATCAAGGCCAGGAGCACTGTCTTGTCCAACCTTCTGGGTGATTCAAGGCAGAGACAGAGGCAGGCTCATTCCTCTAGCAGGGACTCCAAGATTTTAGAGGTGGCTTGCCCTTTCTTTGTGTCAATACACTTCTCTCCTCAAACAATTCATAACACGACCAGTAGAGGCTGTGCTTTCCCAACTGCTGAAGTGAGAATGGCTAGCCAGGCTTTTCTGACAGACTTTTTCTGTCTTGGAAAAGTTGTATGTAGTTGCAGTTCTGACAGATGGATTTCAGATCCAATGTGTCTGGCCTCACCATCTCCTACTGGATAGTAGGACTATCTTTTGTTTTTTTGTTTGTTTGTTGTTTTGTCTTTTGGGGCTTTTGTTTTTGTTTTGTTTTCAAGACAGGGTTTCTCTGTATAACAGCCCTGCTGTCCTGGAACTTGCTTCATAGACCAGGTTAGCCTCAAACTCACAGAGTGCTGGGATTAAAGGTGTGTGTCACCATGTTCAGCTTATACATTTTAATTTTCTGTGTATGGGTGTTTTTCCTGCGTGTATATCTGCGAGCCACAAGCATGCAGTGCCCACAGAGGCCAGAAAAGGATGTTCTGTCCTCTGAGACTGGAGCTGTGAGCCACGATGTAGATTCTGGGAATTGAAGCCAGGTCCTCTGGAAAGCAGATAGTACTCCTACCTGCTAAGCCATCTCTCCAGTCCTGACAGTAGGGCTATCTATCTGAGCGTTATCGCTTGGGCCCACACCAATCACCTGGATCACATTTGAGGCGGTTACCTGCCTTTCCTGTCTCACTGAATTGGAAAGCTAAGAGAAGGTCTTTATAGTATTTTGTTTCGTTTTAAGAAATGTTTAAGAAATGCAGGTTCAAGAGGGACACTGAGATGAACTGCTGGGAGTAAAGAGTTTATTAAAGCATCACGAGCAGAGAGATAGACAACAGTATGACAGGAACTCTGAGGACAGGAAGCAGGGTTCTGAGGCACACAGGCGTGGGAATCTCTCTCTCTCTCTCTCTCTCTCTCTCTCTCTGTGTGTGTGTGTGTGTGTGTGTGTGTGTGTGTGTGCGCGTCTCTCTCTCTCTCTCTCTCTCTCTGTCTTGATTTTTTGAGACAGGGTTTCTCTATGTAGCCATGGCTGTCTCAGAACTTGCTCTGTAGACCAGGCTAGCCTCAGACTCACAAAGATCCACTTACCTCTGCCTCTAAGTGTTAGGATTAGGGTTATGCACCACCATGCCTGGCTTCAGTTTTTTCTTTAGTCCTGTATTATGGGTTATACAACAATTGTAAGAACCATTATTTCTGGATCACAAGAGGACCTAAGCTTTGTTCCTTTGCTGCTCAGGTCCCTTGGCCACCATCTCCTGAGTGCGTATGTCACCAGGTCTTCTGAATTTGTTTTGTGCGCCTTGTGTGACATATATGGAAATGGCTAGATACTGTGGTCTATTTATTAGCAGCTATTTATAAACAAGAACAGATTAATACGCTACCACACCATGCCTCTCAAATCAGCCAAACTGCTTCTTACATGTGGATATCACCACAAGAGCACAGTGGGCCAGCATCACTGAGAGGCAGTTTATATGCCTTCTGCAGAAAAATAATCCTCACAAACTAGTAATATTAACAAAAAAAAAAAAGGATCAGGTTTCAAGACTCAGGCTCCCCAGTGTTTTCATAACACATTTTATGGTATACTGGGGAGTGCTTAAGAAGCAGCCGAGGTGCCGGACAGTGGTGGCGCATGCCTTTAATCCCAGCACTTGGGAGGCAGAAGCAGGCAGATTTCTGAGTTGGAGGCCAGCCTGGTCTACAGAGTGAGTTCCAGGGCAGCCAGGGCTACCCAGAGAAACCCTGTCTCGGAAAATAAAAAAAAAAAAAAAAAAAAAAAGAAGCAGCCGAGGCAGGAAGATGACACAGCATCATGAGGCTCACAGTATCAAGTGTTACATACATATGACCAGTCAGCTTCACAAGACTAAACAAAGTGCCTAAGATGGAATCATCTGGGCTCCAAAGGATATATGTGGGCCCTTTCATTCCAGTTTGGCTACCATCAGCATGCGAAGCCCCTCTCTTGAGATAGCTCCACTTCCTACATGCCTCTCTCCTAAGGTATGTGCCGTGGTTTTGGCATCTCCAGTATTCCGTGATATCCATGCTACTTAGGCATCATCTTGACCTCACAGAATGGCTTCCATGCAGGGATTACAACTCCGCCACACATGGACTAGCCTTTGCGGCTCTCTGAAACTATGAACCAGCTCTTGTGAGCCTCTCAACCTTGAGTCTTTCATGCTTGGAAAAAAAAAAAAAAACAATAACAAGGGGACAGTGATGTCAACATTGTTGCCATCTTGTGATGGAGCCTGATCCACTTTGACCTGCCGAAGCACACTGTGTGTGTTGTCTCTGGAGGAGACATTTTCCTAGGGGGTTGCTTTCCAGGAGTAAGGAACCCCCTCCACCTTCTAATCTGAGCTTTCTCTTTTAAAATGAATATGTATCTTTATAAGTTGCAGCCTTAGCTGAGTGGTGTCTTCTGTTGAGGCCAACTTGCCCCACTGCGAGGCATAGGGTTTATCTTTAACAATTACAGACTCTTATTTAGCATTCATATTGGTTGCAAATTTAAACTTTCTCCACCAAAATGCATATTTTTAAATTATTATTTTTATTTATTTATTTATTTATTTATTTTTGCCTAACTTTTTGATTCTTTCTACTATGGGCCTGGATATATTTAAATTTAGCCTGACACAAAATTTCAGGGCATGGTAAGAACAAAGCTAAATTTTTGGACAGAATATACCAAGAATCATGTCTAGTTTTGTTCTCCAAAAAAGTCTTTATTCCTCTTTGAAACCTCATAAATCTCTGCATTTGTCTCAACCTGGTGTTCCAAACCCCTGCCAGAACGACACACTAAGCTATCTTTTCAGCATTCAAAGGGTTTTTTAGCTTCAAATCCCAAACTCTTCTACATTCTTGCTGTAAACCAGTTCCAAAGACCTGAGAACTACATAGTCAGGTTCATCACAGTAGCAACCCCACTCCTGGTACCAATTGTACATCTCAGTTATATTTCCTATTGGTGTGCAAAATATCTTGACAAAAGCAACTTAAGGGAGAAAAGGTTTATTTGGGTTCACAGTTTGAGGGTATAGACCATCATAGCAGTTCTGGTAGCAAGAGTTTAAGATAACTGATTACATTGTATCAGCAATGAAGAAGCAGAGAATGGGGCCTGGAGAAATGTTTCTGCAGTTAAAAGAACTGGCTGCTCTTCCAGAGGTCCTGAGTTCAATTCCCAGCAACCACATGGTAGCTCACAACCATCTGTAATGGGATCTGATGCCCTCTTCTGGTGTGCAGGTGTACATACAGAACTCACATACATTAAACAAACAAGAAAATAAATCTTAGCAAAGAGTGCTGAATACTTATTCAGCTAGCTTTCTCTTGTTTATGCAGCCCAGGACTATAGGCCAAGGAATGCTGACACCCTGTCTTAGGGTTTTACTGCTGTGAACAGACACCATGACCAAGGCAAGTCTTATAAAAAACAACATTTAATTGGGGCTGGCTTACATGTTCAGAGGTTCAGTCCATTATCATCAAGGTGGGAGCATGGCAGTATCCAGGCAGGCATGGCACAGGAGGAACTGAGAGTTCTATGTCTTCATCCAAAGGCTGCTAGTGGAAGACTGACTCCTAGGCAACTAGGGTGAGGATCTTGAGCCTACACCCACAGAGGAACACCTACTCCAACCAGGTCACACCTCCAAATGGTGCCACTCCCTGACCCAAGAATATACAAACCATTACACACCCATATATTTAAAATGGTCTTCCCTTCCATCTCAGTTAACCTGATCAAGATAACCTCTCATAGGTATCTCCAGATGTTTGTCTCTTTGGTGATTGTAGTGTAGAGCCTGTCAGGTTAACACTCAACATAACTTAATGAGCAGAGAGATCATGGAAAGTGGAGCATGAGGCAGCTGATCACACTGCATCCACAGCCAGGAAGCAGGGGAATAGACATGCTGAAATTCAGCTCACTTATTCCTGTAATTCAGTCTGGGACCTGACTCATCAGTGGTGCTACCCACATCTGAGTGAGTCTTTCATCTTCAGTTCAGCATTTCTGGGAACAGCATCACAGATATACCCAGAGGTGTGTTTCCTCAGTGATTCTTAAGTCCATTCCAGTCAACAAAGAGTTGACATCACGCCGGGCGTGGTGGCGCATGCCTTTAATCCCAGCACTTAGGAGGCAGAGGCAGGCGGATTTCTGAGTTCGAGGCCAGCCTGGTCTACAAAGTGAGTTCCAGGATAGTCAAGGCTATATAGAGAAACCCTGTCTCATAACAAAACAAAACAAAACAAAACAAAACAAAACAAAACAAAACAAAGAGTTGACATCATAATTCCACTCCCTAGCACCTTGACACCCAAACACATCCCTTTATTATTTACTTAGGTTTGAGAGGAATATATATATATATATATATATATATATATATATATACACACACACACACACAGACCTTAACTTCTTTTTTACCATGTTCTTCAACTTTATTCAATTACATTATTATCAATATCCTAGAAGTATATAACATATTAAAAATAATTTCATGCTATCAAAAGATGTTTACTTTATTCCTGTTTGTCTTCATTCCAGGCCACATAGACAAGTAACCAGATTCATGTGAAAACAAACAACGCTAACAGTTGCAGCATAAAAATAGCTGTCTCTACCGGACATCCTGAGGGTACCTTCAAATATATAAGATTCAGTTGTAAAATACAACCCAATAGGAACTGTGACAGTTAAAGCTGTGCACAACAGGCATGGCTTCAGGGTTGAAGCTAAGGCTGAAGCATGTCCAATATTCACTTCACCAAGTCATTCAACAGTGTGGTAGCGGCAGCAGATGCCAGGTAATTTGCGGGGCTCTGGGAGGGTGACAGTACTTGGCAGGTCGCCCACCCAGAGCCTTGCATTTCTGATGCTTCAGTCACACACCACCAAACCCAGTCTCTGCTGTGCTGGGACTAAGTGAGGTTTTAATACAAGATACATGAGTCCTCTATCAACTTAGTTACAGTCCCCACCCCAAATGCTTTGCTTTAAATAATAGCATTCTGTCCTTGTACCCTATCATCTTATAATGCAAAATGCATTTAATCCATCTCTAAAAGTCTCCATAGTTCTTTGGTTTTTTTTTTTTTTTCTTTTTTTCTTTTTTTGGTTTTTCGAGACAGGGTTTCTCTGTATAACCCTGGCTATCCTGGAACTCACTCTGTAGACCAGGCTTGCCTTGAACTCAGAAATCCACCTGCCTCTGCCTCTGCCTCTGCCTCTGCCTCTGCCTCTGCCTCTGCCTCTGCCTCTGCCTCTGCCTCCCAAGTGCTGGGACCAAAGGCATGCGCCACCACTGCCCGGCTCCATAGTTCTTTAACAGCCTTAACACTTTCAAAAGTCTAAACTCTTTTCTGAGATTTAATACTATCTTCCCCTGCCCCCCCCCCAGGGTCCAAACATGAGTCTTTATTGGCTTTGGCTATTTCAGGGGGATAAAGTGGGAGCCATGGGTGGTACCAATACCAGACTTCATCGGCTTCATCCAGGTAGTAGCCGATCAACTCGGTTTGATCTCCACCTGGTTGAAAGGTCTTGCCATTGTACATACCCACCATGCTGCCTACCATCTCTGGCAGCATGATCATGTCCTTCAGGTGCGTCTTCACCACCTCGGGCTTCTCCATGGGTGGCGCCTCCTTCTTGGCCTTTCTCAAGTGCCTGAGTAGTGAGTGCTGCTTCGATCGTAGGCCACAGTTCAGGCACTGCTTTCTGGCAGGTGCTGCCCAACTGCTTCAGCTGCTCACAGGACATGTCCAGCAGCTGGTCCAGGTACACGCCACCATAAGTGAACTGGCAGAAGGTTCACTTCTTCTGCTCCACTTCAGCCATCTTGGTGGTTGCTTGAAAAAGGAAGTGTTGGTTGCATCTGCCTAATACTACCTTTTAATTGAGCCCTATAAAATCACAAACAAGTTACATACATCTGTGCTGCAATGGAATCAACGCCTCCATTCCAAAAGGAGGATTAAGGACCTCGTCGTAAGGAAAGACTACGGCAAGACCATAGCCTGGAAGGGAAAGCAGCAATCCTGAAGCTCTGTGTTCAGCATCTGGGGCTAGTGACAGAATCATCTGGCTTCTAAAGGACTTGGGAAGCTCTGCCTCTCTCTTGAGCCAACTTGATCCTGGCCTACAACTTTCCCTGGCAGAAATCCCGTGGTTCTGGCATCTCTAATATCCTGGACTCTCCCCTGCAATTGAGGCTTCCTTTGAGTCTCATTCAGTGGCCTCACGGGATCTTCTCATGGCCTCTGACTCGGTCACACACTGTCTTAGGTCAGTGGCTGTCTGAACACACAAGACTCCACAACTCTTTCAGTCTCGAATTCTTCATACCTATAAAACCAGAACCAGAGGAACAGCAGTACAAAATTCTACAGCCAGCAGAGGGCGTAGGCCCCCACTGGACTACAGCTGCACCATGTTCCGTATGCTGACCCTGGGGAAATACTGACCTAGGCAGTTTGGTTTTTAATTTCATTTTTACAATGAATTAACTTTGTCCTGATAATCTCTGACTCCCTGGAACCACAGTCGCAGCAGCTTCTGCACCATGATGATGCTGGGGAGAGCTTGCTTATGGAGCTGCTCTCTAGGAGCAGGCAAGTCCCAAGGCTCTGGGCTTAGTGGGCGCAGCGTTGACCTCCAGGCTCCACTGCCACTGCGCGGAGCAGAGAGGACACCTTCTGTAATCACTCAATTAGTAATTGTAATCAATCAATCAGTCGCTCTCTCAGTTACAGCCTCCCTGCCAGTGCTAACTAGACTGAAACCTTAAGATTCCCAGGGCTTCTCTATTCCTTCAACTGCACAACCTCCACTTCTTCCCTCCCCCCTTGTTACTTTTTCATCGGGGACCTGAGTAAGGATACTTAATTGATGAAGAACATTCAGTGCTATGCTCTTTTTAAATTTCCTTCACCAAAGAAAGTGCGGAACATTTTTGTTTTTTATATGCATCTGTGTTTTGCCTGTATCTATGTCAGTGTGAGGTTTGTCAGGTACCCTAGAATTAGAGTCACAGGCGGTTGTGGGTGCTTGAAATTGAACCAGGTCCCCTGGAAGAGCAGCCAGGGCTCTTATCCACCGAGCCATCTCTCCAGCACCTTAATACAATATTTTTAAACTGAGAATTTCATATAATATATTTGATCATCCCTCCCATTCCTCTCCAGCTCCTGACCCCTACCAGCATCAGATCCTCTTGTTTTAGTCTATTGCTTAGCCTTATGCAATTCTTAGGTTACAGGCAGAACGCAGCCAGATTCTTTGTTAAATATTCCATGATGGGCCTCTAGCCCCAGTTCTAAAAAACGTCCTTGCTCCCCCTCTGAAATCTCAGGAGCGGAGCCTCCACTGTTCGCACTGCTCAGCGTTACTGCCTTCCAAGCTTCTCTTGGCACAGCCCGATAAGCTCTGCTGATGGCATTATGGTTCCAGAGGCATAGGGGAAAGACAACAGTCACGGAGAGGATGGCAGCAGCAACAGGAAGCTAGCTGTTCAGCCTCATCTACACACAGAAAAACACACAAGTAGGTCAAGACTATCGACCCTTAACCCAGTGACACACTTCCCAAACAGCACCAGCAACTGGGACCAAGTACTCAAACTCATGAGCCTATGGCAGTCATTTCTCATTCAACCACAACACTGTGTTTATTTAAAACAAGGGTTTTCTCTGGATTTGATACCAGCACTGCAAATAAACAAGCATTATAAACTCCTGCTCAGGAAATGCCCAGATCTCAGCTTGTTTTGGAGCTTGTTACTGGATTACTACTGTTTTCATTTGTGCCGTTGTGTTTCCTTAATTGGCTTTTAATTTTATTTTAAATAATCATTAAATTTCTGAGACAGGGTCTCATGTAGCCCAGGCTGGCCTCAGACTCACTGCAAAGCTGAAGAGGACCCTGAACCTTGACCTTTCTGCCTCTCAAATGCTGGGAGACAGGCGTGAACTACCAAACCCAACTTAATTTTTATTCTTTCAAGATTTCCACTGCTGCAAATATATAAGAAACCACACCTTTTATAGCTGAAAAAGTTTTTAAGGCTTGTTTTTGTTTTTTTGTTTCTTCCAAGATAGGGTTTTTCTGTGTAACAGCCCAGGTTTTCCTGGAACTCAATTCAGGCTGGCCTCAAACTCAGAGATCCATCTGCCTCTGAGGTATGGACCACCAGGCCCCACTAGTTTATTTTTTTAATTTGGGGTGTGTGTGTGTGTGTACACGTGCTGCTGGCTCATGCATGCAAATGCTACAGATCATGCATGGTAGTCAGAAGACATCTTGAGTGAGTCAGTTCTCTCCTCTGGCCACATGGGTCCTGGGGATTAACCTCAGGTTGCCAGGCTGGCAGCACCTTACCCACTGTGAGGGTTTGTATGGGCTTGGGCTAGGGAGTGGCACTATTAGAAGGTATGGCCTTGTTAGAGTAGGTGTGTCACTGTGGGTGTGAGCTTAAGACCCTCATTCTAGCTGCCTGGAAGTCGTCTTCCTCCACTAGCAGCTTTCAGATGAAGATGTAGAACTCTCAGCTCTGCCTATACCAAGCCTGTTTAGATACTGCTCTGCTCCCACCCTGATGATACTGGACTGAGTCTCTGAACCTGTAAGCCATCCTCAATTAAATGTTGTCCTTATAAGAGCTGCCTTGGTCATGCTATCTATTCACAGCAGTAAAACCCTAACTAAGACACTCGCTGAGCCATGCCTCTGCCCCCCCCCCTCCAGGCTTTACTGACAACTGTTTAGGAGAGAAATGCATAAACGACAACTTCAGCCTGGCTAGGGATTTTAAGGCTCAGACATTCCCTGTGGATTTAACTGCCCTTACATATCTTGTTCCCTTTTGTCTTCTCTCCATCCTGAAAAGCCAGGCCACTTCCTGTTTGCTTTCTCTAGTTTGGGCACTTTCTAATACTGCTCAGTTGAGCCATACTCGTAGTCTCTATCTATGTGGACTTGTGGATGTACCTGGAAAACCAGCTTGATCAAGTATACAGAATATTGAGGTGTCCATGGTCCACAGGCAAGGAGTCCCAAGTGGCTTCCGGATGGAGCCGAGAGTCTCCCTGGTTCTCCTTTCCTGCTTCTGGCCTTCTCTGACATTCAGCTATACCAATCACCTCAATAGTCTGGCTGGACTAAGCCAGAGAAGGGCCAGTTAGACAGCATCTACAGAGTGATGGAGTGTTTGCTCCGTGCTTTCTGATGAATTCTTTCTTGTCACTGTGCTGTGCCGCTGTGGTGGGAGGATGGGGTTAATGTGAACTTAACCTGCCTTTGACTGAGTTTCTGCTGGAACTCTGCTGAAAGCTCTTCACTGGACCCCCAACAAAAGCGCAATCTATGAAGTCTTGATTTTTTGTTTGTTTTAAATCATACACACGTGTGCGGGCGTGTACATGAGTGCAGTTGCCCAGGGAGGCCACAAGAGAATGGTGGATCCCTGGGACAGTGGTGACCACGCCTGATGTGGATATTAGGAACAAAACTCAAGTCCTCTACAGGAGCAGTGCACACTCCTAACTGCTGAGCCTCTTTCCCAGCTTACTCTTACATTATTTTAAAGTGAATACAACATTTTATTTTCTATTGAGTACTGATAACAGTGGGCTCCATTCTTCTATGGCTGTCTCTAAGACCATATGATCGCTTTCTAACTTCCCACACATATCAGACACCAGGATTTGTTTTTAAAGGACATATAAAATTAGCACTAAAAAAATAAATTTATTTTAAGTATGAAATAATGAAGAACAGGCACATAGAGAAATTATAATAGTAGCAAAATAAGAACAGGAATGAAGACATCGGACATAGGTGCCATTCCAGTTGCTAACATAAACATTTTCAAAGATATTATTCCAACAATCTCAATAGACAAAAGCTATGTCACAACATTTACAGATGCAACAGCTTCTGAAACCGTCTGCTGAAGCAGACACAGGTGATGATAATTACTACTTCTATACCCACAACATAGAATTTTATCAAATTCTTATCTGATATATTACCCATACATCCACTTAGAATACTGAGAACATCATCAATTCATTTTGCATTATTACATCATACTTTATCCCTTTTCTAAACAATAAAAAACAAAACAAGAATATACTTTTCAGACATTAAGTATTTCAACTTTTATCTGTAATTTGTTCAAAGCTTCAGGAAGTAACATGTATATGATCTTGTAAACAACACTGTCAATTTAAAAACAGAAACAAGCCAGGCGTGGCGGCACACGCCTTTAATCCCAGCACTTGGGAGGCAGAGGCAGGTGGATTTCTGAGTTCAAGGCCAGCCTGGTCTACAGAGTGAGTTCCAGGACAGCCAGGGCTACACAGAGAAACCCTGTCTTGAAAAACCAAAAAAACAAAAACCAGAAACAGCTGGGGGAGACAGTGCATTTTTGGTCATTTGTAATCAGTGACAGAAATACTAAAAGAAGTTGCTGATGATACAGATTCTACCTGAACTAAAGAGTTAAAAACAGAGCTGAAGTTCTCTGCCTCTACATAATCAATCACAATTGTTTACTCGAACTAGATTCCTTCCTTCCTTCCTTCCTTCCTCCTTTTTGGTTTTTCAAGACAGGGTGTAGGTGTGTTCCACCACTGCCCAGATTGCAGCTAGATTTCTAGATTCCTGTGGTACCATGATTTGGCCTACTTCATGATAAATGACAATATTTTAAAAAGATCATTTAGATCAGTGTGAATGCATCATTTCATGGATCAGGAAAATGTTGCCAGAGAGGGTAAATGATGTGTCCAGAGTTACCAAGGCAGAACCTGCCCAGGACACAAAACCAGAATTCCTGATCCTGAGTGATACTAAATCCTTTCAGTACATTTTCCAATGTCAAATTCCACATAATTTATAGTAATTTGATGAAACAGAATATAATATCAAGATAAATCAATGCATATTTTGCCTAAATCAAAGTTGCATTTGCTTCAACCATATTCATTACATGATTACTTTTTCTGTGTGCATTTTTATATTATGTAAATTTTTTGTAAAATTTTCAAAATCACACTATGTAAATATAATGATTGATCAAATGTCATGAATGTAAGCTTAAGAGTCAAAACATCAAAGACATTTAATTCTCACTGTAAACAAGACAAACAAGACACTGTGGTAGGCACTGTGAAAATACACTTGGTCCCACTCGCCTTGTCCTGAGTGTGTACGAGATAGCGTCCACAGAGTTCTGACCACACACGCGGTGCGGTGCAGCAGAACCTGCTCCCAGCGGTCACAGGATATGTGCAAGGGCTGGTAGTCCTTAAAAACAGTGGTCAGACAGAGGAATGATCCTGGAAAGACAGCAGCTAGTATTTCAAGGACTCTCCACAGAATAGACATATGGGCTCTCTGAAGTTATCACAGACTTCCTTATCTTGGGCATCTTCAAGGCAAAATTAGATGTGATGTGAGAAATCACGAGCAAGCCCGTAACACAGATGATGAAAGTTTCTTTTAAGAGAGTGAAAATGGACAAAGGGCATAAAACTGCTACTTCAAGTTGTAGTACATTAACATGTACCTGTATGAAGGCAGCACAGAGAAGAGCTCAGATGACCTGTGTGTGTCTCAGCTCCCTAGCTAACCAGAGTATAATAGACTTAATCTGTGCATAGAACCATTTTGTTGGTTTGTTTTTGTGGGACAGAACATGTCACAATACAACAGGTGTGTAAGAGATGGGAATCTAACCCCAGCCCTGTCCGAGTGGGTCAGTGCTTCTCATGGGACTCTGCATTCACACTGTGGCGCTGACCGTGACCCTGACATGATCAGTGCGGTCAGGTGACAACTGACTGGGAATGTACCAAGGTGTGTTCATGTGTGAATTGCACACTCTTATATGTCTTACAGGAACTAGACACCCATAAAAAACAAAGCATCCTGAAAAAAATGTCAATAATGTTACTTTCAGGTACACACTACACAACTGAGACTAGACAGGTTTACATGAATGGGAGTGGTAACACGAGGTAAACAAAGACATTGTAAGCAAAATCGCTGATTAACACAAAACAAAATATTCAGAACTCATCCAATAATTTTCAAGTGCCTCACACCTCACACAGCTGCCCAAAGACAAAGCCACATGCCCATGTTGAGGGGCAGCCACACTGCCTTCTTCAGAGTGAAGATTCCGACTGTATAGACACCATCACTTTGGGTTTTGGATCTACCCGACTATCAACTGGTACCTGCAAAAACAACGGACACTGAGGAGATGCAGCACACCTGAAGTACGCTACTTAGCCGTCCATTGTTGAACTGGCTATAAATGTTACTGATTAAACAAGAATGGTTTCCCATTTATCCCATCTACCCAGAGTACAGCCATAAAAGTATCTTACTTACAGCTTTAACGTCAATGTTTGTAAGCCCGGTGTTTATATTGTGCCTTCTCAGATCAGACTTGATCAGTGCTAAAACAGAAGCACCGAGAGTTAGTATAAGCTGATAACCTCTTCTTTTATCTGATAACATTTAACACAAGGTACATAATGCCGTAATATTCAACAGCACTATTGCAGCCTCTGACTTAACTACAAGTCTCCCATCAGCTGACAAATATGGGCTGTGTTTAATGGGGATGGAGTAATCAGAGGGAAAATGGAGGACTTCATTATCTCCTCAGTCAGGCAGCTGAATGGATGAGAGCACTAGTTAACTGACATAGAAAATTCAAGAGAAATAGGTATGTACAATGGGAATGCAACACTGGGCAGGGAAATCTAAGACACTTGTATGCCCAAGCAGACGGTGATGAGACACATATACACAGATGTGATAAATAATTTATATGATTTTTAAAAAGCTTTGCAAAAAGATTTATTTATTTTTATTTTATGTGTATGGGTGTGTGACCTGCATGTATGTTTGTGCAGTGCCAGAGGAAGCCAGAAGAGGGCATCAGATCCTCTGGAACTAGAGGGCTGTGAGCTACTTACTATTTGGGAGCTGGGAATTGAACCTGGGTCCAGGGCTCCATCTATCCAGCCCCAGTTTTGCCTTTTATGCATAGCAATGGTATTAAGTTTGGAGCCACCAAAATGAAAGGATAGACTCACATCCTGAGGAAACTGAGTCCTGATTCTTATCTCCTTTTGTTTGTTTGCTTTTCAAGACAGGGATCTGATGCCCTTGCTGTCCTTGGAACTCACTCTGTAGACCAGGCTGGCCTCAAAAGTCACAGAGATACAAAGATCCACCTGCCTCTGCCTCCTAAGTGCTTCGATGAAAGGCGTGCACCATCATACCCAGCCTTCTTTTTTTTGTTTTTTTTGTTTTTTTGTTTTTGTTTTTCGAGACAGGGTTTCTCTGTGTAGCCCTGGCTGTCCTGGAACTCACTTTGTAGACCAGGCTGGCCTCGAACTCAGAAATCCACCTGCCTCTGCCTCCCGAGTGCTGGGATTAAAGGTGTGAGCCACCATGCCCAGCTATGCCCAGCCTTCTTATCTAATTTTTAACCTCAGAGTTCACAAAGCCAAGAAGCAGCAATGCGCAAACCTGAATACAGACAACATGGCACACACACTCAGCACTTACCTGTTAAAATGATGCCTACAAACATCCAGGCACAAAGGAAAATGTTTCCTGCCTCTGGACTATTATAGTCTGTTGTGATCTTTCCTTGAGCCAATGTGAAGACAATTCCAAGTATCTAAAATAAAATATGTAAAATAATTGTTATTGAGTTTGCTGTTTTAAAGCAAGTACACTTTCCCCACAGAACCTGCTACATCCACTCCACTAGTGACTCGAGTGACAGGCCTAGAAACTGGACGCAGTCCCGAGGCGAAAAGTTCATGGAAACTTAGCCTCCTGGAACCTTGGCATTCCCATAGCACATATGCTCCAAACCTGTCCCTGTGTTAGTCTGGTGTATGGATCTGTCTGCTCTCTTTCAGCGTTGTTTTATTATAAGTGCCTTTAAGGACTGATTTTGACATATAGCTAAGTTAGATTAGCCTCCACCTAGGAAGTCCTTGAGCCAAGTCCTGAGCTTGGAATTCAGTAAGAATGTTACCTACTCAGTAACATTCAGATTTACCTCTAGTAGAGACAGTGAAAGTAATCAGGCATTACAGTTTACTTGAATAGAGCTAGAAAGCTCAGGGCTAGTCTACATAGTAATTAGAACAATAGCCAAGTCACTCCTATACACAGGAATACACAATGGCCTAGGAAATAGGTGGGTTGTAGTATTATTCATGAAAGGGTTAGCAGAATGGAATTCCCCTGGTGCAGGGTTTTCACTAGGCCCAGAGGAACAGCATTATCAGGTATTTACTAAAGGACCCCTGGTGGTGGGTTTAACAATAGACTAGCATTGCATCACACCACTCACCTGGCTCCTGTGTTTAGCTGATCTTAATTAAGGGTTGTTCCTATTCTCAGTTGTAAACACTGCCTGTATCCCCCTAGATTTTTATGTATGCATTTTCCTTGTTTTGTGTCTATGTACCTTGGCGGATATTCCCTAGCTTTCTTGTTCTTCTTCTGTATTAAAAGTCTTGTGCTTGCTTAGACAAATTACATTCAGATACACATTCTTTCTGTGTCCGTGTCTGTTTGTCATCCGCGCCAACTCCTTGCTCGCCTGTAACTGGAACCCTGAGTGTTCTTGCAGATCGAGGACCTGACTGAGGTCTGTCTGCAGCAAGAACCCTCCTTAATGGACTTATGATCTGGCTTCTAGAAACAACCGCTGAGTAGCAGGATTATTAAACCACAAAGTCAGGTCAAGCTCACTGCTCACTGACCATATATTAATCACCTTGGTTTTTGTGGTTTTGTTTGTTTTGCTTTTTTGAGACAGTCTCATGTAGCCCAGGCTGGCCTCAAGCACACTATATAGCTGAGACTGGCCTTGAACTCTTGGTCCTCGGGCCTCTACCTATCAAGTGCTGGTGATCGATACCTGGTTAACTGTTTAGAGGAAGCAAAGGATTACCTGTGCAGAAGTGTTGAGGAGCCCTGAGGACATGCCCTCAGACTCAGGGTAAGTGATCTCCACAGCAAACTCAAAGCCCAGGGGGAGGTAACCAGTCATGAAGAAGCTACAAGAACACAAGACAGGCGGCATATGAGAGGGGCAGCCACCCGGACAGGCAAGCTCATCTGTTTTCACCAACCACGTACCAAATGAGCGTAAGCTTTCTTGTTATAGTTCTGAGGAACAACAGTTTTATACGTGTAATAATGGAACTCTTAGAGTCTAAAACATCAAAAGGACCTTCGGAGGGCCTTTTAAACACTCCTTCAGAATCACAGAGGCAGGGTACCACCTGACACTTACCCAAGAATCCCACCAGTAAAAAACACCACGATGATGTACCCGAGGTTCAGTGTGAATGTGAATATGAGCATTCCAATGAAAGACAGGACGTACACTATCAGAGTTGTCTGCCTAAAACAAAGACAGAGCTGTGAGTGGATCCCTCTGCAGAGAGAAATGCAGCTAGCTACCATGCTCTCCTCAGAAAGACAAACCAGCCTTTTCATCTGTAGATAATGTATCTAGCTCAACAATCATTTTTTCCATACAAAGAATTTTTTTTTTTTTTAGTCCACAACATAAAGAAGACAAGATAAAGCCTGTCAGAACCTTGGTGCTGCGCAGGGAAGGCTCTTTCTAGATAGAAACAACCTACAAAGGCAGAGCTAGGGGTAGAAGGTTTGTAAGGTATTCACATTTTCAGTGGTGAAGTCAATATGACCAGTATGGCAGATCACTGCAAGATTTGCTCCAAGTGTTACTCAGACACAGTGGTACGGGCTGTGATCCTGGCAGTCGGGCAGCAGAGGCAGAATGGTGCCTGAGCTCCAGGCCAGCTGAGTTACCTAGTGAAACCTCTCTCCTTAAAATCGATATGTCTTTACTTGCATGCTAGGCATATACCTACTGTCACTTACTTGTAGGTTTTGGTATAGTCCAGCCATAAGCCACAGAGAATAGAGCCCACCATTCCAGCTACCACCAGTGTCAGCCCAATCCTCCCAGCATTCACCTCTTCTCCCTAAGATAATGTGCAGGAGATAAGCAGATAAATGATAGCTCATCTTTCCATATAGTAAACAGTTAACTAAAATAATCATAAAATTAAGCACATAATAGGAAGACTCATTACATGGGCTAGAGCTGGGTCTTTGGGAAGGGTGATTTATTGAAGGCATTCTATTTTAAACAACAGCAACAATGACAACAACAGCTATAATACAGTGAAAAAGGGGGCTGGAGAGAGGACTGCTCTTCCAGAGGTCCTGAGTTCAATTCCCAGCCACCACATGGTGGCTCACAGCCATTTGTAATGGGATCCGATGCCCTTTTCTGGGGCGTCTGAAGAGAGTGACAGTGTACTCACATACATTAAATAAATAAATAAATCTTTTTTTAAAAAATGAAAGGAAACACTTCCTGGGTCCTCTGCAGCTGGGCTTACATTGGTAAAACTCTAAAACCATTTACACATGTGCAAACAGAGTCGAGGGCAATGCTGTGGCACAGCAAGGGTGCTGGCTCCTTTTAACCCAAAGGCCACAGACGCTGACCTTTAGGTTTATGGTCCTTACAAGGTTTTGCACTTTTCCGTATAACCGAGTCAAAGTCTTGCCACAATGCCTGTAAAATTTACTTTCAGTGTGCGTCTTACAAACTGGGTTAGGTGTGCTCAGTAAAAAGTGCAGGAGACAGTGACTGTGCACTGAGTCCAGGATGCACAGAAACTGGATTGGAGTCACGTGAGCCACCCTGGCCCCTCTGCTGTAAACGTGAGACCCGTCTGCCTTCTGTCCCCCCAAATCTGCTTCCTTCATCTCCTTCCACCTTGAGTTTTACATGGAATGCTGCATTTTTAGAAGCAGGCTTCAATGCTTACAACAACAAGGCCACAGTCCTTCATTTTAGAACTATGCTAATAAAAATTTTATTGTTAAAGAAAAAGTCTTGGCCAAGCATACAGAATAAAAGCAGAAAATGCCAGGCATGGTGGCACACACCTGGGACTACTCCCAGCCCTGGGACACAGAAGCAGGACAGTCACTTCAAGTTCTAGACCAGCCTGGTCTACACAGTGAGTTTCAGACTAGCCGATGAGTCATTGCAAGACTGTCTCAGAAAAAAACAACAACAACAAACAACAAAAGCTTACCACATAATATGTCAATATTATTTGATTCAATAATGTTGAGACTGAATAAAATGCTCCAGTCATGATACCTACAAAGAAAAAAAAGTTTAAGTTCACCATTCTATGAAACAACATGGAATCCTATACAACATGTGTAATATGTAATGTTATCAGCCTATAAAGACTAAATATCACCATTTCTCCTGTCAGAAATTGGACAGATGGATTTATACTAGGTCTACTAGAGATCTGGGCTAGAGTCTTATCCCCTGCACAGATGGATCAAAGGTGATGGAACCCTCAAGAGGTGGTACCCAGAGCAAGGAGATGAGGCGCAGAGGCTCCTCAGAGAGATTCATTTGGGTCTTATGGAGTGAGTCAGTTATTAGTTGAGAAGGCTTTTATAAAATAAGACCACCAAACACATTGGCATAAAGTCAAATTCCATCCCTGTCATGATACTCCCAAGGACTCCTCACCAGAGACTGAGCAGATGGGGCTAACTGGTCTTGAACTTTCAGCCTCCAAAGACATAAGATAAACATACCTATTTTCTTTATAAAATATCTAACCCTGGGTATTTTGTTGTAGCATCAGAAAATGGAAATCAGGATATTGTGATAACACACCATTGTGATTCAGGCATGTGGACCGCCAACCACATCTCCACATGTGACGATGCACATGACAAGCATTCCAGCACCATTTACTCTGCATTCAACATCAGCGACAGCCAAGGGTAGTAAAAAAGTAAAACAGGGCTCAATGACAGAGCATTTGTCTAGTGTGCACAAGGCTCTTGGTTTGATTCCTAGCACCACACCCTGACTAAGCAACAATAAAATAATCCTAAGGGGGTCAGGTCCTCACCATTAGCATCACAACAGAATGCTTCCTTCAGAAAACCAACCCTTGTCACAGAGACTTACAAGACAATTCGTATGAGAATAGAAGAACACAGGAAAGAATTAAAGCAGCTGATTATCATGAATCACACATGTCACCTCAAACCCTGTGTGCCTTCCCTCCCAGGTGCTGGTAACCTAGAGGTCTAGATTTACTATTTCACCCCCTTTTACTAATAAATACAAAGGTGCACAGAGATGACAGAATAACGTGCTCTCTTGTCACTGCTTCCTGTCAGACATTAACATTGTGCCATCTTTGGTTCAGACTCCTTTTCTTCTTTCTTTCCCAAAGGTTCCCCTATCTTCATCAGGGGTCTTTAATTTCATATGTGTATTCGTGGACAATTAGAATTATTCTGCATCTAAGTAGTATTCATCTGTAAGTTCGTTTCACCACTCAATTGTTTGTTTGGTGGCTCCCAGGGACAGTTTTCATTGTAGGTCACTGGTTTTCTGTACTGTGTAATAGTCTGTAGTGTGAATATATTCAGGTACCTGTTGTCTTGACAATAGACATTTAACAACCCCTCCCAGGTTTTCACTATTTAAGATAAGACTACAGTTGATTTTAAGACTTTACTCTTAAAACACGAGTGGGTTTCTCTACATATATCTGCAAGTACAACTTCTACATTCTGGATGTTACACTCCACCAGGACTCAAAACAGCATACAGCATATTTTTTTAAAAATCCCTTACGCACTTTTGCTTTTAGGTCAAGAATTATGTTCATCACTATTGTATGGAGTTCACAAACCGACCTCATTAATGTTTCAATACAAAGAGTCTAGCGCTCAAAGGTCACCAATGAAAACACAAGGCCACTTACCATAACTGACCAGCAGGAGAACAAAGGGGATGTTTCTGCACAGGTTCCAGATAGAACTCTTGTAGGAGTACTCTTCAGGGGGGCTGTCTCGAAGAACTGCCTGAGCCTGACTGGGAGGCAACGGAGGCTTCTCCTTGAATGCTGGACATATGCATGGAAAGGACAAGAGATGACCAACCTACTACATATAATACACCCACACACGGAGCACTAACCATTACATTACAGACATCCCCCCTTCTTTGCCCTCCCCATTCATCATTTTCCCTTTTCTCTTCTCCCTTTCATAACAATTTCTTCTTCTTGGTTGGAAGAGGCCGATTTTATTTTCAGTTTGAAGTGGGTTAGGTCTGATATCTCAGGTTGTCCAGTGAAATCATTTGGAAATTTAAAATTAATCCTGATTTTGAGACTCTCTACAAAGTCCAATAGGAAGAATCTCCAGGAAGGAATATGAGACTCTACACTAAACAAAAAAATTATCGGATTTTCCCAATACACAGACATGATTGAGAGTCACCTGGAAAGGAAGAGACAGGCCTTGTAACGCCCACAAAATATAAAGAGTCATTCCTCTATTTGTTGATAAAGATAGAAAATTAAAAGTTTTTGTTGGAAAAAACCCCATTAATCATGATGTAACTAAACCCAAACTAAGTATACTTTTATCTCAGAGCTCAGAACTAGTTCAGAGGGAGACAGAACTCATAGATACTTATTTGCAGCATCCTTACATTGGGTAGACACAAAGCCTTTAGCTGCTCACATTCTTACTCTTCCTGTCTCCCTGTCTGATCTATGCACTCTTGTGTCTGTCCTGCAAGTCTCTCTGTATCCTACTTGGGTGGGAGATAGTTCTCCTTATGAGCATGGTAATACAAAACTTTCACAGTGGTAAATCAAGGTTTTAGAGTGTCAATAACTAGAGTCGGGAATCTCCAGCAAGCCTTAAATCTCTTTCCTAGGTTTAATTTACTATATAGCACAGTAAATCAAAATGAACCAAATAAAAATTCATACAAAATAGACGTAACTCTCACCAGTCCTTAACTCCACTTAGATTTACTTTCTAAATACAGATGTCATCCTTTAGATTCAGAGAAGTAAACTATCTCTTAGCAAAATGAAACCTGTACCTGCCAGCTACAAATTGTTGGAGACTCAGACTGTGCTACAGGAAGAAAAAGAGGAATGAAAGGCCATCTGTCTATGAGTGTTGATTGCTGAGCAGCTATCAAGGCAGGAAATAAGGCCTTTCTTTTTATATTTGAAATGCAAACTTTTTCCCACTAAAAATCTATGCCAGTAAAATCATTATTAATTAAAAAAGCAATTACTTTCCAGCCGACATTAGGCACCAAAACTTCAAGAACACTGCACTCACACAGCTCCTTCAGTGATTAAGACCCAGTCATCTGGGGATGTTCAGAGCCCTACACAGTGACAATCAGAGCCTTTTCATTACTTGACAGACACCACACACTGTCTTATTAGAGAGCAAGCACTCCTGTGAATTCTGCCACTATCCTGTCTCAGTTTTTGGTTCATATTCGTTAAATTGAAAAAACCACTTGACAAGTTGCTATGAAGATCACACAAAATATGTAAAATTTTATAATTATCAATTGCTACATAAAATGTATTGTATCTTTAGAAGAATATTTAATGTGGGATGTGATGGTCACGCCTTTAATCCCAGTACTTGGGAGGCAGAGACAGGTGTACCTCTGTGAGTTCAAGGGCAGCTGGTCTACATAGTGAGTTCTAGGTCAGTCAGGGCTACATAGAGATCAAAAATAAATAATAAACACAACATTCAGTGTTTAAAAAAATCAGACTTTACCCAAGAGCTTGAAATACTTATAGACTAAGTAAAATGTATTTCACTTTATATCCGTTTAGATATTGTGAGTAGAAAAATGAAAAGCACAATTACACATTTAGTCTACACATTCTTGTGTCTAAGTAGACTAATATTAAATTAAATGTCTTTACCTCTATCGCTCTTGGTGTTGTGACCCATGTTTTAAACTGATACACCTGAGTTAAATCATATAGTTCAGAGATGATACACAGGAACAGATTTTACATTTAAGAGCACTATCATTTCTAAGAGGATATTTGAACTGAAACAAAATCTAAAGACAAGTAAAAAAATAAAATGCTGTTTGTTGTAGAGAGACTCTCTTGTGTACTATGTGGAACTGTTAATAAAAAGCTGAAGAGGTTGGAGTTCCGGGAGAAAGATAGGAACTCTGGGACAGAGTCAGGCATAGAAAGATTTCGCCCCTGACTCAGAGGAGACAGACCTATGAACTGGGGAGAGGTGCCAACCACGTGGCACACACGTATAGAATAAACGGGTTGCATAAGTTCTGTGCTGGTCAGAGAGCAAGCCCAAGCTTATGGCCTGGCATTTACTTACTCATGCGTAAACGGCCTCGGAGCTGTTAGTTTGCATATGCGGCAGCTCACAGATGCCTAGACTTAAATCTGATCCTGCTTGTTTACGAACGGCGACATTTGGCAAATTCAATGTTCTTTCTGCGTGTGAACTCCAGTAAGATGGGAAGAAGTATAAAAGCTCCCCAAAGGATCTGGAGGATCAGGGAGGACAAGCAGGATGTGGACATAGTGCGCATTTAGCCATGCTTTGGGACGTATCTTCCCGCCAAATGTGAGAGGTGAGACTTCTTGAAGAATGAGAAACGAGTGTGGACTGTGACAGCTAGGGTTAGCTCCCAGGAGTCCCAGGCAGGGTACAGTCACATACACCCACCATGAGGACAAGGAAGAGGCTTACACAAAGTGAACCTTTAAGGAAGTCTTGGAGGGAGAGCCATGGACACCTGTTCATGTACATGCCACTTCGCTAAAAATTGTAACTTATACCCATAAATGTAAATATGGATTTGGTTGAATTTTTACTTCTCAGTAGAATCTAGACCGATGTAAGCTCACTTCTTCTGGTAAGTAAGGAGATTTTAGTAAGAATTTTCAAATTCCATTTTCTTCTGCAGAAAATATTTGAGTATGATGACACAAGCCGGCTGTCTACTTACTGTCACAATCTCACACAATGGTTGCACAGTAGCTTGCATTTTTTGTTTCTCTTTTATTTCTGAGACAGGGTCTCATGTAGCCCAGGTTGGCCCTGAACTCGCTGTGTAGCCGAGGATAACCTTGAGCTCCTGACCCTCCTGCCTCTACCTCCCAAGTGCGGGATTACAGCATGTGGCATCATAACTAATTCTTCCCCGGCTTTTATGCTATGTTTACAGTCATGAGGTTAAAACTGTAAAGCACTAAAGCATACTTGAAAATAAGCCCCCTTTTATCCCCTTGTTTCCACATACCCAGTTCTATTTCCATTCTCAAAACATAAGCCATAAGAATTATCAATAACTAACTAGATATATAAATAGCTTGCTCCTTAATTTCTCAAACTACAAAAGATAATAAACCAAGTCATACCTATTTTGTTCTTTTTCCTGACTTGGAAAACTAAAAACCTATTTGTAACAGTTTACATATAAGTATACATATTGTGTAAAAAGTTTCAACTACAGATGTCATTTTTAAATTTTATTTTTATTTTATATATGTGAGTGAATTCCCTGCATGCGTATATGTGCACTACATTAGTGTCTGGTACCCACAGGGTTCAGAAGAGGGCATCAGATTATCTGTAACTGGTTGTGAGTGAGCTACAGATGCATGCTGGGACTGAACCAAGTCCCCCACAAGAGCAACAAATGTACAAGTGCTCTTAACCACTGAGCCATCTCTCCATTACTTAACTAATTATACATAGTTTTCTTTTTTTCCCCTTAAAGATTTATTTATTTATTTTATGTATGTGAATATACTGTCCTGTCGCTGTCTTCAGACACACCAGAAGAGGCATCAGATCCCATTACAGATGGTTGTGAGCCACCCACACATGTGGTTGCTGGGAATTGAACTCAGGACCTTTGGAAGAGCACTCAGTGCTCTTAACCACTAAGCAATCTCTCCAGCCCTATATTTTTACTTTCAATCATTTGTATATGTGTGAGTTGGGGTCTGTGTATATGAGTGCAGTGCCTATGGAGATCCCCTATAGCTGGAATTACCGGAGGCTGCAAGCCACCCAATGACATGGGGGCTGGGAACACAACTTGGGTCCTGTGCAAGAGCAGCAGGTGCTCTTAGCTGCTGAGCCAACTCTCCAGCTCTGTTTATAAAGATGCCTTATAGGAGCTGGTGAGATGGCTCAGTGGTTAAGAGCACCTACTATTCTTGCTAAGGTCCTGAGTTCAAATCCCAGCAACCACATGGGGCTCACAACCATCCATAACGAAATCTGATGCCCTCTTCTGGAGTGTCTGAAGACAGCTACAGTGTACTTACATATAAATAAATAAATCTTTAAAAAAAAAATAAAGATGCCTTATATAATTATTCATCTCTTGTGAAGAGACGTTCAACTTAAAGATTCAGTAAGATGGAAGCATGAGGTTCATGTGATTTTATATAAATGGCTGAAAGAAAGACACTTTATGCTCAAACATACTGTAAGTACGAGATCCATTTCTCTAAAATGTACATAAGCAATATTTCATTCTTCATCAAGCAGAGCAAATGTACCAACTAGAAAAGCAGATTGAAGAGATTCCCCTCACCAGCACAGATTAATTTTAAAACTTTTGTTAAGATACTAAAACAGTAAGAGAAACGCGTCCTTTTTCAGCAGTGTGCACACTTCAAATAGACCACTGGCTGACGAACTGCAAACCTAGAAACTGAGCCGCCACCTGCACATACTCATATACTTCAGATGCTACTGAGAGAACGTTCTGTTCATTATCTCAAAGAAAATAGCAGATGTGGGCTGAGCGTCCTACACCTGGTCTCGCAGCCCACCTACCCAGGCAATCAGATGTTCCTCTGAAAACTCAACCTCATGTCTGCAGATCACAAAACAGGAAGTTTTCATTGATATTATAGCCAAGGTAAAATTGTAATATGTAAATCTAAAATCTCCAACTATAGCACAGTTTAATTATAAATGTTTATTTAAAAAAGTTGCCTGTGAACTCCAAAGTTCTTTTCCTAACCAAATCCATTTAAGAAATACTGAGTGCCTTGTGATGGGCATTACTCCAGTTACAGCAGCATATACATATATATGTATTAGATACACCTTGCCTATCTTCTCCCCTGAAATCAAAATTGCTTCCCCTTAAACTTTAAAAAAAAAAAAGCAGACCTTCCCAAAGCTTCTTCCAAGCTGGTGATGGCTGCTTGCAGCTGACTCTGACTGACTCCTTCAAAAGACAGGCCAGACGAGAGGACTCAGGGACGAATGATGGCAGCCAGGCTTTGCTGAAGTGGCCCTAACAAGCAGATAGTTGCCACAGTTTGAAATTCTGAACTTCTCAATGCTGCCCAGGATCATTCTACAGGTCTTCATTTTTTAGACCCAGTTAATTTTAAACTGGGGAAATTTCTTATTAAAGGGAAGGTGGTGGCCTATTTGCGTCATTTCAAAGCATGACAGAAACTAGCTGCAGGCTAGTACCAGAGACACACCACACAGATGAATGTGGGAATGAAGCCAGGCAACATGTTTGAAATGAACACTCACCAAGTTGAGTTAGTAGGGAGATACATGGGATTGATTAGTCTTTAAACAGTTTAGAATGTTAAAAAAAAAAATCAAAACACGTAGTGGGCCAAAAAAAAAATCAAAACACGTAGTGGGCCATAACATATCCCTAGAGCTGTTCCACTCAGTACCCAGGCAAGACATTGCACAGCAAGAACAAAACAAAACCATCATTGGAGACACCAGCAGCAGAATTTTTCAGGGTTAGTTATTCTCATATTTGTCATGCATTTATCTAACCCTTACGAGAAAGAATTCACTTACCAATTACTGTTAAAAAAAATAAAAATGTGGAGATAAATGCTGTTCCGTAAAACATGGTGTTGATGTTATGAGCCAGGAGGTCTGTGTTATTCTGTGTGTGAGCCAGGAGGCCTGTGTTATTCTGTGAGCCCAAGGCAGGCACTAAAACAGGTGGCAACAAAAAGCCAACTGCAGTTCCAAGCTGTAAAATAAATAGTCCTGTTAATAACTGTTAATAGGAAGCGAAGAGTCAACGTCGGCATTTAACAGAACATAAAGGGGACCAGCAGTGCGAGTAAGGGCGCACTGTGACCCGTGAGTCAGTCTGTTCTAACGCCTCCGTCACACTGGACTTTCTGCAAACTCCTCCCCTGCATCTAGCTGAGAAGGGAATAAAGCACTCATACAACACAAGGGAAATATTTTCAAATCACATCTAATAAGAAATTATCATACAGAATAAAAGAACCTTTACAACAACAAAAAGATCCTAATATTAAATGGGCCATAGACTTGAAAAGACATTTCTCCAAAGAGAAGAATATGTATATTGACCATATATATTGACTATATACATATATATATATATATATATATATATATATATATATATATGGTCAATACCATGTTGTTAAGGGACATACAAATAAAAACTACAATGAGACTCCATCATATATCCACTAGGATGAGTGTATTAGAAAAAAACAGGAGGCTGGAGAGGTGGCTTAGTGGTTAAGAGCACTGACTGCTCTTCCAAAGGTCCTGAGTTCAAATCCCAGCAACCACATGGTGACTCACAACCATCTATAACAAGATCTGACAGCTACAGTGTACTTACATATAATAAATAAATAAATCTTTTTAAAAAAAAAAGAACAAAACAGTTCTGGTAAGAACAGAATACAATGGGAGAAATTGTAGTCGCCGTCATGGACACAGTCGACAATTTCTTCACAAGCTTAATGCAGAACTGAAATACAATGTTTCAGTTCCACTTGTAGGTACAAGCCCTAAAACTAAAAATGGATAGTCAAATAACTATACATAAAATTTCACAGCAACCCCATTCACAAATCCAAAACATGTTTAATAACCTAAATGTTCATCAACTATGTTCACACAATGAATTATGTTCATAGGTAAGAACTGATGTAGAGCTATACAATGAACTTTGAAAACATGGTAAAAACCGGGCGTGGTGGCGCACGCCTTTAATCCCAGCACTCCGGAGGCAGAGGCAGGCGGATTTCTGAGTTCGAGGCCAGCCTGGTCTACAAAGTGAGTGTCAGGACAGCCAGGGCTACACAGAGAAACCCTGTCTCGAAAAACCAAAAAAAAAAAAAAAAACAACAACAACAAAAAAAGAAAACATGGTAGAGAACTAAATCAGACACAAAAAGTCACACATTAATCAATGTCATCTATATAAAACATTCCTCACAGACAAATCCATACAGAAAGCAATCAGGGGCTAGCAAGACAGCTCAGTGGATAAGAGCTATTGCCACGGGCTGGTGAGATGGCTCAGTGGGTAAGAGCACCCGACTGCTCTTCCGAAGGTCCAGAGTTCAAATCCCAGCAACCACATGGTGGCTCACAACCATCCGCAACGAGATCTGGCGCCCTCTTCTGGAGTGTCTGAAGACAGCTACAGTGTACTTACATATAATAAATAAATAAATCTTAAAAAAAAAAAAAAAAAGAGCTATTGCCACACAAGCTTAAGGACCAGAGTTCTAATCCCAGCACCCCATAATAAGCTTGGCATGGTCCTGTGCACCCCTGTACTTACAGCACTGGGGGTGGGAACAGCGTGATCCCTAGAGCCTGCTGGCTGACAGCCTAGTGAAAAACCTGAATTCCAGGTTTATGGGAGATTCCATCCCCAAAAGAATAAGGTGAAGAGAGAAGGCATCCAAAATTCTCCTCCGGCATTCAAGTGTGCACTCATCCAACCACCTCTGTCCTACATGTATACCTGAATACTTGCACACACGTGAAAAAATTCAAAAAAGAAGAAGGAAAAGGTAAGTCAATGAGTAATTACAAAGGAATGTGGAAAACTCTGGGGAGAGGGAATGAAAACTAAGCAGTCTTGAGCATAAAAGCGTATATTTGTAAATATGTAAATAATAAACCTGAGACAGTGATGCTACATGGAGAGATGAAAATGATGCAGTAAGGAAGAGTTGGAGAAGGTTAGGGAGATGGTTTAGCGTTAACCGCACCGACTGCTCTTCCAGAGGTCCTGAGTTCAATTCCCAGCAACCACATCCAACCATCTGTAATGGGAATCTGATGCCCTCTTCTGGGGTGTCTGAAAGAGAGCGACAGTGTACTCACATAAAATAAATAAATCTTGAAAGAAAGAAAGAAAGAAAGAAAGAAAGAAAGAAAGAAAGAAAGAAAGAAAGAAAGAAAGAGAAAGGAAGGAAGGAAGGAAGGAAGGAAGGAAGGAAGGAAGGAAGGAAGGAAGGAAGGAAGAGCTAGAGAACTCTACATGGAATCAAGAAAGTTGTTCGGTGTTAAAAATGAACCTGAAGAGAGCTTAGTGGTAGATGTATGCAATTACGTAACCTGAACAGGAAGAGTATCGTAAGCACAGGGAACCAATGTTTCTGCAGAGGCCCTTGTGCAAGTGCAAGTCTGGCATTGTTTAAGAAACCAAAG
This sequence comes from Mus caroli, assembly GCF_978045245.1. Classification (NCBI taxonomy): domain Eukaryota; kingdom Metazoa; phylum Chordata; class Mammalia; order Rodentia; family Muridae; genus Mus; species Mus caroli. Next base: position 188,850,312 of record NW_028227256.1, read on the forward strand.
AAGACACATTAGAAAGATTTGTAACTCACAGTAAACACTTCGCATTAAGTACTTTGAGAAGCACTGGCAAGCTTAAAGGGCCTGCATTTTCAAAGGTTCTTTCTAGAGACCTGAAAGTTAGAAGCCACCATTCAGGAACCAAACACATTTATACGTAAACAATATCTATTATTACTTTGGGAAAATTACTTCATTCCTTAAAGTCTCAATTTTCCTATTTATTGAATGCAGAAACTAATAGTTTCTAAACTCATAATATCAAGTTAAGGGGGCTGGAGAGATGGCTCAGTGGTTAAGAGCACTGACTGCTCTTCCGAAGGTCCTGAGTTCAAATCCCAGCAACCACATGGTGGCTCACAACCATCCATGACGAGATCTGATGCCCTCTTCTGGTGCGTCTGAAGACAGCTACAGTGTACTTACATTAAATAAATAATAAATAAATAAGTTAAATGACACATGCACACAAATCTCAAGCTTAGTGACTGTGTGCTGCTGCTGAATATTATTATGCATGATCATTCCATAAACGAAGCTGGAAATGTGTTTTGGTGATAATGAACAACTGTACAGTTACAGGGGTCAAGAAAGGGGTGAGACTGCCTCAAGTGAATATAGGAAGACCCAGATATGTGCTGAGAGGAGGGAAGTCCACCTATAAGCAAATATTTCCACTTATTATCCATAAAATTAGTACTTCATAAATATGGAGTTGATATTTCTGTTATGCTTAATGAAGCATTTACCTTGAAAACAACTCAGAACCAAAAAATACCTTTTAAAAAACATCCGCTATCTAAACATAAAGAAACAACCAATCAATGTATCAGTAATAAATTATTTTTGATACATAGCAATTAAGTGACTTAGAAAAAGAAAGTAACTAATAATAATAGTCTCTTGGGGCATTTTAAACCATGATCTTGACCCAAGTGAGACTTGAAGTAAGAAAGTAACATTTTCTGGTTACATAGCTGCAGGTAACAATATATGTATAGTAAGGGTTAGAGATTTTTTTTTTAAACTAGATTTCCTTCAACTGAATGAATACTAAGCATTTTTTTTTTTTTTTTTTTTTTGGTTTTTTCGAGACAGGGTTTCTCTGTGTAGCCCTGGCTGTCCTGGAACTCACTTTGTAGACCAGGCTGGCCTTGAACTCAGAAGTCCGCCTGCCTCTGCCTCCCGAGTGCTGGGATTAAAGGCGTGTGCCACCACGCCCCGCACTAAGCATCTTTTAAAATAGTGACATTTGCAGTGGTGACAAAAACATCAGGCGTCACAAGTGCCCTCTAGCAAAACTTTAAGTTACAATAACAAGCCTAAAATTAACAAATGCAAACATAATATTGTGGTGACTCATGGTGGTGTTTGGGAGCCTGAAGCAAGATTGTCAAGTTTGAGGCCAGCCAGGGGGACACTGTGATTTCCAGACCAGCCTGCCCTACACAGTGGAAGAGACCGTTTTAAATAAGTAAATAAATAAATAAGTAAATCACACACAAAAACCTTTTCCCTACTATTACTTCTGTTATTCTAGTGGCATTTGAATTTATGATGGTAGGAAAAAAACCAAGATCATTTCTTAAGGAAGCCTTGACTTATCCCACTAACCATTCATGATCAGTGATTTGCCTTCCACTGTCTCATGGTTAAGAACTAATAGCTGGACTCCATGTAATACTGCCAAGTCTTTATCACCGGAACATGTATTGAACATTCACTTATACGTGAGCAGTAGGTGCCACGCTGGACTGACTACTAATACTAATACAGTTAAATCAGGGCTGTTCCAAGGACATTTAACATGGAAACAAGCTTTCCAGATCTCAAGACCTTTCTTCTGCAGTGGCGACAAAAACACCTGAGATCTCTTTCACCATCAGTTTCCAAGCGTGCCCGTGTGTGCGCCTCTGTGTAGGCCAGAGGGCAACCTCGGTGTCCTTTCTCAGGAGCTGTCCTCCTCACCTGTCAGTGCTGGCTGGGAATACACCCTGGAGCCACCGTGCCCGGCTTTTCTCGTGGTGCTGGAGCCCAGTCTTCACGCTTCTATAGTATGCACTTTACCCACACAGACCGTTGCCCCAGCCCGGCCTATGACTTCCTACCAGCCTGAAAGGATCCCAGTATCTAGTCGTTCCAGTCTTTACCTGATTGCCCAGCACTGCTGTGGCACAAGCCGTCGACACCTCCTTGGGTCCAAACCATACCGAGGCGACGGGGGAGGGCAAGCCCAGGATGAAGACCTGGGCCACGGAGCACAGGATCTGCCCCAGCATGGTGACCCAGAAGAGGTGCCGCTGCACGCTGCCGCACTTGACCCAGGCTCCCAGGCAGTTGAGGCCGGAGCCCAGCAGCGCCGTGAGCCGCAGGCCTCGCGTGTCCAGCAGCCAGGTGGCCGGGAAGATGAGGGGCACGTAGGCCACCATGTACACCATGGACAGCCAGTTGATGTGCAGCGGCGACACATCGTAGAAGTCCTCGAACACGTTGCTGATGCTGCTGTACTGGATCCACTGGAAGGCGTTCACCAGCGAGTAAAGGCTGAAGATGAGCAGCACCACGAAGCGCCTCGGCGATAGCGCAGTGCGCGGGGGACACGCGGGGCATGGGACGTCCTCCCCGTCGCCCGCGGGCAAGAGCCGGGCCTGGGTCTCCTCCTCCGCCGCTATCAGGGCTTGCGGCCCGCCCTGGGCTCCCGCAACAAGCGGGCCGAGCCCGGGGCCTCCGTTCAGCGCCTCAGGCCCGTTTTGCGGTACCAAGCGCGCCTCCCCGTCCGGGGCGCCCTTGGGCACCGGAAGGTATCCCTTCCCCAGCGGGTGCCCGGGCGCCACGGCCGGCCCCACCTCGTCATCGGGCCGCGCCATGCCTCCCGGCTCCCCGCCCCGCCGCCCCTTAGTCCTCCTCGCCGGCTCCTAGGTCCCACCCGGTTCAGCGCGCTCGCCTGCGCCGCTTGCCGACTAAGTGAAGCTGAGCTCACCGCGCCTGGCTCTTGCCGGCAGTCCCCGCCCCCAGGGCATCTCGTATCGTGTAGTGCGACCCTCCATCCAATCATTGAGCGTTTCGGCAGTCCAGAAAGCCAATCGGGGAGTTGCCGAGAAGAGGGGCGGGGTCAAGCGTGTGAGGCCGTAAGAGGAGCCCAAGGCAGGCTTTCTCAGCGCTGTGGTTTGCTGGAGCTGCCAGGCCTTTCACTGCGCTCGCTCCGCAGCGTTTAGCCTCGGGTTATCTTCGAAGGAGAGCGCCAGAAAGCGTTTCCGCCCGCCCAGAGAAAAGAGGCTTCCTCAGAAGCAGGCCTTTGCGTTGATGGAGCTGGGCGGCTCCATCCGCGCAGAGGACTGAAGGAGGTGATGGACAGGTGCAGCCCCTGCCTGCCTCCGTACCCCACCAGTAACCAAAGTCTGTGCATAGGCTAACCGTGGACATGCACATCCCGGGACCGGATGAGGACAGAGCTACGGAAGCTTCAGGGTCCTACTGGGCCTTAGACAAAGTCAGCCTGCTACCCTTTGGGAAGCTGTGCGTGCAAACACGGGGTGCCAGGACTTAAGATTTACTCACTCTCTCTCCCTCTGATCCTCCTTTTTAGACAGGGTGTCACCCGGGACTCTGTAGGCAGGTTGACCCGAATTCATGGAAATCCACCTATCTCTGCTTCCTGAGTGTTGGGATTAAAGATGATCGACACTAAGCATGACTCTGGCGCTAAAGAGTTCACAGTGGCTGCAGCTGCCTGCAGAGGACCTGCACAAGACCAAGCCCATAAACCTTCAGTCATGGGGAGATAGGAGAACTATTAACAGTTTGAGGGTGCAGAGGGACAAGGCATTGTCTATGGTGATACAGCCACTGGGGAGTTCCCCATGCTGTGAATAGCTCCACAAAGTATTTTGTAAATTAATTCATTTCTTTAGGAAAAGTGAGGCTCGTATAGAGCATAGAGCGAGACTGCTCAGTGGGTAACGTCTCTTGCTGACAAGCCGGCAAACCTGAGTTCAGTTCTTCAGCACTTGCAGAGCTGTTCTCTGACCATCACACAGGTGCCCTCCCCAACAAACACACTGTGTTAAGAAAAAAAGGGAACCCCTGTAAGTTCTTCCCAACACGGCTTTGTCGATGTTCCTTTGGAGGTTGTTTCAGATTATTGAGTAACTGAATTAGATTATTGAGTCTCTGAATGAAAAAAAAAAAAAAACAAAACTAAATGAGGAATCCAATGAACTTAATCTGCGCACAAAACGTTTATTTTGTGAATTTATAAAAATATGAATTGTGTTTTTAATGCTCAACAAAAATTTATCTTAAGTATTCATAGATGTTAATGGTCTCAGGTACTGTGGAGCCTGTGAAGGCTCCTAAACAAACAAACAAACAAACAACAAACATGCTCAAGCTGGGCACAGGCCTGTAGTCCCAGTTATTTGGAGGCTAAGGCAGAAGAATCATCCAGGCCCAGAGATGTAAAGGGAACCTGGCAGCTTGGCCAACAAAACAGGATTGCATTGGAAACTTTTGTTTACTTGTTTTTCTTTTACTTATTTTTGTTTTGTTTTCCATATGGAATCTCAAATAACCTAGACTGGCCTTAAACTAAGACGCTCACTAAGGAGCAGAGAATAGCCTTGAACTCCTGATCCTCCTGCCTCAGCCTCCCAAGCATGTGCCAGCAGGTTCAGTTTCAGGCAGCGTTGAAGGCAAACCCAAGACTTCCTGCATACCAGAGAGCCACTCTGCCGCCTGAGCTACATCCCCAGCCCAACCTGTTTTAAAAACACAAATGTTCAGAAGGGGGAGCCAGGGGTTAAATGTTGGGTACCTTTCTGTCCTTGCCCAGTCATTTGCAAACTGACTCCCTTTCAAAAGTCCCAAACTGGAAAAATATAGTAGATATGATTTCCCTATAATCTGGTGAGAATTGGAGATCATCTCTTACCAGATCTGACAGATAACCTCTTCCCTGCATGGAATCAGGGGTTCTTGTTTGTTGAGGCTCCTTGTGCTTACAGGTCATTTGTCCTCTCTTTTGTTAACAAGAAGAGTTGGTTGACAACAACTCCCGAGGTTTCTGGCATGGTCGATCAGCTCTAATTTTCCCTGCAGATGTTTATGTTACTCTTGCTCTCCTCATGTGCCCTTCTTGCACATGACAGAGTTCTGTTTATAACACTGTAACCATACACAAAGTCTATTTATTACCTAGGGAGTCTGTGAGAGAGGAAAAGGACATCATAACTAAGGAGGGGCTATGTGGGTGAGATATATATATATATATATATATATATATATATATATATATATCACACCACAGGGTCCCTCTACGTAGCCCTGACTGTCCTAAAATTCCCTATAAAGATCAAGCTAGCCCCAAACTTACAGAGATCCTTCTGCTTCTGCCTTCTGAGTGCAGGGATTAAAGGCATGCACCACCATGAGTGGCCATGTGGACCTAAACCTTTAGTTTTTACTAGCTGTGTGTCCTTGAGCACTTAACATAGCTGTGTTGTAATAGGATGTCAGGATCCTTTCTGGGACTACTGTAATGATTAAAGGATTGAACAATGCTTGGTATGCTTTCTCCGTTTGTTTAGTAATCTAGTGTGGGGTGGTAAATACAAAGCTTCAAAGGCTAGGGTTCAGATCTGAGCTCTTGCAGTCCCCCCCTCCTCTCGTGTGTGTGTGTGTGTGTGTGTGTGTGTGTGCATGCACGTATGTGTCTGTAGCTATAAAATGAGGATAGTGCAGACACTGTTGTGAGAAATAAAAAATAAGTAGCTAGCACACATTCTAGGAGGGCCTGACCTCTTCCTGTATTAATATTTGGTACATGTTATCACTTTGTTATCTGCTCACATCTTACTTGGTGTTTCTCCTGTCTCATTATTATTATTTTTTTTTGATTAATTTAGGCCTAAGCCTGCTTGGATTGTCACACAATTGTTCACACCAAGTACTTTCAATCTGAATTTACAATGGCAGAGCCCATACCTAAAGGGTGTTTTCAGGGTACTCCTGAAGAGAAGCACCTACGGACTTATGTAACAAGCTCCTTGCATAGCAAGGGATACCTTTCTTTCACCAGAGGCAGTCAACAGTTGGATAGGCCACTGCTTTCCTTACTTGGACAGCTACATGGTCGCTGCCATCATCCCCGACAAGATTAACAAACTCGTCTGACAGGGATCTTGTGGATATGATTCCTGAATTCCACGGAATTCTTAGAAAGCTGAGCCGTGCGGTGTTTGAGATTTCTCCTGATGTTGTTGCCCTATGAAAAGTAAGATAGATCCATCTAAGGGAAGAATTAGATACAATTCATACACCTGTTTCACAAAGCTCCATAAAAAATGAGTACAGAAAAAGAAAAAAAAAAAAAACTCAGCAACATCTCTTTGTAGTTTTGATTAACTTCCTCAACCTTGAATTTTCTCTTTTGGGGTAGACGAGTCATACTTTATACCATATGTTTGGGTGTATAGTATAACATGAACCTTAATCTCTGTTAGAAAGGATACTACTGGGAGCATCACTTGGCCAGGAGTCAAGACCAGATTGAACTGTATCGTGGAGATTTGAATTTGTAACAGTAACAGTTTAGAGATATGGAATCTGGCCAGGACATGGGAGTCAAGGTCTAAGACACCAGACACCATCAGACGTGATGTGGCTGTTCATGAGCAAAGGTTTCCTGCGGTCTAAGAAACTCAGAGGATAAGGTAGAGAACAGAACCTGCTGACAGATGTACAATCCATTGTGCTCTGTGGGGAAGTGAGCAGAGTCACTTTCTGCTGCCGCCAACGCTGGATCTGTCTGCCCTCCCAGAAGCGACTATGCCACTCTAGTCTGGAAAAACCAGTTGGAAGTGGAAATCGGTAAAGTCCAGAAATGAAAACCCTCCTGAGTGCACTTTCCACACCTTGCTGAGACATTTTAGTTATGCGCATATATATTGCATTCCTAGGAAATTCTTAGGATTTTCCCTCCTGCGTGGTTTGTCTTGCTTTTGGTCCTTTACAGCAACTGAAGTTGTCAGTCAGTGATGAGGGCACATTGATTGGGCTGGAGAGATGGCTTAGCGGTTAAGAGCACTGACTGCTCTTCCAGAGGTCCTAAGTTCAATTCCCAGCAGCCACATGGTGGCTCACAACCATCTGTAATAGGATCTGATGCCCTTTTCTGGTGTGTGTCTGAAGACAGCTACAATGTACTCATATAAATAATAAATAAATAATAGAGCACATTGATCCTCTAGATCTTTGAGTTGAACATCAAACCTGGGCCAGCCATTCCACACTTGTTTAACCTCGCTGTGACGGTGACAAGGACTGTTCCAGCTCTGAGGTTCTCACTAACCTCAAGTTCCTTTAAGCATTTTAATTCCAAGAGATTCTTAAATATATTGTCTGACTTCTGAGACAACAGTGTTATACTGTAGCCAGCCTGCACAGGTTTAGGAGATGCTTGACTCTTTTTGAGGTTTAGTGAGGGCGCTCTTGGTAGATTAAAACTGTCCATCATAGAGTCAGAGAGATGACTCAGCAGGCAGTTAAAAGTATTTGAAGAGGACCTGAATTCCAGTCCCAGCTCTCACATGGTGATTCACAACCATCTGTAATTCTGGTACCCAGGAATCTGAAACTCTCTTCTGGCCTATGCAGGCACCAGGCATGCATGTGGCAAAATAAACTAAGTCAAAACATTTTTAATCACTCATGATGGGATGGTTTATACAATGGAAACGAAAAATGCTGCATTTAACTATTCAACACTACTGAAGTTCAAAGAAAACAATCTGTTGTGGTTTGAATCATAAATATCTCCCCAGGTCTTGTGTGTTAAAGGCGTGGTCCTCAGATGATGGTTGTTCTGGGAGGCGGTGGGACCTTTGGAGGAACCTAACAGAAGGGAGTTAAGTCATCGGTAGGTCCTTGGAAGGGACATTAGGACCTAGCACCTTCCCTTCTCTTCTCTTCTTTGCTACCATGAAGTGAAACGCTTTATCCTCCCTCATGCTCCCTGTCATGATATCCTGCTAATGTGTTTATAAAAAGATAAGGGGAGAAGGAATATGTTTTGGTGGGTGTTGGGGAAGGGGGTGCCTCAGCGGGCCCATGCCGAGGCATCCCTTCCCCCCTGAGGGACCAGCCACACAACCCGTATAGTACAGAATAGAGTTTATTCAGGGCATGGGGAGGGGAGTTAAGAGGGTAGTAGAGATGGTGTGGGGGGGTGGGGTGGGGAGAGAGAGAGAGAAAGAGAGAGAGAGAGAGAGAGAGAGAGAGAGAGAGAAGGGGGAGGGGAGGGGAGAAGGAGGAGGAGGAATAGTAGAGAGGTAGAGGCCAGCCATGAGCACCTGAGGGAGTAGGGGATAGGGGGGAGGGGGAAGGGGCAGGGGATAGAGCAGGAGCAACAAGGCAAGAGCAAGAGAGAGCAGAGGTGACAAGCAGCCCCTTTTATAGTGAGTCAGGCATGCCTGGCTGTTGCCAGGTAGGGCAGAGCTTAGACAAAATGCTAACACCTGCTCCACCAGAATACCAAAGTAAGGAGTAAAACACATGGCCTGGACCTCTGAGACCATGAGCTATGATAAACTTTCCCCCTTTAAGCTGATTTTCTCAGGTATATTGCTAGACATGGAAAACCTGATGAACATATTATCTAAAATACTTAAATAGTATTTACAAATTTAAACTTAGATCAAAATTATTCCTTTAAACATCAAAATAGGGACTTGAAAAACACCTTGGCAGTTAAGAGCACTGGCTGCTCGTCCAAAGACCCAGGTTCAATTCCCAGCACCCACACAACAATTTAACACCCTTACACAGAGAGACATGAAGATAAAACGCCAATGCACATAAAATACAAATAAATAAAAATCATTTAAAATAAATAAATAGGGGACTAGAAAGATGGCTCAGCAGTTAAGAGTCCTGATTGCTCTTCCAGAGGTCCTGTGTTCAATTCCCAGCAACCACATGGTGGCTCACAGCCATCTGTAATGGGATCCAATGACCTTTTCTGGTGTGTCTGAAGACAGCAACATTGTACTCACATACATAAAATAAATAAATATTAGTAAACAAACAAACATTAAGATAACAAATGTTTTTGGGGCCAGGGACATGGCTCATTGGGATTAATCTGGTAAAACCTTGAGGTTTGGTCAGACAAAAATAGACTTTCTATTTTCTTGCCTATCCCTAGCCAGTGCAAAGCATGGACTTCCCAGGAATCCCAAGGTTTCTATTTGTGTAGCGTTCAGAGAATAACTATCCCCAAAGCTGTATTAGAGGGACTGCCTGACACAGCAGGGCCACAGGGAGGCTCCTAATGCAGGGAGGTGGTAGCAAAGGAAAGACCTGAGGAAACATATGCAAGCAAACTGTACCCGTCTCCCCACAGTTCTACCCCATCATTATATGTGTGGAGCGCCGCTATCTCGTAAACATCCTGTGCTGAGTCATTTCCTCAGTACTATCTCGTAAACATCCTGTGCTGAGTCATTTCCTCAATAACAACTCGTAAACATCCTGTGCTGGAAATCCCCGCCCCGGGCAGCTCCGCCTCAGGGATGGGGCAATCAGTGTTGAGCCAATCATGGCTTGCCACGTCCGAGGCAGGGAGAATTTCTTATAAAAGGGAGGGGCTCGGATTGCCTGGGGTCTCCGGTTGTGAAGCTTATGCTCTCCCTCTCAAGACGCATAAAGCTTGCTGCAGAAGAACCCTATTGTGTGTGGTGTCCTTATTCGCGGGCGAATTAGAGAACACTCACATCTGGTGCCGAAAACCCGGGAAAACAAAGAACATCGTGAGCACCGTCGGAGATCCCTCGGTGACGGGGAGGGTCCAGAACTGCAGGAACTACGTCTCGGAAAGGTATGCCTGAATTTTACCTGACCCTTTCGCACTCCCTTCAACTAACTGGGCCGTGGGAGGGATTGCCCGAGGCTTTAATTATCGTCTTCGTGGCTTTGGTTGTATGGTTCCTAGCCCGAAAGAAAGGGCAAAAGGTTTTAGAAGCTATGCAGGAAGGTATGTCAGAATCCGAGCGTAGTGAGAGGATGGGTGTGCGCACAAAAACCGTAAAAAAGGCAAAAGAGGGAAGTGAAAAAGGACCTCCCGGGAGAAATAGAAAGGGAGAGAAGGGGAGCAGCAGGCCCGGGTTATATCCGACCCGAGAACTGGCTGCCCTCCACCTAAGAGATACCTCGGATTCTTCTGAAACCGAGGATAGTAAGCTGACCTCGGAGGAAGAGGGCGAGTTAGAAGAAGAAGCAGTTAGATATAAAGGAGAAAGGTATCACCCAGATGAAGGCGGGCGACCTGAGTCAAGTAAGCCCGCGTCCGGTGTCTTCTCTAAGGATAGGAGATTGTTGGCTGCCGCCATTCCCTCCGCTCCCCCACCTTATGAGGCCCGGTCATCCACAACTTCCTTTTTTCCCCAAAGGATCCTCCGCAAGCTACACTTAGCGTTTCCTGTTTATGAACAGGAAGGGGGGAGAATCTACGCTCCTGTAGACTATAGTCAGATAAAAGATCTTGCAGAATCAGTAAGAAAATATGGTCCCAATGCTAATTTTACTATTATGATTCTTGAAAGAATGGCACAAACTGCCATGACACCTAGTGATTGGCAAATGGTGGTTAAGGCCGCCTTGCCTACCATGGGACAATACATAGAATGGAAAGCCTTGTGGCATGAGGCAGCCCAGTCCCAGGCCAGGGCCAACGCAATAGCCCTTACGCAAGAGCAGCGGGATTGGACATTTGACCTTTTAACAGGCCAAGGCCCGTGGGCCGCAGATCAAATTAATTACCATTGGGGGGCGTACGCCCAGATTTCCAGCACAGCCATACGGGCCTGGAAGTCACTTAATCACAAGGGAGAAACCACCAATCAGCTTACAAAAATTGTTCAAGGGCCCCAGGAGCCCTTTGCCGACTTCGTCGCACGCATGGTGGAGGCGGCAGGAAAAATCTTTGGGGACCCAGAGGGGATAGGACCCTTTATTGAGCAACTGATTTTTGAACAAGCCACCCAGGAATGCAGGAATGCCATTGCTCCTAGAAAATCAAAAGGGTTGCAAGAATGGCTAAGAGTGTGTAGAGAGCTTGGAGGTCCACTTAGCAATACTGGCCTCGCGGCCGCCATCATGTTAGCACAAAAGCATCCTCCACAAAAGAAGACCGGTGAACGGACCTGTTTTAATTGTGGTAAGCCTGGACATTTCAAAAGAGATTGCAAAGCCCCAGACAAGAAAGGGGGGGTCTTGACCCTCTGCACGAGGTGTGGTAAAGGGTACCACAGAGCAGATCAATGTCGCTCAGTGCGAGATATACAGGGAAGGCTTTTGCCTCCATTAAATGTTCCTGCTCCCAATGTGTCAAAAAACGGGTCACTGGGCCCACGGTCCCAGGGCCCTCAAAGATATGGGAACCGGTTTGTCAGAACATCCGGGATGGCGGAAGAAGCGACCCAGGAAGACCCACAAGGGTGGACCTGCGTGCCGCCTCTGACCTCCTACTAATGCCCCAAATGAGTATCCAACCAGTACCTATAGAGCCAATGTCACCTTTGCCCCCTGGGACCATGGGCCTTATCCTCGGACGAGGATCACTCACCTTACGGGGCCTAGTGGTCCATCCTGGGGTTGTTGACCATCTACACTCCCCTGAAATACAGGTCTTATGTTCCAGCCCCAGGGGCGTGTTTTCCATCAGTGCAGGAGATAGGATAGCTCAATTGCTGCTCCTCCCCGACACCCTCTGGGAGGGCTCCCCAGGCCCCAGTCCCAAAACGATGGGGTCGTCAGGAACTGATTCAGCCTACCTTGTTGTATCCCTGAATGAAAGGCCCAAACTCTGCCTCGAAGTAAATGGAAAAAGGTTTGAAGGTATTCTTGATACCGGGGCAGACAAAAGCATTATATCCACGCACTGGTGGCCAAAAGCTTGGCCCACTACAAAATCGTCCCACTCTCTACAAGGTCTGGGATATCATTCATGCCCTGCCATAAGCTCAATGAGTTTGACCTGGAAGGCTCCTGAGGGACAAAAGGGTAAATTCGAACCTTATGTGCTCCCGCTCCCAGTAAACCTTTGGGGGAGAGACATTATGCAACATTTGGGCCTAACCCTGTCCAATGAAAAAATCGTGTCGGAGGAAGGGTTGAACAAGGCAAAAAACATGATGCTATAATTTCACATATGCCGCTAATCTTTCTAAGAGTTTGTCCCAACAGCTGCTATATAATTGGACGTCTGATTTTGATCAAACCCTCCAGAAACTTAGATTGGCCATCGTCTAAATCAATTCCACCAGACTTGACCTCTCCTTGACCGAAGGCTTTTCGTCATGGATTTCTTCTGCTGTTTCTTATTTTAAGGAATGGGTGGGGGTGGGTTTGTTTGGAATTCTCCTTTGCTTCGGATCGGTATCTAGCTTATGGTTAATTTGCAAATTATATAAGAAAAATAATAGAGACAAAATCATGATATCCCAGGCGCTTGCTGCCTTGGAGCAGGGGCAATCTGCACAGGTATGGTTGGCGGCGCTTAAACAAAATCGATTTGCACCACTGGTCGCTGGCTGCCCGCGCTTTAGCGGGTGAGCTTCAGCAGCCCTAGAGGATTGTAGAGCAATGCATCGCACAGGTGGTCCCCCTGTCCCACCTGGGGAATATGCCGTCTAGTGGGGGTTTCCTGCCCTAGTCTTCCCCTCCTCGAAAAAATGGCAGAGGGACAGGTCGGAGCAACTTCGGGTCCCACTCAAGCCTAGTTGTTGCTTGCGGACATAGTTCTTACATCTCTGAGTAAGAGGATTCGGCCAATGTTCCCGTCCTCTCATACTGGGTGTCCAGTTGGTTTTATTAGACAAAAAAGGGGGAGATGTGGAGCGCCGCTATCTCGTAAACATCCTGTGCTGAGTCATTTCCTCAGTACTATCTCGTAAACATCCTGTGCTGAGTCATTTCCTCAATAACAACTCGTAAACATCCTGTGCTGGAAATCCCCGCCCCGGGCAGCTCCGCCTCAGGGATGGGGCAATCAGTGTTGAGCCAATCATGGCTTGCCACGTCCGAGGCAGGGAGAATTTCTTATAAAAGGGAGGGGCTCGGATTGCCTGGGGTCTCCGGTTGTGAAGCTTATGCTCTCCCTCTCAAGACGCATAAAGCTTGCTGCAGAAGAACCCTATTGTGTGTGGTGTCCTTATTCGCGGGCGAATTAGAGAACACTCACATATATGTACAATACAATCTTTAGCATTAATAATGCGCATGGCATCTCAAATAACTATTAGCTGTTGGGGCATAAACCATCTAAATCATATTTTTGTTTAGTTTTTTTATTACTTATTTAAAATAAAGTTTTTCATTGTTTTTTAATTTTTTTATTTATTATGTTTACAGCGTTCTGCTTTCATGTATACCTGCAGGCTAGAAAGGGGTACCAGATCTCATCATAGATGGTTGTGAGCCACCATGTGGTTGCTGGGAATTGAACTCAGGACCTCTGGAAGAATAGACAGTGTGCTCTTAACCACTGAGCCATCTCATAGTCCCCTTTTCACTGTTTTTTGAAACAAGGCTTTACTATGTAGCCCAATTTGGCCTCAAATACCTGTCTCTTGTCTCGGCTTCCCAAGATCTGGGATCAGGTCTGTACCACCACATACAACTCAGTTAAGTCATCTTTGAATAGCCTTCCCCTAGCATTGGTCTAGACAGGAGTGCTCAGCAGCAATTCAGAGGATGAGCATCCCTAACACAGCTGCAGATACTTATTAGCTACACAACCTGGCTAGTTTCAGGTCAACTTGACACAAGATGGAATCATCATAGAAGAGGGAGAGACAATTGAGAAAAATACCTCCATATGATCAGGCTGTAGGCAAGCCTGTAGGGCAGTTACTCAATTACTGGTGATGTGGGAGAACACAGCTCATTGTGGGTGGTATGTCCCTCGACTGTGGCCCTCATTCTATAAGAAAGGCTGACAGAAGCTGGAAAGAACCCAGATGTCCCTCAACAGAGGAATGGATACAGAAAGTGTAGTACATTTACACAATGGAGTGTACTACATGGCTATTAAAAACAATGAATTTATAAAAATTCTTTTTTTTTTTTCCCGAGACAGGGTTTCTCTGTATAGCCCTGGCTGTCCTGGCACTCACTTTGTAGACCAGGCTGGCCTCGAACTCAGAAATCCGCCTGCCTCTGCCTCCCGAGTGCTAGGATTAAAGGCGTGCGCCACCACGCCCGGCTGAATTTATAAAAATTCTTAGACAAATAGATGGGTCTGGAGAATATCATCCTAAGTGAGGTAACCCAATCACAAAAGAACACACATGATATGCACTCACTGATAAGTGGATACTAACCCAGAAGCTCAGAATACCCAAGATACAATTTGCAAAACACATGAAACTCAAGAAGAAGGAAGACCAAAGTGTGGCTACTTCTTAGAAGGGGGAACGAAATACCCATGGAAGGAGTTACAAAGTTCAGAGTAGAGACTGAATGAATGACGTTACAGAGACAAAGTTCAGAGTAGAGACTGAATGAATGACCATCCAGAGACTGCCCCACCTGGGGATCCATCCCATAAACAATCACCAAACCCAGACACTATTGCAGATGCCAACAAGATTTTGCTGACAGGAGCCTGATATAACTGTCTCCTGAGAAGCTCTGCCAGTGCCTGGCAAATACAGAAGTGGATGCTCACAGTCATCTATTGGATAGAGCACAGAGTCCCCAGTGAAGGAGCTAAAGAAAGTACCCAAGGAGCTGAAGGGATTCGCAGCCCCTTAGGAGGAACAACAATATGAACTAACCAGTACCCCTCAGAGCTCCATGGGACTAAACCACCAATCAAAGAAAACATATGGTGGGACTTGTGTCTCTAGTTGCATATGTAGCAGAGGATGGCCTAGTCGGTCATCAATGGGAGGAGAGGCCCTTGGTCTTGTGAAGGTTCTATGCCCAGTGTAGGGGAATGCCAGGGCCAGGAAGTGGGAGTGGGTAGGGGTGGGATGGGGAAAGGGGCGTGGGGAGGGGGCGCCGAATAGGGGATTTTCAGAGGGGAAACTAGGAAAGGGGATAACATTTGAAATGTAAATAAAGAAAATATATAATAAAAAAAGAAAAGGACTGGAGAGATGGCTCAGCAGTTAAGAACAGTGACTGCTCCTCCAGAGGTCCTGAGTTCAGTCCCCAGCAACCACATGGTGGCTCATGACCATCTATAATGGGACCTGGTGTCTTCTTCTGGTGTGTCTGAAGATACCTACAGTTTACTCATATAAATAAAATAAATCTTAAAAAAAAAAAAAAAGCAGGCTGAGTAAGCCATGAGGAGCAAGGCATTAAGCAGCACTCCACTATGGTCCCAGCATCAGCTCCGGCCTCCAGGTTCCTGACCTGCTTGAGTTCCTGTCCTGACTCCCTGTGATGAGGAGACATAAGCGGAATAAACCCTTCCCTCGCCAAGTTGATTTAGTGATGGTAATTGTAACATGATAATGGTAACATCACAGCAATAGTAACTCTAACAAGACACTACCATAGCAAGCAAACTCCTCGGGTCCAGACCTGAGAGTCTGAGGATGCTGACACAACCATCTGTTTGGTCAGATGAACGGAAGAGCTGGTGTGGCTCAGTGTGCACACTGGAATAGAATGAAGTAAGACTGTAGCAAGGTTTCAGGTGGTTAGTAAACCGAAATGTTTGGAGAACTCAGGTCAGCACCAACCCGGCCTTAAAGTGCAGCCTGCAGGGAAAGCCATCTCTGAGAGAGGGGAGTCTGTGGCTTGAGATGTTCCAGGTTGGGTGTCTTATCTGACGAGCTATTCCATTGTAAAATAGTGGCATTTGGGTGCAGCATACATAATTTTCTGAGTTAATAACTTAACCTAATATCTATTTTAGGAAAACTAATGTTAAACATCTTTTCAGCTTTCTTAATTCCATCAGATACTTGTTTGTTATCTAATTTTACCCACACCTCCATACTGGTTAGCTCTATAGCCAGGTAAGCCAAAGCTCACAGTGTGAACATCTTCCTCCAGCTGCCCCAGAAAAGAGAGAATCCAGATAGAGCCTGGATTTAAAGATGCCGAGATTGTGCCTAGTGGATGTGTGTTCTCTTGATGAGCCTTCAGATTATCTGTGGCATCCTAAACAAAGCTGTTCTCATCCCTCCAAACACTCGGCATTGGTCTCCATGGTTACCACACCCCAGGCTCTTTACCCTTGGGTGAGTTAATGTGTGTTTGCTGACTCATGCTTCATGGACGGATGTGTAAACTTTCAATACAGGTCTTTCCTCTATCACTAATTCCTGCAGGAGGTAAAAGAAATTCTTTTATATTTCTGAGATTTGTTTCTTTGGATTTTCTTAAAAAGCAAAAGATCCTCTTCTGAAAAAAGTTATCTGAGCTGGGCACAATGGAGCAAACCTTTAGTCCCAGCACCCTGAGGCAGAGGGGGAGGGGGAGGCAGAGGTGGAGAGAGGGGGAGGCAGAGGCAGAGAGGGCAGAGGGGGAGGGGGGAGGCAGATGGATCTCTACCAGTTTGAAGCCAGCCTGGTCTAAACAGTGAGTTCCAGGACAGACAGAGAGCTACAGAATGAGACTCCGGTTTTGTTTGGTTTGGTTTGGTTTACAGATATCTGAATAGTCCTCTGTATAAAATATGAAGGTAATTTTTTTTTCCCTTTGGAGATGAGATCATGTGATGTTACTTAAATTGGTCCCAAATTTCTGGGCTTAAAATTCTAGTGAGCTCCTAGCACTTCTCTTCATGGAAGCACGCTCTTGCTAGTCACCATTTTCCTCAGGAGCACCAGGCACAGAATGAGTGGTCAAGAAATTAAATTGCAGTGAGTGGAAGGCAGATGCAGCACACACAGTTTTACACATATACCTATGTAATCCCGACTCCTGCCCTGTTATCTGCCTTATGACTTGACGATTATATTATCTTTGTTTCCATTTTACAGATGACTTAATATCTCACTGATAATAAGGACAAAGGTCAAGTCGTCCATGCAAGGACACCAGGCTAGGAGGTAAGAGGTCTCTGGCTCAGGACTTCCTCTGTTAACCAAGGTTCTAAGAACAGAATGGAGCTGAGGTGGCAGAGCTCAGAAAAGTCTATCACCAGGGCAACAGTCCAGTGGGCTGATCCTCACTGTGGACTTCAGACAGGCTTCGGGTTGGTGTTATTAAAGGTAATGCATTATTGATGTACCTGTAGGAATGACAATGCTGTTTCTCTCTGTAGATTGTCATTTCTATTATGGTAGTTGTACTCATAAAAAGTCACTGTAAATACTAAACTGGCAAATACCAGTCTCTGAGAGAATTCAGCTCCTATAAGCTTTTGGTCAGCCAGTCAGTGTGTAAACTGTATGTTGTTATGTTGATATGGGATCATTGTGTATTGCCCAGTCTGCTCTTGAACTGCTGGGCTCAGATGATCCTCCTGACAGCCTCCTGGGAGGCACTGGGACACTCAACCATTGTGCTGTTCTGTGCACTTGGCTTCCATGGACTGTGAGAGCCACAAGGCTTGGGCTAGCACATCTTAATGAGGGGAAAGCTTAAAACATGGGCTCTACAAATCAGGTCTGCCGTGTCCATCCTTGTGTTTTCAAGTATCTTCAGTATCATAGACTACACATGCAGCTTCTAAGACACTGTGAATGAGCTAAAAGCCTGCGAGATCGAGCTGTGGAAGCTGACCCATCCCTGTGCCAGTCACACCAAGGGTCACTTTTCTAGGCTAGCAGACTGTGCCGGACGGTGCTCACCAGGGCCTCAGACATGGCTAGGTTCTCTGCTCTCAACCTCCTGAAAGTCGATTTTTAAAAACAAGGATCCGGCAGTTTTTACTTCACTGGATCCCACCATTCTCATCACATCACGTGTAAAACAGATTAGTAATTGGGAGACCAAGGTATACTGTCTACTTATCAGATAGAATTAACCCTTTCTTTCTTTCACGGTGCCGATTATGTGATAGATTTGTTGAGGGTGGCAATAGTAAACTCTTCATAAGTGTCAGCTCATTTAGTCTGTATGATACTCTGACCTGGGTAATGTTTTCACTGAATATGTCAGGAAGCTATGGCAACTTAAGCTAGCTATGCACACAGTAGGGAGCTATGCACACAGTAGGTAGCATAGCTAGTATGTAAACCCAAACGACTGGCAATCCATGGTTTCACCACCAGACTCTACGGCTGAGTGTTGGGGTCTAACTTGTAGGTGATTTTGATTTTGTGATTTCAGTGAACAGTCACACCGTGGTATCTCTTTTTCAGTAGATGTATAAAATGGGCTTTTAACAGAATATGACTCCTGTTGTCATGTGCTTGATATGTGCATATCTAGAGGATAGTGAGACTTTAATGCCAGGCTTGGAATCTTCTTACCGCAAATACGCAATTCCCAGAATCCCCCAAAATGTATTAAAGGAGATAGAATTTAGAGTTTAATTTCTTACAAATTAGCATCTTGAGAGCTAACTGTAGGTTTATTCATAATCTTATTTGTTTAGGTTTGTGTTTTTCATTTTTGATTCAGGGTCTCTATACATGGCCCTGGCTGTCCTGGAACTCACTATGTAGGCCAAGATGGCCCTGAACTCACAGAGATTCTCCTGCCTCTGCCTCTCTAGTGCAGGATATACACCATCACACCTAGGTAAATTGTTCTTGATAGTTTTTATGTCACATTATTAATAGGTACTGAGAATGGTAGATTTTACTAAAGCAACTCAAATTATTCATTGTTAATTATTCTACATGACATTTTAAATCCCTTTAACTAAAAATTGCCAAATCCAGTGTTGAGAGGATTTTTTTTCTTCTGCAATAGATATCTAAAGAGATCTAGTTAAGTCACTTGACTACCAAAAGACTCTTTTAGGTAGCTTAGATATTACCTTTTATATGTATTTTTATTATTGTTTTGTTTTGTGAAGCAGGCAGGGACTCACTCTGGCCCATGCTGGTCCAGAACTCTGTACCCAGGCTGGCCTTGAACTCAATGCAGTCCTTCTACCTTGTCTCCTGAATGCTGAGGTTACAGAATGTGAACACTGTACATAACACTGTACATACCCAGGTTCAATTGCTTCTTAATGGGCCCTTTCATTTTACTGTGTTTAAACCGTGGCAGATATTGTAAAAGATAATACTACAGATATACAGATAAAAAGGCTCTAAGCTCATAGATTTCCCAAAGTGGACAGATAAGATGGGAAAGATGCGTCCATCAGTCAGGGAGATAGAAACATACCCTGCTGGTGGTCCTGTCTTAGATCAGACACCAGTTATCGTGACAGGAAAATACAACATGGCTTGTTGGACATAGCTGAGCTTTGCAGTATTTGGGGGGCAATAATGACCTGAGTTGGTTCTGTACCGTATTTTGGAACATGGTCTTGCAGAAGGAGAAAGTCCTGGTAAATGTGGACATGCGGTGAAGTTTGCTTTTGAGTTGGACAGAAGACTATTACGCATGCTCAATGTGTTGGCAGGGCGGCAAGACTCAGCTGGCCGCTGGTGTGTTAATAAGATGACATCCATGAACAAGGGCAATGAAGAGAAGACGCAGGGAGCGAACAGGAAGCAGCTCCTGGAGGAACTGAACGAGAAGCGTGAGTCCTACTGCCTGGTGGAAAGAAGCAACGAAGTCAGCCTGCTGAGAGTTCAGAAGAGGCACTTCAGCAAGGCCTACCAGACCTTAGCTTGCACGCATATCAAAGAATCGGTTCCCGAAAGTACCAGGACCTCCTGGGTCAAACATGATCTCTCTGTGCACAAGGAGAAAAGGCACTTTCTGCCAAAAAGTAAGACCATATGGTCAGACTCCGACCAACCTGTAGGAAGGATAAGGAGAGAGAGAGAGAGACTTGGCAGACTTCCTGGGTCGAAAGTGGTTCCAAGGTTTGCCCTTGGGAGTCTTTGAAGGTGATGTGTCTGGAGGCAAACATAGATTATTTGGTGTAAGGCCCACAATAGACCAGAGACTCATTTTCTCGCATCTATAGGAACCCAAGCCCTACCACAGGCCAGGTGGTTCAGCAGTTAGGTGTTTGGGCGCTGCAGTCTGCACTCCCAGCTGGCTGAGGCTGCCCTTAGCTGCGGAGGGTCTGACAATTACATTTGAGAGTTGCATTCAGGTAACTTCTGTCTCTCGATTTCTGTGCTTTAAGGAGTTTTTATGTTCAGAATGGTAGTAAAATGGAGTTTTAGTAACAAATGTGACATACAACGCCTTGAGAAGCATTAATAAAAACATGGAGGGGAGTGGTCTGGGGTAGGGGAGTGGTCTGGGGTAGGGGAGTGGTCTGGGGTAGGGGAGTGGTCTGGGGTAGGGGAGTGGTCTGGGGTAGGGGAGTGGTCTGGGGTAGGGGAGTGGTCTGGGGTAGGGGAGTGGTCTGGAGGAGGAGAGGGACCTGTGGAAGGGAAATAGTCTGGGGGGGGGTGATTGTTTTGGTATTGTTTAAAATATGGATTGTGAATATCTGTTACTGTAGTCAAGGCAGGCAACTGATAGTGTTTTCTCATTTATTTGGAGAGAGTGTGCGTATGTTCTTATATTCAATATAGCCAATACATTTATTAATTTAGTTTACAAAGAGTGGCCCACATTGGCCTTTGTGTAGCTCTGACTTTGCTTTTGGCCAGTGGCCTTAGGTAGTAATCTAGGGAGGTGTACAGTGTGACATGGGAAGTCTAGACACTGCATTGTGATTGTAATAATCGGTAATAATTGTGTTTCTTTTGTGAAAGCAAGCAAGCAAACAAACAAAAACCAACCATCTTTACAAAGAAGGAATGCTTTGACATTCCTAGTTATAAAAGAAATGCTACAGTCCTTCATTCTGCTAAAATTATTGAGAATAATATTGTGTCAGTTCTCAGGGCTTTGATGGTGGGGAGAACACCCACCTCTTTGAACTAACATAGGAGACAACTTTAAGGAGCATGCATAGTTTCATACACCACACAATCTAACACATGCAATCCCATAACTAAGTTTCATAGTGTCAAACTGTAAACCAATAACTCCAAAACATAGTTAGAAAGCCCTTTGTCTTTGATTTGAGTTTTGATCAACTGAGAAATAAGATAGAGATAAAAACATATTGGCTTTGTTTATTGAAAAAAAAAATCTTTACTGAAGAAACTCACTAAGAGCCGTCAAGTAGCTGCCTCTGGAGACTGACCTAAAGAGCTTGTTGACCTAAAGAGCTGGATGCTCTAGACTGAGAACAAACGAGACTGAAAGCCCTGGAGGCCAGCTAGTGCAGAGAAAATTCTCATTTGTTAAATTAGGAGCTGGGACATTATGACTCAATAAATTAACTTGGTAGGTTTCAACACATACTAAGGCACAACATTTGCTACAAAGTAACTTCCTCGTTTTGGAAGACAATGGCCCCCTATGCTCTGAATGTTGAAGTATGAGGGGCTACAACACTGGCCCTCCTGGTCCTCTCTAGGGTAGCCTCATGCAGGCAGCTGGTAGACTTAGTTACTTTCTGCTACTGTGGTAGAGCTCTATGACCAAGGCAACTTATAGAAGGAAGAGTTTGGGGTACAGTTCCAGAGGACTAGTGACCATAATGGCAGGGTGGAGGCAGCAGGCAGGCATGGCAGCCCGAGCAGGATGCTGAGAGCTCACACCGTGAACTTGGAGCACAAGGCAGAGAGCTCTCTGCAAGGAGAGTTGAGTGTTAACCCCTTTAAGCTCACTCCCAGAACACACTTCTGGCAAGACCGCACCCTAAACTTCCCCAAACAGCACCAGGAACTGGGGACCAAGTGTCCCAATGCCTATGGGGGTGTTCTCCTTCACGCTTAACTGCTAGGGGACTCACATTTTTGTCTCTTTTCTGGTAACCCCACATTTTAATATCTGACCTCTCTTCTTGACCTTTGGCCATGTGTACAGTCACATTGCCACTTCACTTGAAGTCATCTGCAGTTTAGTATTGTTGAGACAAAATCCCTGTTACCAACCACGTCTCTTACCACCACCCTGCCTCACCTTCCTCACTGGGAAAGTGGCCAAAGACCCGTGTGGAACTCACACCCCATACTCAGTGTGTCCGCAAGTCCTGAATCCGAGCCCTGCCACCGCCCTGGTCCAGCCTGTAGTCACAGAGTGGATCAGGAGCCTCAGGCTACCCACCTGGCACTCTTCTGTTCCCACGTCTACTTCACAGGACAGCCTGTGTGAACTGATCAGAACATGTGTTGTTACCTGCTACACAGAACTCATTTGTGGTTTCCCACCACACTGAGGACGGAATCCACACTCCCACTCTGTGCGGCATGACTCTCCGTGAATAGGCCCGGCCTGTCATCTCCTCTGCTCACCCGGGCTCCTCGGCTTTGCATTCTTCCTCTTCTGGGACATGTCAGTGCTTGCTCCCACCTTGGAAACTTGGCTCTTCCCCTAGCTCTTTGTCTCTGTCTCTGTCTGTCTGTCTGTCTGTCTGTCTGTCTGTCTGTCTGTGTCTCTCTGTCTCCCTCTCTGCCTCTCTGTCTCTGTCTGTCTCTCTTTCTCTGTATCTGCCTGTCTAAAATATGCAGTGACTATCATTAATCCCAGCACAGGAAAGGACAAGCAGAAGAGTAATGGCCTCTCTGCCCTTCATGTTATTCTAGAAACTGTGCAATAGATTAGATTTCCGAAATGCATTTCTTTCTGATGCTTTGATTATGAGCCTAGCCTTTAACAGCTGAGTCATCTCACCAGTCCAATAAATGTATTTTTTTTAATCTTTCAGATAATGCCATATTTGGATGAAGTATATCTCCAGAGACACACAAATAAACCCTCTTTCATCAGTCTTCAATGTCTGCAAATTATTTAGAGACATTAACTATAAAAGAAACTGGGCTGGTGTCATGGTGAACACCTGTAACCCCAGCACTTAGGGACAGTGAATTCCAGGCCAGGCTGGGCTATGTCTCAGGACCTTGTCCCTAAAAGGCTGGGGACGTGTAATAAAATAAGGCTAGAACTAAGTTCTCACTTCCCAACAGTAGATGCTTAGCTTCAAGAACCCTGAAGAGCTGCTTGCTCCTTTCATGACCATGGGCATTGATTAGATACAAGACTCTTGGTTCACGCCAAAGAACTTAGATTCTAGCTGTAGGAAACCTACTCCCTTGCCCCCCCCACCCCCCACCCCCCCAGCCCACTGCCTCAGGACACTCAGAGCTAGGCAAAGCTGCCAGGCAGATATACACAGGATTGGGCTGCCCAGAGGAGGATCTGTGCTGAGCACAGTTGACCCAGCCTTTGCCTGTAAGGAGATACTATCTTTATTATGTGATGTAACCAGGTCTACCTCTGCCCCAGAGGGAACTCTTATCTCCTCTGTCTTCTGAGGTGCTCACCTGACCCCAAGGCTATCAGAGCCTCTGTTCCCTGGCTGGACAGAAACAAGGGACTGGATCCATAGAGTTTATATCCTAAGCAGCCCAACTAGAGATGCCAAGGCTTGGTATGATTTAGGAATGAGCACAAAGCAATGAATGTCAGGTTACACACAGAGGTGGCCTCCCCTCAACGTCCTTTCCCTGACCATCCTGTTTGTATGCCCCTTCCTTCGCACAACTGGGTGTAGTTTCCTGTACTTGCCTTTGTCTCTTAGCTCCCTTCCCTGCCTGTGATTTAAATGCCACCTCCTCCAACCCTTCCTGTAGCCCTGCCCACTAGACATTCCTCCTTTGCCCTGTATACCCTAGAGCAGGCTCAAGCTAAGCAAGAACTCAGAAGTATAACGGTATCTGGATCTGACCCTACCTGAAACAGCAGGCATGGAGCCTCTCATCTCCCAGGAGTTGGCATGTGGTAGCACTTTTCTTTTCTGCCCTGGCTTTCTGTAGTGTGCATTCATGTGCATGCAGGATTCCTTCTGCTCCCCTGGTCCTTTGGAGAGAACATTAGTGTGGCAGCATTGTCATTGTATTCATAGACAACTGACACCTCCTTCCTAAGAAGCCCCTACAGATAGATATCCACGCCCTTTCTCAGCACTGCAATGTGCCTGGGAAGATGGGGTTGGCAGAGCTAGAGGCCGATCAGAACCCACAGACCTTGACCACTCAAGTGGGCCACTGAACAAGAAGGGCCCGGGTCAAGGTAAAGGCTGGGTTGTGACTCAGCATGAATGGGCCGTGTGAGGGATTCCACTTAGGAGCAGAGACCAGTGAATCTCCGTATCTCTTGGAGATTTTGCTGAAAAAGCTCTTTTGCACTATGCCCCCCTTTGTAGGTATTTCCTCCTCCAGGATCATGAGGCAGGTAACAGAGAACAGTTTGGAACTCAGACATTGTCAGTAGGCTGGAGTATTGGGATGCCTTTTATCTCAGCACTCAGCAAGCAGAGGCAGGGGCATGTTTTGTTAGTTCAGGGCCCTCTTGGTGAGTTCCAGGCTAGACAAGGTGACTGGGTTGGGGGTGAGGGGCAGGAATAAAAAAAAAAAAAACCCAAAACCAATTACTGTGGCCATATTGGGAGGAAGCCAAGGCCATCACTATGATACTTACATACCTTTAGATTTAAACAGAGGGGGATGTATGTGTAACTAAGTAGTCCTGGTCAAGAACTAACTGTTCTACCTACCCATCACTGTCCTGTACGGTTATCTGGTAGCTTGTTAAGAGCTGTGTATTCTCTTCTTGGGAGACAAATTCCTTCTCTAGCTGGCACCAGAATAAAGCCTTTCTTTTCCAAGAGGGAGATTCCAACCTCTTGAGGCCCATTTATTTAATAATCTGATAGCCAAAAGGAGGGGTTCAGGTGTCCCTTCAGAACAATGAAGGGTCTTGGATGTAGGTTTAAGGACACACAGATGGTTGGGATATTAACGCCATGGATAGACAACAGCATGGCAGGAGTTCTGAGGAAAGTTTAGATAACATGGGAGGGACTCTGAAGAGAGGAATAGGGACTCCTGTCCCACAAGTCCCCCCGGTGAGATCCTGGAATGTAGTTCCAAGATCTAGTCTGCTGGCGAGAGATGCACTGTGTTCTTTGTAGGATGCCTGTCAGTGTCTGTGAGAGGGGAAGAGCTGCTGTGTGAGGTACTGTGACAAGACCAGCTGACAGATCCTAAATTATTCTTAAAAATACCTCCACTCTTGCCAAAATGCCAGGGCTAGGGCACTATCTCAATCACCCTTCTCAAGCCTCCCATCTGGGCAAAAACATTGTGTACGATTAGACACAAGATTCTGGGCTTCCTAATTTCAAGAACCAACTAACAAGCATGTGGACAAGCAGGACCAGTCTCTCTTCTCCTGTTATGGTCTCCATCCATGAAATCAGCCAAACATATCTTATCACGCAGTCACAGAGGCCTGCTCAGTTCCTCAAAGGTCTGTCTGTATTAGCCAGGTGCTGTGGTATGAGGCTGCAGCAATGGCTGCTTAGGAGGCTGAGAGAGCAGTACGGAGCCGAGGAGTTTGGGGCTCCTTAAGGTGGGGTGGGGGTGGGTGCAGGAGATATCTCGGTACTTTCACAACTTCTGTTTCTTCTGACCAAGAACATTATAACCCAAAGAGGCCCACAGACTACCAAGCAGATCTGCCACGCACACACTAATCAGTAAGCATTCAAAGACAAACACCCATGGGGCATCTTCTATAAGCTAATTAAGTGGGGGGAAGCAGGGGAAGGGTGTCTTTCTTCCCTCAAGTGGGCAACAGCTCAGAAGCCACTGTGTGTTTCTCCCATCTACTCCAGGACTCCAGCTACTGGAAGCAGAACATGGGTTTCTGTGTCCAAGACAAATCATTCCTTTTTAAAAAATACAGTTTTTAGAAATAATTTTTATGTTCTGTGTGTCTATAGAGATATGCCACCTGTGTGCTAGTGTCAGAGAAGGCTGGAGGGAATTACAGGCAGTTGAACCAGCCAACATGGCTGCTGGGAACTGAACATGGGTCCTCTGGAAGAGCAGCAACTGAGTGCTCTTAATGGCAGAGCCATCTCTCCAGCTCCAAATTTGTTTTTAAGAGGAACATTTCTGTAAAACTGTGACTGCTAGCCATGTAAGATGGCTTCTTCCTCTGAGGCCACTAAAGCAAGCCTTTGCTTTCCCCAGTGCTGCCCTGGGCTGACTTGGCTTGCAGGGGGTGACTCTGAAGCTCTTTCTGAAGCAGGCTCTGCAGCTTGGGAAACAGTCTGAATGCATTCTGCGTTGTCACTTCTCGGACTTCTTCCACTGAAATCCCTTTCACCTGGGCAATGAACTCTGCTGCGATGGAAATGTTGCAGGGTTCATTCCGTGTCTGAAATAGAACAGAGCTTGACACTCAGTGTGTAGATCCTTGGAGACTGTAGCTAAGACACACACACACACACACACACACACACACACACACCCTGGTGAGCTCCTTTCATACTCTATGAAGGAGCTGACATTCCTTTATTAATGGGTGGATGAACTTGGCAGGTATGGGCGACTCTATGTCTATGCTGTTCCAGGAAGAACTTGGAGGCATTTGCAGCCGAAGCCCTAAGCACCCAGCATGTGAAGCGGTGTGCCAACTGAACCCAGAGAGAGCAGCTTGCCTGAAGGATTAGGTGTCCCTTGTTTTGCTGCTTGCATGAGTTCTGGGAAAGGTCACTGCTTGGCCCCTCACCTCAAAGGCTACCTGCCCAGTGTGGTTTCAAATGCCCCAAGGACTAGAAAGACTTAGGTTCTGCCAGCTTGCTGACCTTAAGGTACATCCCCTCCCATCTTAAATCCTGTGAAATAAACATTCTGCTTACACTCAGTGTCGTTTCTTTTTTCCTTTTAAAAAAAATTATTTTATGTACATTGGTGTTTTGTCTGCATGTATGTCTGTGTGAGGGTGTCAGATGCTAAAGTTACAGACAGCTGTGAGATGCCATGTGGGTGCTGGAACTGAACCCAGGCCCTCTGGAAGAGCAGCCAGTGCTCTTAACCGATGAGTCATCTCTCCAGCCCCCCCCCCTTAGTTGTATTTCCTAATGATTAAAATAACAATAATAATAATATTTCTGCAATCAACAGCATTTAGACTTACTGAAAACATTTCTGTAATTATTAATAAGTGGCTACTTGGGATAATAATAAGGGGAATACAATTATTAAGGTAAAAAACTCTTGATAATACAGGCTAGCAAAATAAGTATTTCAAAGATTCACATTCAAGGCTGTCCATTACAGTGGTGAAACTCAGACTGGCTGAGCATGCTGGCACACATCTGAATTCCTAGTACCTAGGAGGCAGAAGCAGGAGAAGCAGGGGTTTAAGGTCAAACCTGGCTACATTCTAAGTTAGAGGTCAGTCTAGCTACATGAGATTTGTCTCAGAAACACACAAAGACACACACACTACATACACTACATACACACATACGTACATATATACATTCATGACTTACCAATTTTTAAAAAAAATTTTTATGTGTATGTTTTGCCTGCATGTATGTGTGTGCACCACATGCCTGACTGTTGGCCATGGAGGCCACGAAGGTCTCTGGAACTGGAGTTATAAATGGCTGTGAGCTATCATGTGGATTCTGGGAATAGAACCCAGGTCCTCTGGAAGAATAGCCAATGCTCTTAACTATTGAACCATCTCTCCAAGCCCTAACGACAAGTTGTAACAATGGAACACTGTGTGGTTATTAAACACTTTGAGGGCTGGAAAGTCAGCTAAGTAGTTAAGAGCACTGGCTGCTCGTCCAGAGGACCGAGGTTCAATTCCCAGCACTCACATGGCAGCCAACAACTGTCTATAACTCTAGTTCCAGAGGATTCAACTCCCTCACGAAAATATACATACAAACAAAAGAATGTACATAAAACACTTTGAGGAAAAGCATATTTATTAATATATACTAGTGAAAGAAGGTCCAAAAGATTGTGTTCAGCCAATCCTATCCTAGAGAGACATGTGTGTGTCTTGATATAGACACAAGGGCTGATCCTATCCTAGAGAGGTGTGTGTGTGTGTGTGTGTGTGTGTGTAGAGATGGACACAGAGGTCTAAAAGGACATGAGTCCTTAGTCCTACTGATTTCTCATAGAGAAGGCTATATTCCCTTCCTGGAACACCTCATTAACCTCAAACGGTCTATGAGAAGACGGTACCCTGTTCACAGGAAAGATGATATCCTAATAAGCTAATGAAGCTGGCCGTGGTGGCACACACCTTTAATCCTAGCACTTGGGAGGCAGAGGCAGGTAGAGCTCTATGAGTTTTGAGGCCAGCCTGGTCTACAAATAGAATTCCAGGACAGCCAGAGCTATATAATAGAGGCTGTTCATTACTTCATACCAGCCACTGCTAGGCATTCTCATTTAAATTTCTTCATGTAATTCTTATGAAATAGTGAATATAGTTTATATTTATAACTGAAAAGTCAGCCCGGCATAGTGGTGCATACCTATAACCCAGCCCCAGGGAAGCAGAGGTAAAAAGAGTAGGCATTCAAGGCCAGGCTCAGCTGCATAGAGAGTTTGAAGTCAGCCTGGGTTATGTGAGACCCGTTTCAATAATGAATGAATGAATGAATAAATGGTTAAATAAACAAACAGATAAATATAGTTTTAGAGAACTTGAGTAGATTTCCCAAAGTCAGGCAATCAGCATCTTGGACTCTCAAAAAGGGGTTGATGGAAATCTTAGTCATCCCAGACATGCTTCATGGCACTCACTACTACCGGCATGGAAGCATGCTCGCTGACAAACGGCGATCTCTGAAGCTCAGCAGTGTTTAGAAAAGATCCTCCAGGGGGAATGGCCTCAACTTAGCATTCGAGTACTGCAGCCAGTCCCAGCTAAGCCACAACAGCCCAGATGAAAAGATGCATCTGCATTGCCATAAACCAGACATCCGCTTACCAGCTTTTCTGGTCCTAGCGCAGGTGAATCTGTTTCTAAGCAGATAGAACTCAGAGGCAGCTGTTTCACAAGCTTCTGCTTCTTAGAGAAAAGAGAGAGTAGATTTAAAACAGGAAGAAGTGGAAGCGCATTAACGTACACGTGGACGAGTCTTGTCCTGCGGGACATGAACACCCATCTTCATCACCAGAGCTCACTGGACAGCTACCACGCCCTCACCAGTCCACTTCTGATGGCCACATGACCATTTCAAAGTAGGCATATTGCCTAAAATTTCAAAGATGATCCAAAGCTTTCAGGGAAACAAACACAATCTAGTAAATGTGAGAAATGCCCTGCGAGAAATCAACTAAAATGACAAACAGCTGCTCACAGAGAGGTTTAAAATTCTTTGGCTGGACTTCACTCTATACTCTGCACCTACAGTAGATTTTGAAAAAATGATACAGATGTGTCTCACAGAATTGAAAGCACCACTGATTGTGATCTGTATCCTCATCTCATAGAGTATGAAAAACAAGTGTCATGAGAATGACCAGATACGGGACGTTAGCAGAGGTTGTCTTTGAAAGACTTTGAACTGTGATTCCTATGCTGTGACAGGCAGGCTAAGGGGACAACTGCCTAACATGTGTGAGGCTTTACACCTGGCCCTACAATGCATAAGCATGTGTGTGAATACACATATGCACATACATAACCTTTACACCTCCACCCGACTCCATCACTCCATTCCCTCACCAGTCAGTCGTCCATCGCTCCAATCTCGAGCGCACACTAACCACCTTTCTGTCTCCATAGGCTCGGCTTGTCTGCACATTTCATTTACACAGAATCTTACAACACGTGATCGTTTGTGTCTGGCTGCTTTCTCCTAATATGTTTTCAAGGTTCAGTGACGATCTGACATGGTTGAAGTAGCGTGTTCCTCTTTATGGCTGACTAATACTCCACTGTATGGGTATATCATATTTAGTTTATCTGACATTCATCAGTAGACCCACGACTAGCTTGTCTCTGCTGTGTGACAATCACACACAATGCCCCTGAGCATCCATGTTTGAGTTTGTGAATATATTTTTCCCTTGGGTATATGTTATTAGGGTGAAGTTAGTGTGTGGCAGTAATTCTCCGACTCAGTTGGGTAGAACAGTGTCGCTCTGCAATCCTGAGGGAATGACTGAGCTTCTCTCCAACGTATCTTTCTGCTGTTTTCTTCAGAGAAGTACCTGCTTCCCAGAGACAGACAAAAACCTTTGTAGGCTTTGCAGCCAGGCTTCTGTTTTTATCTCTGAACTGTGTCAGCACTTACACATCCTACACTGTGCTCTGTGTGTGCACTTACACATCCTACAGTGTGCTCTGTGTGTGCACTTACACATCCTACACTGTGCTCTGTGTGTGCACTTACACATCCTACACTGTGCTCTGTGTGTGCACTTACACATCCTACACTGTGCTCTGTGTGTGCACTTACACATCCTACACTGTGCTCTGTGTGTGCACTTACACATCCTACACTGTGCTCTGTGTGTGCACTTACACATCCTACACTGTACTGTGTGTGTGCACTTACACATCCTACACTGTGCTCTGTGTCAGCACTTACACATCCTACACTGTGCTCTGTGTGTGCACTTACACATCCTACACTGTGCTCTGTGTGTGCACTTACACATCCTACACTGTGCTCTGTGTCAGCACTTACACATCCTACACTGTACTGTGTGTGTGCACTTACACATCCTACACTGTGCTTTGTGTCAGCACTTACACATCCTACACTGTGCTCTGTGTGTGCACTTACACATCCTACACTGTGCTCTGTGTGTGCACTTACACATACTACACTGTGCTCTGTGTCAGCACTTACACATCCTACACTGTGCTGTGTGCACTTACACATCCTACACTGTGCTCTGTGTATGCACTTACACATCCTACACTGTGCTCTGTGTGTGCACTTACACATCCTACACTGTGCTCTGTGTGTGCACTTACACATCCTACACTATGCTCTGTGTCAGCACTTACACATCCTACACTGTGCTCTGTGTGCACTTACACATCCTACACTGTGCTATAACTCCATGAGCCACCTTGCCCAGCATAAGATTAGTACTCTCCACTGCGCCACCTCTCCCGTCTGCCGCAGGTTCCTTTTAAGCTTTTTAAATGTTCGAGTGGAGACTTAAGTTTAACTTTTGAAACGTAACTAGAATAGCATCACAAGTTTGTCACAAAGCATATGTTAATTGCACCTTACAGAGTGTCTGGTAAGTTTTAAACAAAGACTGTACCTGTCCACTTCGCACAATGGATGGGGGAATGGAGAAGTAGTACCCGGCCCTGACGCCTTCCATGGCTACCGATGGCCGACCGTCAAACGCATGTAGCAGAACCTGTTCTGCACCTCTCAAATCAAACACAAATCACAGTTCCAATTTGTCTCCTAACATAGAGCTTCCCAGTAGTCTCATTAAACAGAAATCTGAATTATAAGCACATATTTATGATGATGCCAAGATCATATTCCACTGCTTCTAAAGTTTCAATAAACAGTTAATGTTCAGACAAGAGAAAAGTAAGTTTTTAATCTTCAGAATAAAATAGTTGAATAACGCCGGGCGTGGTGGCGCATGCCTTTAATCCCAGCACTTGGGAGGCAGAGGCAGGCGGATTTCTGAGTTCGAGGTCAGTCTGGTTTAAAGAGTGAGTTACAGGACAGCCAGGGCTACACAGACAAACCCTGTCTCAAACAAACAAACAAAAAGTAGTTGAATAACATTGAAATGCAGTTTTTAAAGCAATCATCTAAACTATCTATACCGCTAGGTCTTTTCCATGTCTGTCAGCTGTCAAAGTATCATTCCTAAGAATGGTAAGAGAAGGGTTTCAGGCAAACCCTTCAATTTTCCTAAAAGAAATGCTAGTAGAGAAAAAAAAAAAGGATTCACAAATTAAACAGGCCAAAGCTCATAAAACCAACCCCTAATCTCCCCCCGCCCCCCGCCATGTGTGTGTGTGTGTGTGTGTGTGTCTGTGTGTGTGTGTGTGTGTGTGAGACTAAGGATCAAACCCAGGGGCTGGTGAGATGGCTCAGCGGTTAAGAGCGCCAACTGCTCTTCCAAAGGTCCTGAGTTCAAATCCCAGCAACCACATGGTGGCTCACAACCATCCGTAACAAAATCTGATGCCCTCTTCTGGAGTGTCTGAAGACAGCTACAGTGTACTTACATATAATAAATAAATAAATAAATAAGTATCAAACCCAGGCCCTTCAGTGCCTCCAGAGGGCTCAGCACTGACAAACCCATCACTGCCACACCTCTAACTGCAGGGAGTTCCATTACTTCACCATCTGAGTTTCAAGTCATGTGAATATTCATGATGATCATAAATTTGTTGTAAAATTGATTTAGTAGGACACAACCAACCAATGTGGGTTTTTGTATACATGCAACTGTAGACTAACACACCTGTACATGTACATGTACTGTGTCTTATACATCTGATAGGACTTTTTAATGCATATAGGAGTCTAAAAATAAGGTGCATTTCTAGCCGGGCGTGGTGGCGCACGCCTTTAATCCTAGCACTCGGGAGGCAGAGGCAGGCGGATTTCTGAGTTCGAGGCCAGCCTGGTCTACAAAGTGAGTGCCAGGACAGCCAGGGCTACACAGAGAAACCCTATCTCGAAAAACCAAAAAAAAAAAAAAAAAAAAAAAAAAAAAAAAAAAAATAAGGTGCATTTCTTATTGATGATTGCACTTTAACCTTTGGAAAAGAACTGTGTTCAGGTTAGAGAAACCAGAGCAAATGAGCATGTTCTTTGCACACGATGGCCACATCTGCACAGTAATGCTGCTTTGTTATTTAGTTATCATTTTCATATATTAACTCATGGTATATATGTATTTGTACAAGTACCATGTGCCACAGCAGAGGTCAGAGGACACCTCCCCAGAGATCTGAGAATTGAACTCTCGTCATCAGGTCTGCGGGCAAGCCCCTCTACTATCTGGCCCCCAAAGCAACAGACAGAGAACAAGCCGACCACGAGCAATGAGTCCTTCCTGCTTTATTTTCCCTTGTTGGAGCCAGGGGCTGGAGAGATGGCTGTGCAGTTAAAAGTACCCGCTGCTCTTGCAGAGGACCTGGTTGAGTTCCCAGAACCCATAAGGCAGCTCACAGCTGTCTATAACTCTAGTTACAGGAGGCCTGATGCCCGATTTGGGCCTCTGAGGACACCTGGCACAGATGCAGTGAATGTGCAATATATGCAGGCAAAACACTCAAATACACAAAATTAAAATGAATAAATAAATCTTAAAAGATAAATAGAAACTGAAACTTCAAATTTTCATTTGCTCCAGTCAAGCCGGACGGACACATAATTGCACAAAACAACCTTGTAAGTGCTAGCCTGGCCCACAAGCTCATCCTGGTGGGCTCTCCTCCCCTCTCCATGCAGCCCTTGTCTTTCAGGGATCAAAGGGAGACGCACTTGCTCCTTAGGCCCCCCACTGGAACGTTAGGGATATAAGTATAAGCACCTTGTTCACGTAAGAGGCTGATGGTGGGTCTTCCAGCTGAGCGTGAGTGCACGTTTCTGTTTAACAACAGCAAAATTCCTTTGTTGTATTAAAATAATTCAGGAGGTCAGAGAGATGAGTCAGCTACTCTTGACACCAAGGATAGGGCTTGTCCCTGGCACCCACATGGCAGCAGCTGGTTAACAACTCTAACTCCAGTTCCAGGGGCTACCAGGCCCTCTCCTGGCTCCCACAGGCATTGCACAAACATAGTCCACAGACACACATGCAGGCAAACACCCACACACTGAAAGAATGAATTTTAAAAAATAACTGGGGCTGATGAGATGGCTCAGTGGGTAAGAGCACCCGACTGCTCTTCCAAAGGTCAGGAGTTCAAATCCCAGCAACCACATGGTGGCTCACAACTATCCATAACGAGATTTGACTCCCTCTTCTGGAGTGTCTGAGGACAGCTACAGTGTACTTACATATAATAAATAAATAAATACATACATACATACATAAAAATAACCAAGAGAAAAAGAGAGAGAGAACTCATTTCAAGAGGACCAACTGCTAAGGAATTTGCTGTGTAGCTATGAGTAGAAAGACAATTCACCCACAGAGGCACATTTAGCCTTTTGGCCAGTTGGACTTGTCTGATTAGGACTTGTCTTTGTTCTTCCTTCTCCTCATCAGTGCCGGCATATCTGGGGGTGAAGTCTAGCCCCACCTGCAACAGGAAGACAAAGGAGAATCACATGTCCACGTGCCATGAGCCCAAAGAGAGTCGGCACACTGACCTCAGGCATCATTACACAGCAGCCACGTTAGAGTGTTAGCCACGTAGATAAACGAACACAATAACATAGTTGAAGTTGACGTCTAAGTTGTTTTACATTCCTCTTGTGGGGTTCTACAGTGTTAACATTCACTGTGTATGCCACGCATCTCAGCTTGGTGTAGCAGCCCTGCATGCATTCAGAAGTCAGGCGGGCTCACTGCACTGAGAGCAATGCAGTTACAGAAGACCACTCTCACTGCACTGAGAGCAGCACAGATTACAGAAGACCACTCTCACTGCACTGAGAGCAGCGCAGTTACAGAAGACCACTCTCACTGCACTGAGAGCAGCGCAGTTACAGAAGACCACTCTCACTGCACTGAGAGCAGCACAGATTACAGAAGACCACTCTCACTGCACTGAGAGCAGCACAGATTACAGAAGACCACTCTCACTGCACTGAGAGCAGCGCAGTTACAGAAGACCACTCTCACTGCACTGAGAGCAGCACAGATTACAGAAGACCACTCTCACTGCACTGAGAGCAGCACAGATTACAGAAGACCACTCTCACTGCACTGAGAGCAGCACAGATTACAGAAGACCACTCTCACTGCACTGAGAGCAGCGCAGTTACAGAAGACCACTCTCACTGCACTGAGAGCAGCACAGATTACAGAAGACCACTCTCACTGCACTGAGAGCAGCACAGATTACAGAAGACCACTCTCACTGCACTGAGAGCAGTGCAGTTACAGAAGACCACTCTCACTGCACTGAGAGCAGCGCAGTTACAGAAGACCACTCTCACTGCACTGAGAGCAGTGCAGTTACAGAAGACCACTCTCACTGCACTGAGAGCAGCGCAGTTACAGAAGACCACTCTCACTGCACTGAGAGCAGCACAGATTACAGAAGACCACTCTCACTGCACTGAGAGCAGCGCAGTTACAGAAGACCACTCTCACTGCACTGAGAGCAGCGCAGTTACAGACCACTCTCACTGCACTGAGAGCAGCACAGATTACAGAAGACCACTCTCACTGCACTGAGAGCAGCGCAGTTACAGAAGACCACTCTCACTGCACTGAGAGCAGTGCAGTTACAGAAGACCACTCTCACTGCACTGAGAGCAGCACAGATTACAGAAGACCACTCTCACTGCACTGAGAGCAGTACAGATTACAGAAGACCACTCTCACTGCACTGAGAGCAGCACAGATTACAGAAGACCACTCTCACTGCACTGAGAGCAGCACAGATTACAGAAGACCACTCTCACTGCACTGAGAGCAGCACAGATTACAGAAGACCACTCTCACTGCACTGAGAGCAGCGCAGTTACAGACCACTCTCACTGCACTGAGAGCAGCACAGATTACAGAAGACCACTCTCACTGCACTGAGAGCAGCGCAGTTACAGAAGACCACTCTCACTGCACTGAGAGCAGCGCAGTTACAGACCACTCTCACTGCACTGAGAGCAGCACAGATTACAGAAGACCACTCTCACTGCACTGAGAGCAGCGCAGTTACAGAAGACCACTCTCACTGCACTGAGAGCAGCGCAGTTACAGACCACTCTCACTGCACTGAGAGCAGCGCAGTTACAGAAGACCACTCTCACTGCACTGAGAGCAGCACAGATTACAGAAGACCACTCTCACTGCACTGAGAGCAGCGCAGATTACAGAAGACCACTCTCACTGCACTGAGAGCAGCGCAGTTACAGAAGACCACTCTCACTGCACTGAGAGCAGCGCAGTTACAGACCACTCTCACTGCA
Organism: Mus caroli; assembly: GCF_978045245.1. Classification (NCBI taxonomy): domain Eukaryota; kingdom Metazoa; phylum Chordata; class Mammalia; order Rodentia; family Muridae; genus Mus; species Mus caroli. Next base: position 188,886,334 of record NW_028227256.1, read on the forward strand.
CTGAGAGCAGCACAGATTACAGAAGACCACTCTCACTGCACTGAGAGCAGCGCAGTTACAGAAGACCACTCTCACTGCACTGAGAGCAGCGCAGTTACAGACCACTCTCACTGCACTGAGAGCAGCGCAGTTACAGAAGACCACTCTCACTGCACTGAGAGCAGCGCAGTTACAGAAGACCACTCTCACTGCACTGAGAGCAGCGCAGTTACAGAAGACCACTCTCACTGCACTGAGAGCAGCACAGATTACAGAAGACCACTCTCACTGCACTGAGAGCAGCACAGATTACAGAAGACCACTCTCACTGCACTGAGAGCAGTGCAGTTACAGAAGACCACTCTCACTGCACTGAGAGCAGCGCAGTTACAGAAGACCACTCTCACCGCTGCTACCTGGGTGGGTACTTTATGCACTCCAGTCACAGTGCATCTTCTTATCTTTTATATCTAATAGGAAGAGGTACTTTTCTACCGTGATAAAAGTTCTCTAGCATTATTAATAATTTGACTGACAAGGTCTTTAATCACACACTCAAGACTAAAGTATGCCTTTATGTTACCTATGAAGTTGGGTTTTGTTTTGTTTTTTCAATTTTAAAAACTACATTTACTGGGTGGAGGGTTACACATGGAGGCCACAGTGCACACATGCAAGACAGAGGACAACATTCAGGAGTCAGTTCTCTCTTCCCGCTGTGTGGAGCAGGCTTGGTAGCAAGTGCTTTCTGCTGAACCATTCCCTCCCTCTACAGGGTGTCTTAGCTTCTCGGAGCAATGGCCACACTTAAGCAAATGCAGCCTTTTTAGAAGTATTACTATATCATCGTTGTAAATAGAAAATGCATTCCATCACCATTAAGGCAAGCCTAGAGGAGGGCTTTCTATTGCTCCATTCCCAGGTGGCCTTGCTTACCACCCAAGTATCAAGTTATTCGCAGGCTGAACGCAGTGGTGAACATAACTATTCAAATCCATTATAATCACTAGTGCTGAACTAAGGATTATTACACATGTCCCATGGAGGTCTGAATTAGACGTCACGTGATCATCAAATGGGTTTACCTCTCCAATTGCCAACAAGCGATCCTTGTACTTCTCAATAATAGGCAAAGCTATATCCAAATCCTGCAAGAAAAATAAAATGTGAATTTGTAAGTGCCACATGGGAATGCTGGCTCCTCGGCTGGCATAGGCAAGGCCCTATGCCATACTGGCACCTCACACACCTGAATCTTCTACCCAACCTGTCTGTAGGAATTATCTCCTCCATCACACCAGCAGCTCTAACTAGACATCTCAGAAGGAACATCCACACGAGTTCTGAGTTCTGGTCACCGGGCTGTGAGGACCCCACTTACACACGCCCCTCTGCTTAGGAGAAGACATGTCCTCAAAGGTCTGATCTGGAGTTCTGTGGCTGTCATGCACAGGACTCTGTCTCCTCCTTAGCATCGGTTTGTCAGTTTACAATAGCAGCAGACCCATTTCCCTCTTTGTTCTCTTTGCCTTGATTTGTCTTCATGATCCTGCTTGGTTGATCTTCATAAGAGTTCAACAATATAAACAATGCATTTCACATATGAGCTCGTCTGAGAACTGCCGTAGTGGTGGGCGGCTAGTTTAGGTGACATTGCCTTATGCATTTAAGAGAATTTGGCCTGTGGTGTCTTTCTAAGGTGAAGACAAGATTTAGAAATTGCTTGTAGATAAGATGCTAAAGATTTGTTTATTGTTAGCTGGGTAGTGGTGGCCTTTAATTCCAGTACTCAGGAAGCAGAGGTAGGCAGATCTTCAGAGTGAGTTTGAGACCAGCCTGGTCTACAGAGTGAGTTCCAGGACAGCCAGGGCTACACAGAGAAACCCTGTCTCAAAACAAAACAAAACATTGTTTATTGTATGTGTATATGATACATATGCTTCAGTGAGTTCCGTGTGTCATGTGTGTGAAGGCGCTTGAGGAGGTCAGAGGGCACCACAACTAGGTATCTCAGGTGGTTGTCACCCTGACGTAGGTGTTGGGAGTCCAACCCTGAACCCCACAAGGGTGGTGCGTGCCTACCACTGAGCCATCTCCTTAGCTCCCTGTGGAACATTTTAAACCATTTGGTGGATTATTTTCAGAATACATAAACTGTAGAGTTCTTCCATGGAAGAAAATCAGAATAGGAGAGAACCACAGGAAGGAGGGAACCAGGTGAGAGAGGAAGAGAGATTAGTGTTTATGGAGCGAGGGAGGCGGGGCTTAGGGGGAAGTACAGCAGGCCTTAGAGAGATACAGCAGACTTACGGACAATTCACACTGGCCCAGGAGCTGCAGGGGTAGGAGCCCCGGTGGAGAAGCTGTCTGGCAACAGCTGAGGAAGTTATCAGACAAGGCCTCTTCCTTAAGTGGACACCCAGGCTGCTCTGCCTCTGGGACCAGAGACCCACAAGAGGGAGCAATAGCTCGAGTACAGAGTCTGAGTCAGAAAGGGGCTGGAAGTTAAGGATGAAGATTGGATGCAGAGACTTGCACCTCCCAGAGTGTGTACTAGTTATGAGAGAATAAACTAAACTCGTGGGGAGGCCATTCGAACATCTGATGAAAGAACTAGAGGTTTCTGCCAAGTCAGGTGATAAACAGAGGCTGACACTATAACCTGGGTCACATTACTTATTTAATGCATATCAATGCACTGCATAGGTTTTTAAAACTTGTCTTTATTATTTGAAATTGTGTGTATGCAGGTGCCCTCAGAGGCCAGAGGCACTGGGTCTCCTGGAGGTGGACTTGCAGGTGGAGGGTGGTGGGTGGTGGGAATCGAACTTGAGTCCCCTGCAAAAGCCGTATGAATTCTTAACCACTGAGCCATCTCCCTGACCTCTGGACTTTTAATGTTTTAACTGGGTATTGAACCTAGGATATGGTAGGCAAGCACTCTTCCACCGAGCCCATCTCTCCCTCTCTGTCATTTTTAGCTATGGCAATCTCACTTTGAGACAAGGTCTCCCACTGGGACCTGGGGCTCACAGGGTGACTGGCCAGTGAGCTCTGAGGACCCTCCTGTCACCACCTCCGCAGCACTGAGATTAGTAGTGTGCGCCAACACCCATGGTTATCTTACATGTGATCTACGACCACCACACTCAGGGCCTCACACTCGCGCAGCAAGCGCTCTGTCGACAGAGCCACCTCCCCAGCCCTCCTATCACTTTGGGTAGGGGGTGGTGGATAAAGCAATATGACATGGTTAAAATACATGGAGGGAGCAAATCCAGAATTCCACCATATCATTCCTTGTCATACAAGCTCAGCCGGATCGAAGGCCCCGTTTCTTTGTTTCCGGTCATTAACCAAGAATACAAACCAGAAGCTGGGTTTTAGTGGCACAGGCTGCCATTCTAACAACTCCGGAAGTGGAAACGGGAGGATCATGAGTTCAAGCCCTGCCTGAGCATGAGTTCAAGGCCAGCTTGGACGATTCGGTGAGTGGCAGAATGTTTGCCTGGCATGTCTGAGGGCCTAGGCCCAGCCCCCAGTCCTCCCATCTCCACAGCCCAGGACGAGAACTTAGAAAGCACTTCTTTAATTCATTGGATGACGGAGTCAGTTGCACTGGTTAGGCCTCTTATTCTATAGGACGTTTACCTTTAATGTCACGCTTCTTGGTTTTTCTGGTGAAAGCTCTTGAACTGGGTGAACTCCCAGACATGGCAGGATGAATCCATTATACCTACAAACGTAGAAAGTTAAGAAAACAACCTTAAGCCGGGCGGTGGTGGCGCACGCCTTTAATCCCAGCACTTGGGAGGCAGAGGCAGGTGGATTTCTGAGTTCGAGGCCAGCCTGGTCTACAAAGTGAGTTCCAGGACAGCCAGAGCTATACAGAGAAACCCTGTCTCAAAAAAAAAAAAAAAAAAAAAACCAGAAAACAACCTTAGGTCCAGAGACCACGGTGTCCCTAAAGAACAAGAAGGAAACACCCTGCCTTTAGGGCTGACATGATTTTCCTCCTCCTCCTTTTTTTTTTTAATTTCCTTTGAGACAAAAGTCTTACTATGTAGTAGCCCTATTTGGTTTGGAATGAAGTTTGTAGACCAGACTGGTCTCAAACTCACAGGGATCCTTCTGCCTCTCTCTGTCTCCAGAGAGTCCAATTAAAGGTGTGTGCTATCATGCCTGCGTCTCCTCATTCTTTTAACAGACAATTCTTTGATAGTGTGCGAATTGGACATGACTGTCTTTCTTCATAAGTCTTTGAAACCTTCATTAGAGCAGCTTTAGGGTCCGTGCTTTGGTCTCAGCACTAAGAAGGCTAAGGGGGGAGAGATGCTTGAGGTCAAGAGGTCAAGACCTCATTTAATTAATGAGGTTAATTAAAAGTAGCATCAAAGCTGGGCAGTGGTGGCCCACGCCTTTAATCCCAGCACTCGGGAGGCAGAGGCAGGCGGATTTCTGAGTTCGAAGCCAGCCTGGTTCTACAAAGTGAGTTCCAGGACAGCCAGGGCTATACAGAGAAACTCTGTCTCGGGAAAAAAAAACAAAAAAACAAACAAACAAAAAAAGTAGCATCAAAGCTGGAGAGGTGGCTCAACTGACAAAGCTCAAGAAGGGCTGAAGTTCTGCTCCCCAGCTGGTAGCCATGGTAGCTCCCTCTAATCTCAGGTCTGGGGAAGCAGAAGCAGAGAGGCAGAGGCAGGGGATCCCTAGAACAATCCAGGATAACTTGACTAGCCAAAATCAGTGCTTTTGTGAGTCCTCTTGGTTTAGTGAGCAACCTCAATAAATAAAGAAGAGAGCCATCAAAGAAGATACCTAATGTCAACCTTGGATGTTTACATGCCCATATATGCAAGCACATCTGCATCAGATGTGAATATATACCACACATACACACCACACCACACATACACACCACACCACACACATATACACATGCACACAGAAGAAGAGGAGAAGGAGGAGAAGAAGAACAACAACAACCACTACCACCACCTTTCTGAAAGCTGCATAATTCTTTCAAATTCTCCTGCATGTTCAGCAACTGCCACAAGGGCCATGACATCAGCCTAAAACAAAACAAAACAAAACAAAACAGGAGAACAGAATACCAAACAATATGCGCATTTAATATAAATTAAGGGAAATATTAAAATTTTCTGTATATTTTATTATTATTTTTAACCCAGGTTCCAGTAATGTAGTCAAAATGATTACCACCGAACTCTTATTATTTCAGGTCATATGTTTACTGCGTATTAATGTCACCTCATTAACCTATAAAGACCAAAGGTAGGCATTTCTTTAATTCATTGGACAGAAACTGCATTTTGGAAGGACTCAACATCCTTAGGCTCATGTGATCCCAAAGCCCACAAGCCAGTTAAGCTGCCACAATGGCAGTGTACACGTAATTCCAGAAATACTTCCAAGATTCTGTAATTTTTACTTTTAAATTTTATTCTCTGTGTGTGTGTGTGCCTGCAGTGAGTATGTGGGTGTGCACTGTATACACACCGCAGTGAGTGGAAATCAGAGGACACCTTTCTGGAGTTGGAGTCAGTTCTGTGCTTCCACTGCAGTTCCAGGGATTGAGCCTGGAACGTCCGATTCGCAAGTGCTTTTCTCCACTGAGACATCTCTACAGCTCTTGATAACTTTTTCTAACAAATCAAAATGTTTCCAAAGACTGTAATATACCCTTGATCTCCAAAATAATATGACATTAAAACTCGAAAGACTGACTGCCCCATTCACCAGTGCTGCTAAGCATGGTGGCTGTAGGGACACGTTTTGAAATCAGACCAGCATGCCTCTATCATTTCATTAGCATGTGCCTTTGTCCTGCTACTAACCTGCAGACATTAGATTCCTCATCTATCAAATGGAGAATATATAACTATAAAAGAGTAACTTCCTCAGAAGGTGAACTTTAAATGATCTAACGTTCAGTGGGGGCTTAGCTCTGTGGCTGGCACAGAGTGAGAGCTTAAATATACTGCTGACCACAGAAACAGCAGAGTCTGCCTACTCGGTCCCTAAAAACAGTATGTCGAATGAAACAGGAGGGGCACAAAAGTGGGGAGTTATGGATTCTAGCTTACCTTCCTGGCTTTCTCCAATACATCATCCAGATCCTACAACAAACAGAAGCAACTATGTTTGTTTTACACGAGTAATTAACTGCTCTTGGTCCATATACAGGCAGCAGAGGCACCATTAAGGACAACATTGTTAGCAAGGAACAGAGTGGCAGAAAATGAAGTCACCCTCCTCCTTACTCTCACACTCCATGATGCACACTATACCAAAATAGAGACCTCTGTTGCCAAACACACAGAGCTTTCCTGTCCTCTCTCACTCTGTCCCTCAGCAGCTTCTGGACATTTCCCCCATGATTTGCTTTCACAGCCTAGTGGTAGGTAACTCTTCAGTCTCCTTGACTGATTCTCTGTCCTTTTTGTGACTTCAAGCTCTTCTGTTCTCTCTCCACTTGCCTTAAGGGATCCTGTCTTTTTCCTTTGTTTGTTTAACATCCTCGACCACATTATCTAAGATCTCTATCACACTAAGCTATATCCTCCCCTTCTTGTGGTTTTTGATACCATGCTGAATCTCCAATTTACAGAGTTTTTCCTCTCTCCAAGACCCACGACTCACATTTGAAATGATTATGTACTCTAGAATGAGATCAGACTTAACCAGTATCCCCCCACTAGGATTTCTGGCTGCCCCCATGCCCACTCTGATCCCAAACCTTTTCTTGTCTCAGCAAAGGCCATCACCATCTTCCATACAGGAAGCACAAACTAAAATCTAAATCATGCTCGATTTCTTCCCTTGCTGTTCTTATCCAAGGCACCTGCATGTACTGTTGGTGTTATTCCTAAAACTTGTTGAGTACATGTATGCTGATTCTCATGATATTCTCACTGTACTGGCTTCTACCAGCTCTTGTCTGTAAACTGAGACGTTTCCTAAACGCTCTCGCTTTTTCTCTCCTCCACCTTTTTGCCACTCAGCAGCAAATTTGTCTTCAGAATATTCGCTCTCTCTATATATTTAAAATGGGTTTGTTTTTAAACTTTTAAGGGTTAAGACTGTGCATCTAATGCAATCCAAATGTCTTACTGACCTTGACCTACCCTTCCCAGCTCCTGGAAAATCTCCCCAGTCTTTGAAAAGTCTCCTTTATTAATGTTTCCAGCTGCTGGTTAACTAAAACAGATCAAATTCTATAATGTATGGGAGGTCTACAACCTGCCGGTGTTCATCACTACCATACACTCACACCATAAGCGTCACCTCCTAAGAAAAAGGCACCTACTTCTCCTTCCTCTTCACTTTTCCCAATGTAGCCGGTAAAACCTATTTCCATCTCTACACATTCACTCCATCAAGTGTTATTATTCTTGTTTGTCCCTCTGCCGGGCCAGAACTAGAACCTCTGCTAAGGGTTGGAATGGATCAGCACACCCAGGAGTGATAGGAGAAAGGGGTGTTGAGATGACAAACTCAAGCTTCATAGAAATAGTTAACGGCCGTGTAAGATGAGGAAAATCAGTTCCAGGACGCTGGTTCGAAGGGTCGCCATAGACTAAGTACGGTCTGAGGATTTGGGGGAGAAAAACTAGCGGGAAAGGACGCGGCCCTCCCGACTCCCGCAAGCCCCAAGTCCCCCTCACATACGTTGTCAAAGTCCGAGGCGGAGAGATGACAGTGACAGTCCACTAACCCCAAACCCATAGCTACTCCAGCAGGCTTCTCGACTGCAAGCCCCGTTGCGGAACTCTGGGGCCGCGGAACCCGAAGCGGAACCTTGCGGCGGCGGCGGATCGGGTTTCCGGTCGGACGCGTGCAGGAGCGTTCCAGGGAGGGAAGCATCCTTCCGGTCTCAGCGATTCCCGCCTTAGTTTAAACCGGGAAGATGGCGGCTGTCTCTGAGACAGTGCTCGTCTCCGCCCCGCAGGATCACGATGCCCAGGCCGCCTCAGACCCTCAGGCCACGGCAGCAGACTCTCCCCTAGAGGACTTCCGAGTGCGCTGCACCTTGAAGAGGGCCGTGGTGGAAGTGATGGAGATGTGCGGTCGCTTCGTGCAGGAGCTCGGGGCCGCCCTGCCGGAGGACGTCCGCGACCTCGCGCTGCGGGACGCACAGTGGGTACGGACCCCTCTTTCCCGGTCCTCACCCAGCGCAGCCTGGCTCTGGCTCGAGGCCCACGTCAGGCCTCCGCAGATGGAACGATGCCCCAGACTGGCTTGGGAAATGCCAGGGAAGGCAACTAGATGCTAGTGCCGCCTGGGTGCTTCCTGTCAGGAACATACAGGGCGAACACGTATGTAATCTTAAGAAGCAGGCGGTATTAGTGTACCCATATTCTTGAACATGTACAGCGCTATACGTATAAACAAGGCATCACATTTTGCTTTCATAGCAAGCTTTCAAATCTGGTGGCTTGTGTTTTACAAAACATTTCTTTTGGTACTAACGGTAGTTTAAGTGCGCAGTAAGGACAAAGTCGCTCTCCTGTAGGCCAGCGCAGCTTTGCCGGTTGGTATGAGGAATTCTCCAGGAAATGATAATCCTTGAAGTCATTCATCTGGCTAGGTTTTTGGTCATTGTTATTGTTTTTATAACATCGTGTGAATTCGGGGAGAAAACATTTTCTTTTTAAGTTGAAAATAGATGAAGAAGCTGCCTTGGTGTTAAATTTTACCAAGTTCTAGTTGAGCTGGTCATGACAGTGTATGCCAAGTACTTGGAAGGCAGAGGCATGCAAGTCTCTGTGAGTTCGAGACTAGTCTGGTCCACGAAGTGAGTTCCAGACAAGCCAGGGCTACATAGAACCTGTGCATTCTGTCGCTCCCCCTGCCCCCATAAGCCCTTAGAACACACTTATTTCTCCTATATTTTTGCATACCCCTGGATATGATGGTTTCTGGGGAAAGACACTAGAGACTGAAGGACTGCTAACTCTCAAACAGATAAACAGCCTATATGTAGGGGAAAGTTTCAAGCTTGTAACAGCACATTCATGACCAATGACAAGAGTGCAGACTAAATATAGAGGTTATCAGCATCAAAAACTAAAACAACAGTGGTTAAGTGAAAGAATAATGAAGAAACCTTCCTTGGATTGTAGTTTTATATCCCAGTTTTGGGAATAGTAGCTCCTGTGTTATTCTCTGCTTAGAAGTAAGGCAAGGAGAGAAACGGCACTTAATGTTTTTAGTAGTTATCTTGGGAGATGACTGTAACTAAGAGTGTTTGTCTGATTATAGAAAATGCTAAGATAATTAGAACATTTACATGCAGGAAAAGACAAATGTGACTTCACCTCTAATAGCTTGTTGAATGAGATCTTAAAGAGAATCAGAAGTAGAGAACCTTTGACTGTTGATAAACATCTAGGAAAGACTGAGAAACACAGTAACATTCTTAAATGATAGGTGAAGCAGCAATGAGTATTTCAAAGACAATTTGTTTTCTAAATGTCCTCAAGAGTTTAATATAGTAAGAATCTTATCCTATAAAATAGGTTTTTTTTTCCCTTTAGTGCTAAGAATTGAAAGCAGAGCCTTCCATGGTTGTGCTAGCCAAGTGCTGTCCACTGATCTATTATATCACAGCCCTTTTTATACAATACATACTCTAGCTCATAATTATCATTTATTTATACTTCTTAATTATAGAAGTGGTAGAGAAGGCATGCCCATTGACAACATTTTCAAGCAATCTCGTATTTTAAGTCCTCCTTGACTTCCCCATCCATCCTGAACCCTTCCTGGGGATAACTTACTGTTTGGGAGAGCATAGCCCTGCAGTTCTCTAGAGGCTGTTACTTATATGGCCGTGGTGTTATGGATAGAGCCAGTGCAGTCACTACCATGCGCCATGGGTATTTAGCCCCTCTCCTAAGAGTTAATTTTCCCACTGTTTCCAGCTCACAGAGTCCATTATTTTTTTACTAACTCGTTTGAGTTCTGTGTCAGTCACTTTCGCTGACTTGGCTGCACTGGATTTATTGTAGACGTTTGAGTCGGCTGTGCAGGAGAACGTCAGCTTTAACGGACAGGCCTGGGAGGAAGCTAAGGAGCATGGCTTAATGGGTATGTGATTTAAGGTTTTCTTCTGTGGTTTATCTCTGATTTATCTTTTATTTTGAAGGCTAATTTACAATCCTGTTCTCAGTCTCTCTGTGGTGTTTGAGTAAGAATGGCCTCCCTGCTGATCTCTTTGACTTCACAGTCAACAGGGAGTGGCACTATTTGAGGAGGTGTGGCCTTGTTGGAGGTAGTGTGTCTGTCACTGGGGTGGGCCTTGAGGTGTCCCATGCCATCTCAGTCTGTCTCTCTGTCTCTGTCTAAACTGTCTGTCGAACTCTGACTCTGTCGCTTTCTCCCCTATTCCCCTTGTGGGTCTGGATGTAGCTCTCAGCTACTCCAGTGCTTTGCAGGCATGCCGCCAGGCTCCCCACCATGATGATAATGGACTAAGTTTTTGACACTGTAAGCAAACCCCCAGTTAAATGCTTTCTTTTATAAGAGTTGCCTTAGCATGGTTGTAAGCCCCTTGAGGTACCAGAGAATGGACAGGCCCCACCCTACAGAAAAAAAAAAAAAGCTCACCAATCCCTGATCTTGCCCCCAAGATTATGCCCCACATAATCCCACCAATCACAGGCCACCCTAGAAAACTTCATGCCTCCTCCTAACAAGAAACCCCTCCTAAGGCCTGCCTCCTGCTCAGTCCCTTACTGCTTCCCTCCTGTGTTTTTCCTTTTTTTGTTGTTTGTTTGTTTGTTTGTTTGTTTTTTTTCAAGACAGGGTTTCTCTGTATATCCCTGGCTGTCCTGGAACTCACTCTGTAGACCAGACTAACCTCGAACTCAGAAATTCGCCCACCTCTGCCTCCCAAGTGCTGGGATTAAAGGCGTGCGCCACCACTGCCCGGCGTGTTTTTCCTTTTAATAAATCTCTTTTATTGTGTGAGGTTTGTTGCGTGGTGTGACTTTGTGGGATTCCTTACCAGGCTGCCTCTCTGCTATAACACTTGCAGTGGTGTCTATTCACATCAATGGAACAGTGACTAAGACACCCACTCTCTCTTATAAACATCCACTGGGTAGGGATGTACACGGCACACACAGCACAGCTGGAGGTCAGAGGACAGCTTTCAGGAATTGTTTTGATCTTTTTGCTGTGTGGGCTGCAGGGTTCGGTCTTGGCAACAAGCACTTTTCCTTGCTGAGCCATCTCATGACCTCTATCGTTTATTTTAAAAAACAATTATTATGGAATAAGAAGAAAGTAGTGTAGATGTAGTAATATAGTATTGAAGTCATAGCCCGAGAGAAACTCAGTGGGTACCTTGATCTACCTTGTGTGGTGCACGACTTCCTAAAGGTCTCTCAGCTGTCACTTAGATGTCTTGGGCAGTAGGCTCTTGGAGGGTATTGCACAATTGTCCCCAGTTAAAGAGATAGGCCCAGAAAAATCTCAGTGTTTCCCTATAAAACCCATTATATGTTTGCAATGCTTAGATAATACTTAGGAAGGATAGTGAAGTGTTTTACATTTAAAGTTAAGTTTAAAACCACACACATATCATGCAGAGGATGCCATAGATTTGTAGATAACTTATGTCTTAGAGTTTTACTGCTGTGAGCCGACACCATGACCAAGGCAAGTCTTTTTTTTTTTTTTTTTAAAGATTTATTTATTTATTATATGTAAGTACACTGTAGCTGTCTTCAGACATTCCAGAAGAGGGCGCCAGATCTCGTTGCGGATGGTTGTGAGCCACCATGTGGTTGCTGGGATTTGAACTCTGGACCTTCGGAAGAGCAGTCGGGTGCTCTTACCCACTGAGCCATCTCACCAGCCCCCCCAAGGCAAGTCTTATAAGGACAGCATTTAACTGGGGCTGGCTTACAGGTCCAGAGGCTCAGTCTATTATCATCAAGGCATTTGAGCTGATTACAGGCCTACTAGCAACTCTCTGTGCTTACAGCTTTTCTTCTCAGCAGTGGGAGAGTGCTGTGCCCAGGTCTTCTTGTCTATTACTTAAGACTACGTTAGCTGTCTATTCAGAATTACCAAAACTGAGATTTCGGGTTTACAGAATGTATTAGTTAGGGTTCTCTAGAGTCAGAGAATTTATGGGTATTCTTTATATAGTAAGGGAATTAGTTGATGACTTACAGTCTGTAGTCCAACTCACACCAATGGTCAACAGCAGCTGTGAATGGAAGTCCAAGGATCTAGCAGTTGCTCAGTCCCACAAGGCAAGCAGGCGAAGAAAAGAGAGCGAATCTTCCTTCTAATGTCCTTATGTAGGTCTCTAGCAGGAGGTGTGTCCCAGATTAAAGGTGTGTACCACCTTGCCGGGATCTGGGACTTGCTTTGTCCCAGATGACCTTGAACTGGAGATCTCCCTGTCTTAATCTGGGATTCATAGCCACTATGCCTCAAGATATCCATGTCAAGATCCAGGTTAGAAACTTGTATCTCCGGCCGGGCGTGGTGGCCCACCCCTTTAATCCAGCACTTGGGAGGCAGAGGCAGAGGCAGGAGGATTTCTGAGTTCGAAGCCAGCCTGGTCTACAAAGTGAGTTCCAGGACAGCTAGGGCTATACAGAGAAACCCTGTCTCGAAAAACAAAAACAAAAAAGAAACTTGTATCTCCCAGCCTCCAGATTAGGATCACAGGTGAGCCTTCCAGTTCTGGATTGTAGTTCTTTCCAGATATAGTCAAGTTGACAACCAGGCATAGCCACTACACATAATAAAAGGATAAAACTACCAGCCTCAGTTTTGTGAAAATATTAATGTAATAATTGTTGATTAGTAGGGTACATAGAAGCCAGGTATGAACACTTCCCACACCACACAGCTCTTCAGGGGTCTTTATATAAAGGAAAGGCAGTGCTGTGTGTGGGAAAAGTAACAGCAAGTGTGTCAAAGGTGATAAAGTACAAAGGGAAGTGCACTCTATCATGTGGCCTTGGAGGAATCACAGTTTTGTTGTTTGGGGGGGGTTGTTTGGTCTTATGTGTGTGTGTGTGTGACACCAGGCGAGTGCTGTGTCTGTGCTATTACATACCCCTGTCTTAGGTGGGAATTGTAAGGAGAATTGTGTGAACAGATTTAATAGGCTTTGCTTCTGGGCAGATGCATAGAAGCAGAATAGCAGAATGGAGGCTTCACAAGAACAAAGGGTGGACTGGTTTCTGTTGTGTTTTTTTTGTTTGTTTGTTTGCTTGCTTTCTCTCTTTCTCACTTTCTTTTTGTTTGTTTGTTTGTTTGTTTTTGAGGGAGGGTTTCTCTGTGGAGCCCTGGTGATTCTGGGACTTGCTCTGGAGAGCAGGCCAGCCTTGAACTCTTCTTGAACAGCTTCTGCCTCTTGAGCCCTGGGATTAAAGATGTGCCCACCACTGGGCCAGGAGCAGAGGTTTCATTGGTTTTGTTTGCTGAGATTTCCAAGTTCCCACACTCAATGACACTCTAGACACAATGAGTAGACTCTGTGAGAAGCAGCCTCTTTGTTGTCATCGTCACTGCTCTGGATGGAAGTTCAGTCAGGCCAATGTGTAGGCAATTCCGTATCTTTTTCAGTAATAGATGCCCAACAAGTTTTTGTCCATTTGTTCCTACATTACAGCTTTGCAGGATCTGCCCCTTGGTGGCGCTAAGGAACCTTTTCCTACACAGAAGGTTGCAGTGTGAAAGGGAAGGAGAGAGCTGACTCCAGTTCGCTCCCTGACCTCTACATGCAGAGCTGCCGTGGCGTGTGTGTCCTCCCCATCACATAAAAAAGAACTTTTATAAAATCATGTGCTGTTCTTTGCAGGCCAGTGATGTCACTTTTCAAGTGAACATAGTAAAACTTAAAGCTCCTTATTTCAGAGAGGGTTGCAAGTTCCATATCCTCCAAAGAAGCCACTGAGCAGACTCTGAGTATTTGCTATGGGAGTGAGAGGCTGCATCTCCTGCATAGCCTTAGTCTAGATGTGCCGAGTGTGCACTCACATGTATGCCAGCCGGCTGGCGGAATGTTTCAGAAACCTGTGCCATTATCAGACGTCGTCCTAGCAAAGCTTTAGCCAGTGGGATTAGCCTAGACTGGCCCAGTAGAGCTCATGGTGTGAGCCACTGAACCGAGGTCTTAGGTCTTTAGTGTTCATTAACTATTTCAGTACTGGGGACTGAGTGCAGACCCTATCAATGCCAGGCAGAGCCTCTCACCACTGAGCTACCTGCCCCACCCCAGTATCTTTACTCTAAAGGGTTTTTTTTTTTTTTTAACTGCATCTGCCTGCAGTTACTTCTTCCAGGGTGCTTCATTTCTGTGCTCTGTCCTAGACCTTCTGAGTCCCGATTTACACACTAGTAAGGTTCCTGGGCAATCACTCCTTCTGCTCGAGCTTGAGAACCACTGTCTACAGCCGAGGAAAGAGCTGATAAAATAGTTGCCATTGAAGTCTGAGGAAGTCCCCCAAGTCACCATGCCTTTCCTTTCCCTGCCCTGGTGAGTCAGGTCCTATAGTGGATGCCCTTCTCACTGCTGTCACAGGTTGGGTTGCACAAAAATAAAGTGAACCCTATCCATGCCTTTTACAGTTTAATTATGGTGGGGAAGGGCAGAGGACTGGCCCAGGGCCCTGCCCATTCGAGGCCCATGCTCTGGCACTGACTGCATCTCTGTCCTCTCTATCACCTGCCCTATGCTGTTTGGGTCGATCCGTTTGCAAGGCTCAGTGTCCTCAGTTTCCTCTCCCAGAGGTCCTTCTCCCTGATCGTTCTCATCCAGTGCCTTTGTCCGCACCTGGATTTAAGTCTAAGTGCTGTTCTTTATCTCCCACTGCTCCTGCTGCCGTCTTCTGCAGCCTTCGTCTTTGTGGCCTGATGCACTTATCAGGTGCCTGTTTCTTGGGACTATGCTGCTCGCCTCATGTTTCCTGGCGCTTGCAGATTAATCAGTGCGGAGATGAGGGGGCTCCATTAACCTGCCATGTTGTTTTCTTTATTCTGTGACTTATGCTTATATAATATTTCTATTCTAATAATGAACTTCTCTGAAATAGATTCTGACATCAAAGTGCTTGAAGATGAATTTGATGAGCTCATAGTAGATGTGGCAACCAAACGGAGGCAGTATCCCAGAAGGATCCTTGAGAGTGTCATCAAAACCTTGAAAGCACAGCATGCGAGTCTGGTGAGACGCTTATATTTAAATCCCTACACAGTATTTTACCACAGAAAAGAGTTAGTTTACTTACCTTTCATACAGTGCAGGCTGGTCTTGAACACCTGATCTTCCTTCCAGCCTCCATCTCTCACTTGCTGGGGTCAGTCACCATACCTATCACATATCAGTCTTCTCAGAATTATTGAAGCTGGAGTAAATGCAAATGAGCCCTGAATCATAATGCCAATGAAGCAGGTCTGGCAGCGCAGACCTGAGGCAAATGCTGAGGAGATTGGCTGGGTGCCATTGTCCCAAGAAGAGACCACAGCAGGCTTTAGATTGTGCCATTGTCTTTGCCTTTAGTTTTTTAAGTCAGCAGACTTTTAAGTGTGACCTTCCAGTATTGTCTCCTTCAGTAATGCTTTGGGGCATTAAAGGCCTGCCCTTGACCTTAGAGTCTTGTTGTGACAGGAAAAAGAAGCCCTTGAGGATGTTCACTTTCTCACACATTTGACCTTAAAGAGCCCTTCCCACGCTGCAGAGAAAACATTGTCTGCCGTTGACTGTGTCATGCCTCCCTCTAACTTACCTCCTTGACCTGGTAAAGAAACCCTGGAACTAGTCAGCTCGAGGAGGAGGGACAGGACTGGAGAGCATGAGTGTGCCCTGTCACTGACTGTGGCAGGTCCAGCTGTTCCTGTGTGCTTCCGTGTGGAAGACTGCTGTGGTAGTGTAGCCACTTTTTTGAAGTTTCTGTGGAAATAGGAGTTGTGAGTTCCAGACATTTGTCCTGAACGAGCGTCTGCCACACTGCGGTCCTCGCCCTGTATTTTAGAGCTGCCTTCCCTGTTTCCTCTGACTGCGATCTTCATAGTGCTGTTTGTTACTCTGTGCAGCAGAGGGTGGTGCATAAAAGGTATTCAACCCTAAAGACGTTTGCCACCCAGAGTTCAGGAGCTAGAAAGGGGAAAGCCTGGAGGCCAGCACTTTTGACTGTGTGTCTGCTCACACCAGCTGAAAGAGGGGCTTAGTTATCTGAGGCATTACGTGTCTAAGGTGAATGTTTTAATTTGTCCTGTGTTTAGAAGCAGTATCACCCTGTTGTACATCCTCTGGACCTGAAATGTGACTCTGACCCAGGTAAGCCAGTGTGAGAATGTGTTGAAGATGAAGCTCCCTCTGTGAGCTCCTCGCTGTGTGTGCTCTCTTCCACAGTCAGTGCCTAGCACTTGTTTCGAGACTTACAACAGTCTTCAAAGTTCTGCACGCTTTCTGTCTCTGGTAAATGCACTGGGGTCAGATGCTACAGTGGCTGTGCGGCTGCGGCTGCATGGCTGCGGCTGCTGCTCCTCCAGGCACTCGCTTTTCGTTCTGTTTTGCTGTAGCTTTCTTTGTTGTAGTGTGTTTTGTTTTCATGACTTGAGACTTTACCTTTAATGTGCTCCAGCTGGTTTTGTATTTTCTTGTTATATTTATCTTCTTGGTGCATTGAGTTGATAAATGCAGTTAAGGCCACAGTTGCTGAGTCCCACTTTGGAAGCAGACTGTAATCTTGCCCTGGAGACCTTGCTCACTTCCTGGTTTCCAATCCCAGTTCCCTCTTGTCAAGCTCTGCCTTTGCTGCCGTCAATTGTGTAGGTACAGTGTTCTTTAGTCTCTTTTTTTTCTGGCTCCCAGTTTGGAAGTGGCATACTGTGGTTCTGGTCTTTTTATGTCTCCTGTAAAACTGTTACTGCTCTAGTGAGTTATCTGGCTTTATCCAGTCCCGTGAAACTCTTCTTGAGGAAGAAACAGACCTTTGTGCCCTCTGCCCATTGAGTAAGCACACCGCCACTCCCAGTTTTCTCTGTTCTTATTGTCAATTTTAGTTCTTCTGGTTAAGTAGATAAAATTCACCCTTTACGACTTTTATTGTCCTGCTGAGAGTAGAACACAGGCCCTGTCCCTGCTAGACAAGTGCTCGCCACTGAGTGGGCTTTTTATTTGTTTTTGTTTTTTGAGGCAGGGCCCATTATGTAGTCCGGGGTATTCTTGAACTCACAATCCTCCTGCCTCCACCTCCTGAGTGCTGAGATTATAGGTATGAACCACCAAGTCTTACTCAGTAGCTACTCTTTTGTACTTGATTAATTCGATTTATAAATCAAAATTTCAAAATTCTGAAAGAACTATTGTGTGAATTTCAGGCCTTCCTCTGGGTTGACTTCTTTTTTTTTTTTTTTTTTTCAAGACAGGATTTCTCTGTGTAACCCTGGCTGTCCTGGAACTCATTTCGTAGACCAGGCTGGCCTCGAACTCAAAAATCCGCCTGCCTCTGCCTCCCAAGTGCTGGGATTAAAGGTGTGCGCCGCTGCCGCCGCCGCCGCCTGAGGGCTGTGACAGGCAGCATGTGGCAGGCACCTTAGCTGAGGGCTGTGACAGGCGGCTCCCAGTCTGTTCCATCTTTGCTCGTGTGAAGGCTCATTTGTAGCAGACTTTGGCTGTAAGTGGGGAAACTGATGATTCGGGGAGCTGAGGCATGTCGGCTATTTCCATCTCCCAGGGAGTTGTCTGCACAAGGACGAAGTCCTTGTCAGTTTGTGCTGGTTCACTGTGACTGAGGGGTCAGTCACTCTGCTGCAGAGCGTGGTCTCCTCACAGTGACTCAAGAAGCAGCGTGTGGTCTGTACCACGTTCACTGGGTGGGCAGCAGGACACAAGGGCAGTGTGTTCCGGTGGCAAGAGCAGTAGGAGGTTACATGGTTGCGCTCAAGAGGAAGAGCTCTAGAGCAGTGGAAAGCCCAAGCAAGAGTCCACAGTAACTTAGGCGTCTGACACCATGGTACTGCACGTCCTGAGGTGCCTGGGCTCACAGGTCTGCAACCTGTGTCTGTCTATGACAGAAATGCTGATTTCCCTCCCCGGTCCTTAGAAGCTAACACAAACCAGTGTCCCCCGGGCATGTTTGCTTGTCTGTGCTTGGGAACTACGTTGGAAGTAGATGGGAAGCTCTCAGCTGGTGCATTTCTGCTGAGCTTGCAGGCTTTGGGGTTCATGGTCACTTGTTTGGTCAGTGCAGTGACCCAGAAGCAAAACTGGGCTCATTGCCCAGGCTTTCGTTTCCACTTTTTCATTTCCCTGTGCTTTAGAGGGCAGGCAACTAGGAAACGGTGTTCTCAGGCTGCTGAAGTTCCACATTTGTAAGGGCAGGTTGTCCCCCCCCCCCACACACACACCCTCTACAGACTATTTACCATTAGGTAAGATGTGGTTCTCATTTGTCAGGAGCAACCTTGAATAGTCAGTAATGTAAAGTCCCCAAAGTGGAGAGCTCTTTCCCCACAGTACACAGTAGTGATGGCAGAGCTATCTTAGGCTGTTCTGGGCTGGCCTGTAAGTTCAGGCAGCCTGTCTTGTTTTCTGGCAATGCTACACCTCTGAGCAGTCTGTGTGTAGATGACAACAGGTGTTAGCATCTATGTCAGAGTCGACATGTGTGTCTGGGCTATGGGACTTTTACTTTAAGGAGGATAAGAGAGTTTATTTTGAAGATAAATAGGACTGTGGCTGGGGAATACAGATTGAGGTTACTGCAAATTTCATGTTGCAATGTGGTAACAATTTCATGGCCTTTTGTGATAACAACAGAAAACCATAAACTGAGATAGACGCTTTCAAAGTGCATCAGTGGAAGGATCAGCAGGTGGTTACAGAAAGGCCTCATGCTCTCTGACAGAAGATTCAGCTTTCTGGTTGGTAGACACTGGAGTCTGTCTGTACATTTTAAAGGATTTATCTAATGGTCACAAAGATGTTAGGTCACTTACAAAGGAGGACACACAGGGCAGGAGAGATGGCTCAGATAATGAGGCTCTGGCCTTGAAACATCTTATCCCTCCCCCCTGTACTCAGTAAGCTAGTCAGCCTTGATGATGCTCCCAGTGAGGGGTGGTTCTTTTAGGAATGTTTTGTTGGCATTGGTAAGAGTGGTACACATTGGCATCATTCAGATGTTCTTGTTGAGTGGGTAGAGCGTGGAGAACACTTCTAAGGAGCCCCTTCCTGACCCTGCATGGCCTTATGGGTCTGCGATGAGCACCGAGACCTTGGAAGGCCATCGGTGCTCCTGTATCCAGAGTGCGTGTGCTCTTCTCAGTTATAAAACGTGACAGACTCACTTAGAATCATGGTGAGGAAGGCCACAAAAAGCTTATTGCTTTGGGATTTCTTTAGCAAATATTTGTGGTAGAAGATGTTTTAACTTCTTAAAAATGTTTACTAATTTATTCTGTGCATCTGTGCACACAGCATGCGTGTGCAGGTCAGAGGACAACTTGGAGAAGCCAGTTCTCTCTCTCTGCCATGTGGGTTCCAGGAATCAAACCCAGATTGTCTGGATTGGCATCAAGTGCTTTTTCATGCTTAACTATCTTGCCAGCCAAGAAAATAATTTTTAGGTATGTAAATAGTCTATCCACATGTTTAATGAGTTTTGTTTAGGGTTGTGTTTTGTTTTTGAGACAGGGTCTTGCTGGATAATACAGGATGGCCTGGGATGTGTAGTCATCTTGCCCTTGCCCTCTGGGCCCTGTGCTCACAGGTGTCTGCCACCTCCCTTGACTTGTAGAGATCATTTTTAAGTATGTATGTTGTCTTCATTGTTAAAAGCCTTTGTTTGAATCTATTCCTAGAATTATTGATAACTTGGGGTTGGGTTGGTTTAGTTTTTTATTTTTGTTTTTGAGACACCATGTATCCCTGACTGGTCTGGAACTCTCTGTGTAGACCAGGCTGATCTCAAATGTAGACTGCTCACCTCTCTGCTTCCCAAGTGCTGGGGTTAAAGGTCAGCACCACCACGTGCTGCAGATACATTTTAGGCTTGAATGGAAATGATTGAGCTGACTTAATTAAAAAAAGAAGACGTACTGTAAATTCATAGTTAGACATCTAATTTTAGAATGGTAGTGCATATTTTTCATTTCAAGAAACTTTCATTATGCTGGAGCTAAGTTTTGCCCAGTTGTGACTTACTCTTTCAGGAACACAGTGTGTGATTTCTGGCAGAGTGATATTTTAAGAGTTACATTGGATTCTAGAAGAAGTGAATTCTGATTCTACCCGGTTGCAGTTCCCTTTCCTGGGTTATTTGTAAAGGAGGCTGTGAGCCTGCTCTGAAATTATACATTCCTGGGTGTGGTAACCCCTTGAGGCTATCCATCAGCCAGCTTCTAACTTTGTCTTCCTCTTCCTGTCTTGACCAACCTCCTTGCCTGCTACAAACCTTCATCCTGTCTGCCCCTCTCACACCATCCTGGGAGTTTTCTCACGTCCCCACTGGATCTGCTTCCTGCTTCCTGTTTTGTCCTGTTTCTCACTTATTTCCTTATTTGGGTAGAGTATATCCTGTCCACCCGCCTCCCACCTGGAACTCCCCAGTCCATTTGACATCAGATCCCTGTTTAAGGGAAATTCTCCCTAATACAGTTCCCCTGTGAGTGAGGTCACCCTCTTTGATTAAGGAAGTGTCCTCTATCATGGTTGTGTCCCGTCATAGCTTTTGAGCACCTACTCTAAAGTTCTGTGATTACCACCAAAGATCCCAGAATTGGAGAACCCGGGCCTCTTCCCAGGAAGTTGTCAATGCTTAGGGATATTCCAGGCTTCTCATTATTGCCCACACTGCCCTCTAGTGGGCCTTCCGGAGAGCTTGCAGGATGTTTGGAGATGGTAGTCATACAGGAATATGCTTTATGTGTCTAGACCATCATTAGAATATCTGTCACACACTTGGGTGTGAAAGTCTGTTTGTAAGTATGCAAACCCTACCTCCATGTCACACACAAGCCCAAACCACTGTTGGGCTTATGTGTTCTCACTGTTTGTACAACAGATGAAAACAGGTATTATTCAGCAACGGGAAAGTAAAGACCAAAAGGTGGCTTAGGTGTTTTAGGAATTGTTTGTATTAGTCATAGATATGTGTCTAGACCATCATTAGAATATCTGTCACACACTTGGGTGTGAAAGTCTGTTTGTAAGTATGCAAACCCTACCTCCATGTCACACACAAGCCCAAACCACTGTTGGGCTTATGTGTTCTCACTGTTTGTACAACAGATGAAAACAGGTATTATTCAGCAACGGGAAAGTAAAGACCAAAAGGTGGCTTAGGTGTTTTAGGAATTGTTTGTATTAGTCATAGATAGAACTTAATCTGTAAGAAGCCTTGAGAAGGGGGGGGTCACAGGTCAAGGACTATAGCTGCTGCTGCTGCTAGTAAAAGCTACAATGATGAAGACTGGCTGCCTGTTCAGGCATAGAAGTAAGATTCATTGTTCCATATGTGTGTTTGTTGCAGAGTAATGTATAGTACACAACTTGTTGAAGTTAGGCATGCATTCCTACATACATGCATACATATTAAAAAGCCACTATCGAGCCGGGCGTGGTGGTGCACACCTTTAATCCCAGCACTTGAGAGGCAGAGGCAGGTGGATTTCTGAGTTTGAGGCCAGCCTGGTCTACAGAGTGAGTTCCAGGACAGCCAGGGCTGCACAGAGAAACCCTGTCTCGGAAAACAAAACCAAACCAGCCACCATGTAGATATCTGTGTGGTTTCTAGATACAGATGATGAACATTTTAAACTCTGTTCAAATGTTGTCTTATTATGTTTTCATGTATACTGTGAATACAACAGAGTATCTTAAAAACCTGGAATTGTAAAGAAAAGTTATTGTGTTTCTTCAGGTCAACAGCTGAGCCTGTGTCTTTAAGTTCAGAAGTATTTTATCTGGGAGAGAGTAAAGTAAGAAACAAGATATATTGGACACATCCCCAGAGACCTGAAGACCTCCCAAAAGGCTTGTCTGGTGACCAAGCATTTAACACATTGGCCTTTGAGGAACATTCTAGATCTACTGGAATGTTCTAGATAGTCACTCATTGACAATTTTAATTTACACTTGGGACTAAATGCATTGATTTGAAATCTAATGTTGGATTTGTTACCTGTTACTTAGTAACTTATGTCAAAATTTAACAGCTTAAAACAATAAGCACATCCTGTATGCCTTGTGGTTTCTGAGGTCAGTAACCTGGTAGGAGCTTTAGCTCCTCAGGGCATGGGCATGGACCTCTAAGCTTCCTGTTACCTTTCAACTTGTTCCTCCCAGTGTCATGACAGAGAATACCCACCCATGAAGGAAGTTGTCCTCAAACACCTTCATCTCGGCTCTAAGGTGCTGTTCCTGGAACTTTACGTTACTATTCATGCAGAGAAGGAAAGAGCCTCATGCATACAAGTGCACCCTAAGTGGGCTCATTGTAAAGCTGTCCGATGCACACAGAGACACTTACGTTCTGTTGCTGCACTAGGAGGCTCTGAGGGGACAATCAGCGGGGTCAGTATGAGAGAGCGAGTACAGGTGAGTGTTCCGAGAGCGGCCCACAGGCTATGGGCCGGGTAGTTCAACTATGGCTGACTCCCAGCAGAAAGGCCAAGGTAGCTGTTCAGTGAATTTCCAATCTGGTGCTGGAGTCCTGGAGAATTCTAGGGAGCTGCTGGTATTCAGTCTAAATTGAAATCCCAGAGAAGTAGGCTCTAATAACAATGAAGGAATGCCTAAGCAGCAGGATAGATGAACTTGCCAGCAAGAGCAAGGGCAAGCAGGCAAAGAGCAAAAGCTTCCTTTATCCATGTTCTTCTCTGAGGGCAGCCAGCAGACGGTATGGTCCAGAGTTAGGGTGGGTCTTCCAGCTTCAAGTGATGCAGTCAGCAAAATCACTCACAGACCTTATTCAAGCTGACAACCAAAATTAGCTATAGTTGTAGTGGAAATATACATAAAACTTAGCATGTTAGAACTGGAGAGAGGGCACAGCAGTTAAGAGCACTTGCTGTTCTTAGGAGAGTGCTAGAGTTGGGATCCCAGGAGGCACTCATGTCTGGTGGCTCACAACCTCCTCCAATTCCAGCTCCAGGGGATCTGACATCCTTCTCTGGTCACTGTAGCCATGTTCATACACATACACAAATAAAAATAGTAAAAAAAAATAAATATTTAAGTTGACCATTTTGTGCATTTTGAAGCCCATCATCCACTGATAGCCAGTGCTGTGCATCCCAGGGGTTCCAGAGCAGGGTTCTTGGAAGAAACCCACAGCTGTCCCCAGCCCGGGCAAGCACTGGCTGTATTCTGGCTGCATGGCTTTGCCTGTGGTAAGTGTGACGCTGCAGTGCATGCTTTCTGTGCCTCGTGGAGTGTTGCTAGTGCCACTTCACTTTCCTGTGGCAGCTGAGACCACCATGTGCTCTGGTCAGCCCCTATTCTCCAAGTGACTTAGAGTCACCTCAGTTAAAAGATTGCCCAGATCAGGTTGGCCTGTGGCCATGACTGTGTGGCACTGTCTTGATTATTGATTGCTACGATATAGAAGGACCCAGGCCTGGTGGACAGTACCATCCCTGAGATGGTAGTCCTGGGTTGTGTAAGAAAGCTGGCTATGCATGCATGAGCCAGTGGGAGAGCAAGCCAGTGAGCAGCACTCCTCCATGGTTACTGCCTTGGCTTCCTGCCCTGACTTCCTCAGTGCTGGATGGTGACCTGTAAGTAAGTCAGATAACACTCCCTCCCCGAGTTGCTTTTGGTAATTTTCTAAGTTGGGGTTTCTTTTGCTGTGAAGAGACCCCATGATCACAACAGCTCTTATTAAGGAAAACATTTCACTGGGGCTGGCTTACAGGTTCAGAGGTTTAGTTCATTGTCATGATGAGAAGCATGGTGACTTGCAGGCAGACCTGGTGCTGGTGAAGGAGTGAGCGTTGTATAGCTGGATCAACAAGCAGCAGGAAGAGAGTGACACTGGGCTTGGCTTGAGCATTTAACTCATCCCAATTGACACACTTCCTCCAACAAAGCCACACCTACTCTAAGGCTACACCTCCCTCATTACGGAGTATTCACACTTGTGAGCTCATGAGGGCTGTTCCTATTCAAACTACCATAAAAATGATATCTATCAGAGCATCAGAAATCAAACAAGAATAGTGTATTGTTGTGTTTGGTGAGGTGCTCTGTACACACCTGTTAGATCTAGTAGAATGGTGTATTGTGTGTGGTGAGGTGTTCTGTACACACATGTTAGGTCTAGTAGAATAGTGTACTATTGTGTTTGGTGAGGTGTTCTGTACACACCTGTTAGGTCTAGTAGAATGGTGTACTGTTGTGTGTGGTGAGGTGTTCTGTACACACATGTTAGGTCTAGTAGAATAGTGTACTGTTGTGTTTGGTGAGGTGTTCTGTACACACCTGTTAGGTCTAGTAGAATGGTGTACTGTTGTGTTTGGTGAGGTGTTCTGTACACACCTGTTAGGTCTAGTAGAATGGTGTACTGTTGTGTTTGGTGAGGTGCTCTGTACACACCTGTTAGGTCTAGTAGAATGGTGTACTGTTGTGTTTGGTGAGGTGCTCTGTACACACCTGTTAGGTCTAGTAGAATGGTGTACTGTTGTGTTTGGTGAGGTGCTCTGAACACACATATGAGGTCTCCGTTAGGTGTATTGCTATTGATCTTCTGGATGAGCTGCCCCTTTTATCAGTGTATTTTCTTGTAACTGAGCTTTTAATGCAGCCAGAGGGGTCAGTCACACCCAGGGCCTTACACAGTTGCCGAGCAGCAGCCCCAGCTCTGCTAAGTCCTCTGTGACCCCAATCGTCCCATGATTTCTTCTGTGTGCAATGTTCTGGTCTTCCCTTCACTCTCAGCTGTGCTTATAGGGCAGTCATGGTGTGATTTCATTGGATCATTTGTTTTTATCCAGTTGCCAGCTTCTATTTCTGCCTTTCAATAGCAAAGTTTAACCCACTGATAGTTACATTGTGACTGACAGGAGAGGACTTGGCTCCCCCTCAGTGTTTGTTTTTTTGCAATGCTTTCTGTCCATCACATCCTCTGTCACGTCCTTCTGTCTATCTCATCCTTCCTTCTGTCCATCTTGTCCTCTGTCCTTCTGTCTGTCACATTCTTCATTTCTCCTTTGTTCACTTGATCTTTTTGCAGCATATCACTTTTTTTTTCTGAATAATTTCTAGGGCAGTGGCTTACTTAGAGATCACAATTCACGTGTCAACATTATGGCTGTATAATTTTAAACCAGCTATAGAAAGTCTGTTCTGTGTAGGTCTGCTGTCCTTTACTGTTATCACCAATTGTGTCTTTATACGTCATGTACCAGTTGGCGTAGCTTCAGAGAGTGCTTTGTACATTTCTTTTTAAATTATGAATGACATCGTGCTGGCTTTTATATCGGCCCATGCAGCTTTGCTCGTGCTCTTTGTCCTCTTGTGGCTGTAAGGTGGTGACCTGGCATCTGTACTTGAGCCTGAGACTTGGTACATCAGAAAAGGGCGAGGGGAGGCTTGTTGATGAAGTGCTTTGACCTAAATTTGAATTCCTAGAACCTAGGTTAAACACTAGAGTCACAGAGATGGTAGGAGCCATGGGGTTAGTTAGCCGGTCAGTCTTGCTGAGTCAGTGACTCTGTCTGAGGAGGCAAGATGGACAGCAATAGAGGAAGTCACCTGATGGTGACCTCAGTCCCCCAGGTGCACCTGTGCACATGCACACACACGCATACAGATAGACGCACAGATGCACACACACACTCAGGAAAAGCATCAAGAAAGGAAAAGAGATGTGTAGCACTAGCAACCAGAGCTAGAGTTTCCACCAGTGCTGTGTCTACACGTGGCCTGAATGCGGAGTGATTGCACTGAAGGTTTAGATGATGTTCTGCTTTCAGAGCTCTTTTACTCTGTGTGTGTGTGTGTGTGTGTGTGTGTGTGTGTGAGCGTATACACATGAAGGTTAGAACAACTCTGTGAAATGGACTCTCTTCTCAAGCCTTGCCTGGGTTCTGGAGTGAACTGTTTGCCTCCTTGCAGCTCCCTATGCCCACTGAGTCTTTTACTGGTCTGTGGTTTGCTTTTATAAAATTCAGAATCATTTAAAAATAACGTTTGAGTCTTCATGTGTCTTACCCTCAATGACATGCAGAGGTGCCAGCTGCAGTGGTGCTTGTATGGTAGACGGTGCGTGTGTTCGCTCTCCAGGCAGCATCCGGCCAGCTGTCTTAAGTGCATACCTCTGCATTACACTCCGATGTTCTCCTGTTCTTTTCTTTTATCTTCATAAACTAAATAGGACATTGACTTTAGTAATTACAAAGTTCTGAGGCTGGGGATGGGGTGGTACACACCTTTAATACCAGCACTTGGAAGGCAGAGGCAGCAGAAATCTGAGTTTGAGGCTAACTCAGTCTACAGAGTGGGTTCCAGTTTAGCCTCGGCTACCCAGAGAAACCCTGTCGCAACCAACCAAGCTCTTAGAAATATTAGAATAAGGTGAGTTGTCCTAATAGATTGCATCTAAATGTCTTCGTGATTGGCTAATTAGATAGAGAACCTAAAATGCTGTCTGATGGTTTCTTGCAGCTTCCCGTGTGGAAGATTTGAAATGCCGCGGAGAAGCCATAGCTAAGGAAATGAGTGAGGCCATGAAGGTAAAGCTGCGAGTGGGAAAGATTGGTGCTCGCCCGCCAGTACTGTGTTTGGGGCACAGGAGGATGCTCGGGAGTCTGTTACGTGGCTCATGAGTACATTTATTAAGCAACAGTAAAACTGAGATTTCCATTTATCGGGTACCTACTGTGTGCCACATATTCTGCCTGCAGGTCCCAGAAGCTGTGTGTTCTACCTGGCTTCTCCAGTGAGGTCATACTCTATGGGCTGTGTTGGCAGCTTGTCAGACACTTTGGGATTGTGCTGCTTGTAAGTTAGGGAGCTTGTGGTGTCTGCCTGCATGACATTTACTGTCACATTTAATCCTCATACTAACCATAGAAGGTAGGTATGTTAACCCCCAGTTTACAGATGAGAAAACAGAGGCATTAAGAACCTAAATAAGTTGCCCAACCAAGTGACTGAACCAGAGTCTCTGGCTTTGGAACTTGTTTTTGTTGTTTCTGCTGTTGTGCCAGGCGTGAACCCAGGTCAGGCATATGCTTAGTGTACACTGTACCCTGAGCTGTTCATGGGCATGGAATTCTGCTCTTAGTCACTCTTCTTACACTATTGCAGCTGGAGAGACTCAGTCGTAATACCATGGGTTCTAGTGGGACATTTATTTTTCCTAAACATCAAAACAAATCCCTGGTACATGGAAATTGTTTTTAACTCCTTCAGAACCTTCCCAGTTCTGATGTTTTTTTTTCACTTTCTGTGTCTATATATATATATATATTTTTTTTTTTAAGATTTGTTTTATGTAAGTACACTGTCGCTGTCTTCAGACACACCAGAAGAGGGCTTCCAATCCCGTTACAGATGGTTGTGAGCCACCATGTGGTTGCTGGGAATTGAACTCAGGACCTCTGGAAGAGCAGTCAGTGCTCTTAATTGAGGAGCCACCTCTCCAGCCCCCCACCCTCCCTTTTTATTTTACATTATCAATTCTATGTTTCCTGATAACTGATCAACTTAGTACTTTTATCCTATTCTTGATCCAGAATTGGTGGCCAGGCAATGGCTTGCCTCAGTTTTATGAGCACGGCTTTATGGACACACAGATAGGGTCATTCATCTCCTTCCTTTCTGTTTCTTTCCTGTTCTGATAGTGGGACTGACTTCTTTTGTTTTGAGGACAGGGCCTTACTGCATACCACACGCTGGCTTCAAACCGGGATTACACTCATGCACCAGCACGGCTGGCCAAGTCGAGCCCCAGACAAAGTATAGAATGCTTACTGTTCCCTCCATTACAATCAAAATGCGCCCCTTCCTCCTCTTAATGACCGAGATTTCAACAGCATGCTCACCAAAGAGCAAGATTCCAGACTTTAAATTCTTACTTCTGAACTCTATTACTCCTGTCAAATTTAACATTGCCACCAGTCATTGTGGGAATGAGCCACGTCTTCTGAGTCTGAGCTTTTAGCTAAAGTCCCTGTACTTAAAGCAGGATTTTAAAACACAGAGCCAAATATCTATAACCCCAGGGCTTAGCAATCAACTTGACCTGAAGAATTAAGATGCAGTGTGTCCATGTCTGTGTAAAGTGTGCCTGTATCTACTTTCACTTTTCAACCTGAGGCTTTCCTTCCCAAGGCTTTGCCTGTGCTAATTGAACAAGGAGAAGGCTTTTCCCAGGTCTTAAAGATGCGACCTGTCATCCAGCTACAGAGGATCAACCAGGAAGTCTTCTCCAGCCTCTACAGGAAAGCTGATTCCAAGCCTGACACATGTGTGACACACGTAGAAACCACACCAGCTGAGACTGGAGCCAGGAAGGCCTCCAACATTGTGCTAAAGAGAAAGAAAGCCCCAGACTGTGCCCAGAGAAAGCGCTACCCGCTGCAGAGAATTAATCTCGATATGTGAGCTCTGTTTGTTGAGGAGCTGAAAGTCAGTGTTGTCACCATTTGGGTCACAGTCTGATGCCTGAGTGACTTCATGAAAGTGAGTGACTCTGTACAGGCACTGTACAGGCGCAGTGCGCTGTTGTGAATCCTGGAATACGGCTGAGAGCTACGCTTCTTCCCTTGAGTCCCTGTGCAGTAGGTGAAGACTTCCCAGTCCTGCACAGACCTGTCGGTAGCCTCCGATGACACCAGCTCTTGGCTTTGGCTGCCTTGCATTTTTGAGGCGTCCCAGGGATGTGCTCTGAGGGGTTTTGTTTGTAGCACAGCTCTCTGTGAGGCTCTGAGGTGGTTCCTTGTGGCTGGATAGCTGGAGTTGGCTCTGCGTGGCGGTGTGTGCATTTCCAGGCAGGCTTTCAGATGAATGCACAGAAAGTGGGCCTGGCCTTAGGTTTGCTCCATGGTCATTCATTTGAGGTTTTAGAGTTTTGTAAGATAAACGAGAAGGCTATTATTTGTGCAGGAAATGTTCTTAAAAAGAAAACCTGAGGCACGGAGCAGAGCCTCTATTTCTTACCTACGTTTTCATTTCCATAAATCGCTTTGTTTTGTTTTGTTTTGTTTTTTTGAGACAGGGTTTCTCTGTGTAGCCCTGGCTGTCCTAGAACTCACTTTGTAGATCAGGCTGGCCTCGAACTCAGAAATCCGCCTGCCTCTGCCTCCCAAGTGCTGGGATTAAAGGCATGCGCCACCACGCCTGGCTAATTTCCATAAATCTTTGAACATAATTTGACTGGAAATTGATGGCTTCTTTTAAAGTCCTTATTTCCAAATAGATCCTTCTAGTTCAAAGTACAGATTAGGATTGATGGGCGTGTCATTTACCACAGATCTAAGCAGCGTAAGTGTCAGACTCAGGCCGTGTCAGCAAACCTACACTGAGATTTCAACACAGCCTCTTGCAGTGTGCCTGTGTCTCTTACCTGGTGAGTTGTAGGCGGAGCTGCCAAACTTGCCATCTATTTCCCCTTTGGGTGATTATCCTTGTGGCCACTTTCAGAGGAGTTTACTGATCATGACTCGGAAAATCTGTATCGCCTTTGTTCACTGTGTCCTGATGATCACAATTTCTCTGCTTTTCTCAGTTGGGAAAGCTTTATGGCGACGCTGCTTTGTGGAGCTCGGGTTCTGTTTTACTTAAGTTAATAATTGTATGGGGGAGTGTTTGAGTCTTTAAAGTAATGTATAAAGACCAGAATCTTGGCACTGTGCCTTTTCCACCTAACAAGGCATTCTTGGTGCTGGCTTTCATGGGAGAGCAGGGTGGCGCTCTGCATTTCAGAGTGAGCTAGCTCTCACCCTAAAACCAATGTGCGACTCCAGAAGGTGACTGTTCATACTGTGCCTTTCCAGGCATTAAAGCGCTGTGACTGATTTGGCTTGGGAAGTGCCCAAAGAGGCAAGGCTAGAGAGCAGACTGGGAGACAGTATGGTGGGAGTCCACTGAAGCAAGAGCTATGCAGCAGGATGGCAGAGTGAGCTTGGGGCATCCTCCAGGCAGCTCTGGCTGGACCCGTAAAGTCAAATCGTGAAAGGCCTCTTTCCACACATGGGCCTGTGACTTAAAGCACTGGCTTAGTAGTAAGCTCTGAGAGGTGTTCGTCCTCAGTGCAGAAGCTCGGTGATCAGAGAACTGCAAGGATCCTTGGGGCCGGCCCAATTACAACAGGAATTCTTCATGGGGGTTATCTTCCCAGCAGGCCTGTGGTAATTGTGAAGATGTTTTTTCCTATCATAACTTAAGGTGTGTGTGGCGGGGGTGGGGTGGGGTGGGAGGTAGCGGTGTGTCATCATCTAGTGATAGATGTCCCGATGGCTGGCACAGCTAGCCATCTGCCCCAAGACAGTGATGCTGTGGTGGAGAAGCATGCTGAGGGGAGAGCAGACCAACAGCATAATGTGGTGTGGCCATTACAGCTCTCCCAGCCTGTGTGGGAAATGCTGTTTGTCTTGGTTGTAGTTAGCACTTGTCCACCTTCCCCACTGTCCCACTGTCAGTCTTCATAAGACAAACTGCAATGTATGAACTTATTATATAAAACGATCCACAAATAAAAAAAAATGTTCATTGTAATTGCATTTTTATTGTATTTTAAGGAATATGTGTTGATAGAGTTGTGACGTATCTTGGGATTTGCTCTTTAAACAAGGAATAGGGATAGATAGATTAAGCGAATGTAAAAGAAATGTTGGCCGTGTGAACCTCTGTGATATAACATTTACTTTGTGCTTGAAGTGTGGGTGTGTGTGTGTCCGTCCGTGTGAAGCAGTGAACAAATGAGGCTTGATGTCTTGGGAAGCCCAGCCTTGCCCCCAACCACAGCAGTGTAGACCAGCCGGTGTAGAGCAGCCGTTTGGAGTGGGCCACCACTGAAACAAAGGGAGTTGCAGCTTCTGAGGCCATGGATTAGCGAGATGGAAGTTTTGAAACTTAAGACATTTGGAGCTGAAGGTGAGAAACTGAAAATTTTCTCTCTTGGAAAAGGAAGACTGAATTGGAGAGGGTCTTAAAATCCTTTGTGAGGTCCAGAGAGACAGCTCGGCAGTTAAGAGCCCTTGGTGGGGAACCCAGGTTTGATCCCTAACAACACTCACTCACACAGTGGTGCACAATTCTCCGGAACTCCAGTCCAGGGGATCTGATGCCCTCTTCTGGCTTTCTTGGGTACTGCACACATGTGGATCACAGACATTCAGTCAAAAGACCCATACACACCTTTAAAAAAAATTCTCTGCCAGCAAAATTTAAACAAAAGGTCAAATCTAAGTTCCAGGAATCGAGAGCCTCAAGAAGACTGCAAATCCCATAGGTCAGCACGTGAGGGCACCTGCCACCAAGCCTGCCACCTGGGCCCACATGCTGGAAGGAGACAACAGATGCTCACAAACTGTCCTCTGACCTCTGCATGTGCACTGTGTCACGAGTGCTGCCCCCTTCACCCGCCCCTCACATGCACACACACTTTTTCATTTTTTGAGATGGTCTATAACTCACTATGTAGACCAGATCCATCTCCTTTTGCCTCCCAAGTACTAGGATTAGAGGCATGTGTCAGCCATGGGCAGCCATGAAATGTTTTTAAAGCAGAGGCTGTGTTGGCTTCTTGGTGAAGTCAAGCCACCGAGTGGTTCACTCGAAAGGCAATGGAGTGGGTGGTGCTTGTCTCAAAAGAGGAACATAGAGAAGCAGAAAGAGGGCCAGAGCAGCACCAAGGGCTGTGTGGTCTGAGTGTGGGCCGCCTGCCCGTCCCAGTGTGAAAGGCTGAGAGGTGGTGGGAGGAACCTTCAGAAGGATCGTTAGGCCATGGGGACTCCGCCTTCATCCAGGGATGGGATGAGTGTGGTTGGTACGGGAGCAGGCTGTTTGACTTCCCGGCTCAGTCTCCTGCTGCTGCTCTCCACAACCCGCTGGCTCCTGTGCTCCTCCAGCCTGCCAGGATGACTACATGAGCGTGGCTTTCCCCAGAAGCTGGCGAATGCCCTGCCATGCCTGGGGCTTCCCAAGGAAGGAAGTGTAATTGTGCTTGCAAATAGGTTCCCTAGGGGACAGCGCTTACACCGACAGTATTTTTATCAGAATTCAGTGAAGAATCCGGACAGTCCTATTGAGAGGCAAAGAGGTGGGGAACTGAAGAGTCAGACGAGTCATCAAAAACTGAACCTCCTCTCTCCCCTCCAAGGGAATAAAAGTCGATTCTGGAGCCACATACACAGGCTCAGGATGGCCCAAGAACTGCTCCAGCACACTAACTGCGTGAGGCTTTTATAGTAGCAGAATGGAGAAGCGTAGATGTGATGACCAAGCAGGAAGGTTTTTAAAAGGTAGATGATTAAGGAGACAGGCTTCAGAGCACATGTCCGAGATCCCAGTGCTTGGGAGGCAGAGGCAGGAGGGTTGAGAGTTTGAGGCCAGCCTGGGATGCCTGGCAATACCTTGTCCAAAAAAAAGAAGAAGAAAGAAAAAATCCCAAAGAAACAAAAAACAAAACCAAAAGGAGGTAAGACTGATTGTGACAAGATGTTAGTTGTTGATCGAAGCTGAACTTCTTCTTCACGTGTTGGAAAGTTTTATAATCACAGTTTGAATGAAGTAGTTGTACATATGCCTTCCTCTCACCACACATACTCGCTGACTCAGCAGCAATGGGCCTGGGGGTGGGGGCGGGGTGGGGAATGTCCCCACCGGTCCAGTGTGCTCCTGCCACATGACTTCTGTGGTAGCTGAGGATCCTTTAGGGGAGACGGGGAGCCAGAACCCTGTGCACTTTGACCACTGGAGGGGACATGAGAGTGAAACTTGGGCTTTGGCGAGTTCTGTGGAATCAACTGTTTGCAAGAAATGGCTTTGTCTGTTTCTGGAAACTGCAGTGGAACATTAAGGTATCTTGTAAACAAATACAGCCCAGCTGGGGTGATGGAGTCTACGTCCCCAGCCCAACCCCAGCACCCCTAGACTTGCCCTCCTTGGGATACCAGTGGCTGGGGGTCTGTGCTGGGTCCCCAACAGAGTGAACCAAGGGCGTATCAGCTGAGGCAGCAGGGGAACCATGAGCAGCCACTCAGTGTCCTCTGTGAAAGGGGCTTCCCCCACAGAGACCTCAGCTGGAGCTGCAGGAGACTGCTAACATGGCAGACCAGAATTTGAATCCTCAGGAAACGTGATTTTCCTAATGAAATTCACTTCCTCTTTCATGCCTCCTGGAAGGAAATCTCATTAAAGTGTTACACGAACAGATATGCTCCAGCACAGTGGCAAAGCGCTTGTCTAGGATGACCAAGGCCCTGTGTTCAATGGCATTGTTTAAAGTAGCGTGTAAATAATTAATATTGTGTACATAGGTCTTGGCTCTGTTGCCCAGCTGGTCTTTTGTTGTTTTTGTTATTTTTGAGACCGAAGACTAAGACAGGAAAATGTCAAGTTCGAGGCCAGCCTGAACTACATAGTGAGAACCTGTCTATTTCTGTCTAATTCATTTCAGAGATCTATCTAGCTCCTAGTTCCCCACCACCACACCTGGAAATGCTGGAAACTTATTTATTTTCAGTTTTATGGTGCTAGGGATCCAAGCCAAGGTCTTGGGCATAGTGGGCGGGCCTCGGTGGGCGAGCATCTGCCACTGATTCCACGTCCGGTTTGTACATTTACCAGTGTGTTTGCTGACGGGGACAGCAAAGTGCCAGTAGTTCCCACAGGACGCTAAGACCTCCTGAGATGGGGCAGCATCACCCCCACTGTCTTGATGAAGAGTTGGAGCTGAGAGTGGCTAAGGCCCTTGCTGCCTTCCAGCAGACATCTGAGCAGGCACACACAAAGAGGCCTGGCTCTCGGCTAAGGCCGAGTCTGGTCTCAGGTGTCCTCAGCTTTGCACCACAGCCTCCTGTCTTTCTCTCAGCAGCACAAACCAATAAAGGCTGACAAGAAACCTTTCTGAATTTCCCATGAACCAGGAGTGGCTAATATAAAGAAAAAGAGGCAATTACAAAAGGAAACATGTTTAAAGCAGGCTTCCTCGGGTCAAATGTGTGTTTGCTGTTAGTGACTCGGGATATTGCAGCCATTAAAGCTAGGGTGTGAAGTGATCACTACTCAGATACGAGTTACAAGAAACGCCGAGTCACTGAACTGACTTAATACGGTTTCCAGTGATTTCCTGATAACTGGGTCTTCACATTTTAGAACAGTACACACCATACATTTAATCCACACATTTAATCCATCCTCTTTCCTCTTTGGAGAAACTAAAATTTTCTTAAAGATTTATTTATTTTATGTATGTGAGTACACTATAGCTGTCTTCAGACACACCAGAAGAGGGCATTGGATCCCATTACAGATGGTTGTGGTTGCTGGGAATTGAACTCAGAACCTCTGGAAGAGCAGCCAGTGCTCTTAACCGCTGAGCCATCTCTCCAACCCAAGAAACTAAAATTTTAGTTGTCATTTTGGTGGCCTGCTGATCGTCCCATTGGTCTATCCTGCCTGGGGCAGTCTCAAGAACTATGAAGACTGGCTGGCACAGGCCCTGCAAAAGATGCAGTGTGGGAGTGTGGGAACTTCTGGTCTCTAGAGACTGGCTCCAGCTCCGTCAGCCCCATCTGACACCAAAGCCCACGCCCAGTGGCCTTCTAATGACACCTCACGTCTAGTCTGTTTAAAAAGGTGTTCATTTTAACGTGTTTTGCCTACATGTGTGCATTAGCACCGTGTGTGCCACACCTACCAGGGCTAGAAAAGGGGATCACAGCCGCCCCTAAAGCTGGAGCTACAGGTGGTTTTGAGTTTCCACGTGGGTGCTGGGAACTAAACCTCAGTGCAATGCATGCAGTAGCAGCCAGTGCTCTTAACCACTGAACCACCTCTCCAGCCCCAACCTGCTCCATTAATAAAAGCTCCCAAGCCAGCTCTGACTCAAAGTCGGGTCAGGCAGGGAACCACACAGAGACATGGGTACTGAAGAGTGTCTTACTGTTGCCACCAGTCTCATGGTCTTCTACAGTAGCCTCCAAACTTTATACCTAGAGACAGGCTGGACAGATGGCTCCGTGGGTGGTCAAGTGCCCCAGCACTGGCTGCCCTCCCAGATGATCGGGTTTAATTCCGGCACCCGCTGGCTCACAGCTGTCTGAAAGTTCAGTTCCAAGGACTCCAACTCCCTTTTATGTCCTCTTCGGGTACCAGGCATGCATGTGGTACACACATACACATGCAGACAGAACACCCATGTGCATAAAATAAAATATTTGAAAAAGCCAACTGAGCGCTGCAGTCCCGTCCCTCAGATGCAGGACTCCCAGTACTCTGTCAGGGAGGTCATAAGTTTGAGGCCAGCCTATGATACCTGCTGAGACTCCTTCTCAAAATAACAAAGCAGCCAACAACCCCACCCCCTCCAAACTTCACTGAGGCTGCATCCTTGCCGCTTAACTCAGCACGTGACTCCTGCTGGTCCCCGAGCAGGCACGCGTTGGGCGAATCCTGTTGGGAGCTCCTGGTGAAGGGTTGCACAGATAAGCAGCAGCTCACTGGGAATGCCACAGCTGATTGTGAAGTCTCGTGTCTACAGTCGCAGGCTTGCTGCTCGGTACCCCATAACCAGTTACATGCACCCCACCTCTCGGGAGGCGCCCCCTAAGATTACAGCCTTCTTATCTCTCTGAGACTTGGTGAGCTGATAGATAAACTGCAGAGTTTGCATTCTGTGGAAAAAGAGGGAGCTCTAGGAGGAGAGAGGCTGATCACACCGAGGGCCTAAAGGAAGACTTCTTCCAAGAGGTGGCTTCGAGATCCTCTTGAATGATGGGAGAACACAAAAGCCCACTGTGGGTATTTTGGAAGGAGGTGTGAGCTAGAGAGTAAAATAATGGAGTAAGATAGAGGTAGAAGTGGTGAATGGCCCTTTCCACTGGATGGACGGCCACTTCAGGTGAGGTTTTTTTTTCTCTACATAACACTTTTATTTATTCTCTGGGAGTTTCGTTTGACAGTCCCTTCCCAGTTCTTCCTTGTCACCTCCCCCCCCCCCAAATAAAAAGAAGTAAAAAAAAATAATAAAAAATTCACTTTTTGTTTTCTGTATACTCACTGGAACATGGTCAAACTCTCAGTGGCCTGCCCTTTAAATAGAATGGAGTCTGTCCCCCTCCTGCACTTCCGAAGCCATCAGTTGTGGAGAGCCACACTTCAGCATCTCCTTCACACTTAAGTGTGCTTTGGGGTTCTGCTTCTCCTCTCAGGGTGTGTGGACACTGCAGCACACTGGGCTGGAAGGATGAAGTGAACTCCAAAATGGACAGGACCCAGGTCCAGTTAGGAGTGAACGCTGTGGAGGTGGGAAGGAGAAAGACAGACAGAGAAACACTCTGAGGATCTTAGTGTTACGGCTCTTTTAGGTGAAGGCCTTCTCTGACAATCCTTAATAAAACAGCTCTCGGGCTGGAGAGATGGCTCAGCGGTTAAGAGCACCGACTGCTCTTCCAAAAGTCCTGAGTTCAAATCCCAGCAACCACATGGTGGCTCACAACCATCCGTAATGAGATTGGACGCCCTCTTTTAGTGTGTCTGAAGACAGCTGCAGTGTACTTACATATAACAATAAATACATCTATGGGCTGAAGCGAGTGGGGCCAGAGCCAGCAGAGGTCCTGAGTTAAATTCCCAGAAACCATATGATGGCTCACAACCATCTGTACAGCTTCAGTGTACTCTTATACATAAAATAATTAAATAAATCGTTAAAACAACTCTCTTAGACGATCTAGCTTGTGTATATACCTTTATTCAGGGTGGGCTTAAATGCAGACACTTTATTCAGGATGAACCAAGAGTTATATAGTTTGGGGGGGGAGGGGTGGGAATGTCCAGGATGCCTCAGTAGCATGAGGGAAGAGATCCAGGTGCTGGGCTGCGTGACTGACTATCTCTGACCACCTGTTTGGGTTCGCTGGGTCACATGCTCCAAGGCAGACATGGAAACACAGGGAGTTAGTCTCTCTCCTGCCGTCTCAGAATGAAATTTTAAATCTCCATTTTTGGCGTTTCTGGGCTTTGAACATGCTCAACCTCAGCAGCTCCATGCCAGTGCCTCTGGTGGCACAGTCCATGCAGCCCACACTGGAGAGTTCTCTATGTGGCTTCTGCAGGGGGCAGGGGTGGTTGTCACAGAAGTCTACCATGTCCCCCTCTCTCCACTCTGGGTCCTCAGTCATGGATATCACAGCAAAAGTAACCTCCTTGCTCTCCATGGTCAGCAGGAGCACGTATCATGGCCCTCCACGTGGTGTCTGGTGACAGCACAGGCCACGAACACAACTCCCCTGCCGCAGTAGGACCAACGGACCTAATCGAGGCTCTACAGGCTGGGCTCCCAGCAGGGGACTTGTCCACACTGTCAGGGCACTGCCACACAGTTCCCAGCCACTCCTGCAGGATTCAGTTTGAGACACAGAGTACCAGGGTTGCAGCTCTTGGCTTCTCTGGTACCCAAGATGCTTGCGCAGGTTTAGTGGCCCTGCGTTTACAAGTGTCTTAGAAAGAAATGAGGAAGCAGGAGGGAGCAACTTGGTGTATGTCAACTTCCTAGAGCTTCTAAGATGCCCCTAAGAAACCAGAGCTGCTTTGGGGTGGGGGTAGGAGTTCAGGTTCAGTTGTGTATCCCAAGCTAGCCTGGGACTCATTATATAGCTGAGAATGACCCAGAAGCCCTGGTTGTGATGGTAGGCAGGGCGGCACCACACCTGGCTTATGCTGTGCTGGGAAATGAACCCAGGGTTGAGAGCATGCTAGCTGCACTGGCTATTCCCTGTCAGCCTGACACAAAGGAGTCACTTGAGAAGGGAGACCCTGATGGAGGAACTGCCTGCATTAGACTGGCCTGTGAGCAGACCTGCAGGGCATTTTCTTGATTAAAGCCTCATTAGGGGAAGCCTCAGCTCCCTGGCTGATGCTATTCCTGGGCAGGTAGTCCTGGTGCTGTAAGGAAGCAGGCTGAGCAGGCCATGGAGAACAAGCCAGTAAGCAGTGTTCCTCATGGTCAAGAAAGGTAACGAGGACACTCGGCAAGCCTTGTCTCAGCTGAGCTGTGGCCCCAGCTGGTGGCCAGAAGAACATGGTCCTCAGACATGTCCCTTGCCAGAGCCTCCAGGCCCCTGGCCTATTCTTTGGAGCCACACCTTTCCAGGATGTCTGGGAGGAGCCTGGCTGGAAACACAGGAAATCTGTACTGTTTTTCCATCTTGATCCCCCACTCGAGAAAGCGGCCAGTTCTGGGAACTGTCTGTGTGGCTCTCTATGACTTTTACTAGGAAGTTCATGCTTCAGTCACAGGCTGTAAGGCTCAGCAAGAATTGGCCGCAAGATGATCCAAAGCCAGGTCAGAGGGTTAGCAGAAGTCAAGCCAGAGAGCATGTCCCAACACCATGGGATGTGGCTCCCGGCTTTCAGAGAGGCCAATTTCAAATAACCTAGGAAAGTGATTATTAGGAAAACAGGCCATGTAAGGGATGCCTCAGAATGACAGAACAACAGACCTGGGCCACAGGGCTCAGTCACCAAGGATAGAGCACAGCAGATTGCCCAAGCCTGGGCATGCTCAGTTCTGTGAAGGTTCTTGGCAGATAGAAGGGCTGGCTGGCTGGAGCCTTTCTGCCTCCACTGAGGGAGAGTAAGAGGAAATATATTTGAAGAACATGTGGGGCCAAAAATAATCATGAGAAACTGCGGCATCGGCGCTATAAACTGTAGCCTAGTGGGCATCAACCCAGATAGATTCAATAAACCGGAAGTACTCTGCACATTTAAAACCATATTGATCAGGAGGAAATGGAGTTTGTTTGTTTTTTTACCTCCACACGTGTTGGCTGTGCAGTGTGTGGGGGGCGGTGGTAGGGGGACATACAGGAGAGTTGCACACAGACACGGGGGTCGGAAGGTACTTCTGAGCTTGGCCACATCAGCAGAGTCCCCTTCAGAACAAGAACTCAAAGCAAAGCAGTGTTCATAAAGGGTTACATTTAGTTACAGCGATGCCTGCACAGTTAAGTGCTTGCCTTGCAAGACAGAAGAACGGAGCTTGATGGTCTAGGAGTGGTGACATGGTCTAGGTGTGTTTACATGGCATGGCTACTGGCTGCCATTCCCCGCAGTCACCTTTCCCACCTTCCCTTGGTTTCACGCATTTTTAAATGTTCAGTTCTTTACTCTGTAAACAATGTAGAAGGTTACTTGCTCCATCTCCACGAATGGACAAACCAGGAGTTTACTTCTGTTAACTTGCTCGCCGAAGTATTCTAGTGTGCTTCCAAGTAACAGCTGAAATGCCATAGTGAAGTGGCTGGAGAGGTGACTCAGCCAGAGGCTGCTCATCCACAAGACCGAGGTTTAGCTCCTGGATCACCGCCATCTGTGACTCCAGGTCCAGAAGATCCAACAACCTGATCTGGTGTTCTTGAGACCAGGCACAGACATACGTGCAGAAAGAACACACACACTTAAAATAATAATAACAAAATTTAAGTCATATCCAAGCTTTGTTAAGTGTTACTCCTGTTAACAAGAAGCACACTAGAAGATCCTGAGCTGCACTGAGACTTGTGTATGCTGTTTTTGCATTTAATTCCCGAAGGGAACAAACTCTTGTTTTGAAGAATTATAAACAAGAAGGGACTCAGATGCTTGTGGCTGTTTGATGACACAGGATTTTCAGACCGGAGGCTTGGGCGTTCAGCTTAGATCTGATTTCCCTTCTACCACCCACATAATTCTGGTGCTGGGCTGTGTGGGAGGTGTTTTGTCTTAGTAGAACATATGCTATTGCATAGTTTAGCACAGAGGACAGTGGAAATATTCCTGGAGGTCATACAACTGGCAAAACCCCATCTCTGCACAGAAGCATCTGTGAAGCACACATATTCCCATGTGGGTATTTCCCCAGTTAAGCCTGCCTTTTCTGGGGTCCCTCAAACACTTCCAATCACCTCAACACCACTAGACTCGAGGGGTCTACAGAATGAGCTAGAAAGAGACAATGGTCTTGCCCACTTGTGATTAAAATATCCTGTTTTTACAAAGTTCATTAACTAGTGAAAATGGTCCCCCACAGGCTCCTGTGTGCATGTTTCTCCCAGTAGATTGCGCTATGTTGAGAGGCCAGGGAGCTTTTAGGAGGAAGGGTCACACTAGTGGTCCCTGCTTCCCAGCCAGTTGTCAGCAGTCCACTGCCACGGACTGTCACTATATTTTCTGTGCCATGACCGACTGAAACCTCTGAGGCTTGTAGGATTTCTTCCCTCCCCCACCCCATTTCTTATCCCATTTTCTGGTCTCTGTGGTGTGCCTGTGTGTCCATGCACACCTCCATGTATGGAGACGTGAGGCTTGAGGCTGAATTAGAGAATCCAATCTCCATCATTATTCCAGTCTTACCAGCCTGCTTTCTCTGAGGATCCCTCGTCTCTGCCTCAGAGAGCTGGACCCACGGGTAGGCCACCACACCCATTCTGAATTTACAAGGGTTCTGGGACTCTGAACTCCAGTTCCATGGCTTGCCTCTCACTTTAACCACTGAACCATCTTCCCAGGTCTCTTCAGTTGTTCTGACGGGGATTTTGTTCAATGTGGTAAAAGCGAGCAACACATTTGTGAATATGTCACCAGGTGGACACAGGCAAGGCCACTCTGGGTCAGGATGGGCCTGTGGTAGTGATGCACTGTGAACCTTTCATTCAAAAATCTCCCGGTAGACTGTCCTTGGCCCTCCACAGTTTTCCCAGCCCTACCCCAGGTCTCTTGGATCATGGCCCTCATCTTCTGGGTCTCCTTGTTGCTTTCAATTTGTTCTTTAGACTTAAATATCCCACCGCAAATGTCGCTGCTATGGTTTGGAAAGGAACTTACCAGCTCCCGTTTTAGATGCTGCATCTCCACTTGGTGTTGCTGTTTTATGAGGTGACCAACATGACCTCATAGCATCTTAAGTCAGATCATGCCAAACCTCTGCTCAGAAGCCTTATCTTTTCCACCTTATGTCAAATAAAAGGTGGCCTTCTTGCCACATCTCTAGGTGTCCCGTCTCTCCCTCCAGCCACTCCAGACCCTGGGGTCTTCTGGAGTTACTTGAATGGCCAGGCACTTCCACAAGAACATCGCTTCTGTGTTGGTGCAGCACGAACCACGTCCTCCAGGTGTCTCCCCAGCCCTACAGAGAAGCCTCATTGATCTCCCTGTTTGAAAACACACCATCCCATACCGACCCTCTCCAGCCCTTGCTCTTTTACTCCCATCTTGAGATAGACCACATCTAAAGCATTCCAGTGTGCTCATCTGACTATAGAGACAGCGAGTTCCCTGAGGTGTGGCTCTCCGGCCCACAGTGGCTGACACACAGTGGCCAGTTTCTGGTAAGTGCAGTGGTCTCTACCTTTGGCTTTCTCTTCCCTCGCCTCACCAGAGGCCCACAGGACGGTCTTCTGAGAAAAGCCATGAGAAGACACTTACCAGAAGACCAGTTTTCTAAACAAGAACAGCAGGAGTGAATTGCACACAGGGCTTTCATCCGTTTGTTATTGGAAAGAACCATTTTCTGGCGAAGTGAATCAGCAGAGCATCGGATCACCAAACTCTGAACCTACTGCATCCTCACTGCGCCCTGAACCTGTGGTGCATCCCCCACCCCTCAGAGACGGGATTCAAGGTCATTGTGGTATAAATAGGAACTTGACAAATCATACCAGGTGTCTTCCCGGTTCAAGGGAAAACACATTAAAAGAAAACAGAGATTTGAGGCCTGTTCTGCTTTTCTCTCATTCATTCGTTTGTTTTGTGTTTTTGAGACAGAACTATGTAGACCAGGCTGGCCTCAAACTCAGAGATCTATCTGCCTCTGCCTTTTGAGTGTTGGGATTAAAGGAGTGTGTGTGTGTGTGTGTCTCTTTTTATCTATCTATCTATCTATCTATCTATCTATCTATCTATCTATCTATCTATCTGGGTCTCACTATGTAATTCTGACTTGCCTGAAACTTGATATATAGACCAAGCTGGCATTTATCTTGGCTTTCTAGTGTGGCAAATGAACTTAGCACCATACTATAATAGCATTATGGGGATACTATAAATAAATTTAATGTTATTTTTATAAACATGGAGTGTGTAAAGAAGCCAGCATTAACCTTCTCAAGAAGTTTAAGAAAGCACGCAAAAGAGATGACAATTCTAGGGGCTGGAAAGATGGCTGGGGATGGGTGAAGAGCACTGCTCTTAGAGAGGACCCAGGTTCCATTCCCAGCACCCACATGGTGACTCACCATTAACTACCCAGAACTCCATTA
Organism: Mus caroli; assembly: GCF_978045245.1. NCBI lineage: Eukaryota > Metazoa > Chordata > Mammalia > Rodentia > Muridae > Mus > Mus caroli. Next base: position 188,928,787 of record NW_028227256.1, read on the forward strand.
CCCTCTTCTGGAACCCGACACCCATATGGTGTACAGACTTAATAGGAAGGGAAAGAAACGGTTCCATGCTGGGCATGGTGACACACGCCTTTAGTCCCAGTGCTCAGGAAGTGGATCTCTGAGAGTTTGGGGCCAGCCTGGTCTAAAAGTGAGTTCGGTGACATCCAGGGCTGAACACAGAGAAGCCCTGCCTTGAAAAACTCAGGGTGTGCATGAGTGTGTGGGGAGGGGGGACATGGGGGGGGTAGAAAGAAAGGAAAAGAAAAAAGAAACAATGCCATAAGTAGACTAAGCCAATATAAGTCTGCTGCTGGCCCTGGCCCCAGGCTGTGGGGAGGACCCCAGAGGACTTGGAATGTGGTGTGGCTTATCAGGAACAGGAAAGGAGCCCACTAGAATGACACATGGGAGTGCACTGGTATGTTGAGGATCACCCCCTCCAACACCCATTCTTAAACGTCTAAAAGTTATGACCACTTGCCCCCACAAATTGCTTATTTTGCTAGTCTTAGGTTGTTTTGAGATCTCATCCTGCTATTTAGCTCTAGTTAGCCTGGAGGTTAATGTATAGCCCAAGCTAGATAGTGGAACTTGTGGAAACCGTGCCTCAACCTTGTGAGTGGAGAAACTGTAGGCGTTGGCCACCACACCCCGTTTACAGGGTCCTTTAATTTTCAAGGACAGAGGTCCTGGGTTGACCCACACCAAGTGCAGGATGCTGTGCTGTGCACTCCTGTATACTGTGTGAGATGTAATTGTCTGTCTCTCTCTTCTCTCCCCTCCCTTCTCCCTTCCCGTGACACCGGAGCATGCATGCATGTTGTTGATAGAAGAGGGTCAGAACTAAAATTTGGGTGGAACCATTAGCATGGAGAGGCTCGCTGTGATGTGTGGACACTGGCTATGCCGTGACCTACTAGCACACATGACCATCTCTACTAGTGCCTAAAGCCGCGCAGGCAGGTTCAAACAAGCTCCTCTCTCTAGGCTTACGGCTTAAATTCTGGCACAGAGCCATGCACACTGGGTGAGGACTCAGGTCACCTCTCCCACTGCCCAGAAGCCAGTAGGCCAAAATGAGCACATGAGAAAGGCCACTCTTGTCTGGTTCCCATCCGTCCCCCAGTTCGTGGTTAGCTTTCCTCTCCTATGCTATGCACAAACCACAAACCTGCAACCGCTAGGGTTTTTTGTTTTTTTGTTTTTTTCTTTGCTGGGCACAGTCATCTTGACTTCATATTTTAAAAACTGGCAGGCGGGTGAAGAGGGATAAGTCTCTACCTAGTCTGGCATAAGCATAGCAACCATATATTTTAGCCTTTAGTAGGTATCACCTTAACCTTGAAGAAGCAAATGCAGCTAGCCCATGGGACCTTAACATGGCCTGCCCAGACCTCTGAATGTGTGAGGATGGACGCCTAGCGTGGCGGATACTTTTCATGGTTTCGACTCACAACCTCTCTTTGCCGCTCCCCTCGCCCCGCCCCCCCCATCAGAATTCGCCCTCCGAGTCACCTCGCCCCCTCCCTCCCACTGGACCATACGCCGCCGCAGTGGAAAAGCCCTGAGGCTCCCGCTGTCCCCATAGCGCGGACGGTCTCCGCTGCGGTCCCTGCCCACTGGCGCCACCGATCCAGGTGCCGCCTCGCCCGGAAGAAATCTCCCCATCGGCGGTGACTGGCGCTGGGGCGCTAAGGGGAGGCTGCGAAGGAACAGTGAAGCCACCGAGCCACTCACTGATGCTTCTCACCCAAACTTCCCAGGAGCGGCCGGAGGACCGTCCACGGCGGCGCTACGCCAGCACCCCGTCTCCACCCACTCGGGGTCTTCTCCGTGGGTGGGCTTCGGTGCTGCCACGTGATTTCCACGAAGAGCGGGGGCCCTTAGCGGAAAGCAGCGACTTGGGTGGGATCCTGGACCCCGAGGTGCGGCGAGAGGGTGGGGAGAGGAGGAAGCAGGGGCGGGGTGGGAGCAGGGGGCGGGGCCGGGCCGGGCCGGGACTGGACACGGGGTGGGGAGGCGGGCTCCGTGGAGCCGGGAGAGCGGGAAGCGGCGCGGCGGGGCGGGGCGGGGCGGCAAGTGCGGGGATGCGGGCGGAGCGCGGGTAGCAGAGCCCCACGTTCAGGGCGCCCCGTGTGGCGAGCGCGCGGCATGTCGCAAGGGCCCCCCGCGGTCAGCGTGCTGCAGAGGAGCGTGGATGCGCCTGGGAACCAGCCGCAGGTATCGGACAAGGGGGCCGGGTGTGAGGACCGGGTGAGGGTGAGGGCAGAGCTCCAGGTGAGTCCCCGCCGTGCGCCTCGAGCGCTTGGGAAGGCTGCAGCCCCTCCAGACTCGGCGCTGAGCACGTGGGTACGCGCTGCTGTGGGCTGTTTCATCCTTGACTCCTGTGGGCGCTGGTGGGAGGGGGCCCGGAGCTCCGATATTATGAATTCAGCCCAAAGGGGCGGTTCGTCCCTGCATCCAACCCACTGGCTAAGATCCGCATGGGGAATGTCGGACCGGTCAGTTTGTGGGTGTGGGGTTTTGTCTCTAGTGGGCAGACTCCACCCCCAGCACGGGTGGAAACTTCTCTCCCCAATACGATCAGCACCCTCTGTTGTCCCAACTTTCAAAGCTGTAGTCACAAGAAGTTGAGACCAAATAGAGGCCACTGTTGGAACACTTCTTGGCCACCTGGTTGCTTTATCAGTAGACCAGGTCTTATCTTTCTTAGTCACCACGCACACTCCCAACTCTCTGCTTGAAGTGTAATGTCCCAGGATGACCCTGGAAGTCTGAGCGAAGTAGTTGGAGTGGCCTTATACTATTTGCTTCGACTAGCCGAGCCTCAGTTTCCCCATCTATAAGATGGATGAACTCTTTTGTATCTCCCGAGGACGTTTGCACAGGTCATGTGAGTGACGGGTGATCTGTGTCTCCATTCGACATTCCTGCCCAGAGGGAAGGTGTGATCATCTGTGGCAGGTGATGTGACAGCTCCCAGAGGAGAGGAGGCATGCTGCCCCTTGCCCTGAGACTTGTTGGCTTTGGAGAATAGAGACATTATTTCCTGTCAAGCACCAGTGGAGATCCAGTGAGGTCAGATCTCAGGTCAGCCTGGTTCTGGGCAGCAGAGCCCAGCAGTGTTCTGAGTACAGGGCAGGGTCTTAGTTAGGGTTTGTGAGGGGGTAAAAGCTGAAGTTACATCGTTTATATGGCATGTCCCCCTGGATGCTCCAGGTGTGTTTATCAAGACCTTTGGGGTGTAGTGATGCAGGAGTACAATTCCAGAGCTAGGGAGAAAAGGGAAGGGAGACTATGTGAAACTCTGTTGAAGAAGGGGGTGGGGGTGGGGACTTCTGGAAGGCACGTTTTGACACCTGTGTTCTCCTGAGCAGTGTCTCCGTGCCTCTCCCGGTGTTGGGTCTGCTGTCTCTCTTCTTATCTATGCCTGGGATTCCTGGCTGAAGCCCTGAGTTTGTATGCCAGCCTCTGGGTTTTGCTGTTGCTGTGGCTCCGGATTACATCCTGAGCCTCACCTACCACTAAGCTCCCTCCCCATCTAGACACCTTTTGAACTCAGTCTTGAAGGACATTTTTTTTCCCTCCCCTGATGGTGTCAATTGCAGTTCTGGAAAGCAGACCCTTTCCTCTAAGTAAGCTCTCGCTGTGGCACGTGCATTTTTTTTTCTGCCTGCCCACTTCATGCCGCCTCGTGAAGAATTTTTGGATATTTGGTTAAGAACTCTCAAAACGCATCACAGATTTGCATTTGGAATAACCCTGACCTCTGAAAAGAAAATGTCAGCCAAGTGTTGTTCAAGAGAGCATGTCGTCATTGGTGTCCCAGAGTTTTCCACGTACTGGTAGAGCTGCGTGGTTGTGTTACTAATAAGTGCATAACTATAGTCTGTATGCAGTTTCAGAAGGACTTGCCAGTGAGTGGTAGTGTAAAGGCTGTGCACAGCAATTCTAGCGAGTACACACCCCAGTCTTTCTCACTCTCAGATGAGCAGTAATGGCAAGGCTCTTCCAGGCAAACGCCCTGTGGGGCAGAAGTTTGTGAACGTTGGTTTGGGGACCAGCAGACCTGAGTTCCACTTCCCACTCACCCCCATGCTGGCCGTGATACCTGGAGAACTTCCCTAACCTGAGTTTCTGATTCCTCATTGTCTCTTAGTATTTTTATTTTTTGTGGTCCTGGGTATGGAACACAGGGCCTGACATATCCCACACATATGGCACCACTAAGCTGCACCCCAGACCTTATATTCCTAATTTTAAAACAACAGTCTTTCTATACATTTTTCAGTATGTGGTTGGCGATTAATATAAAGCAAAGCCCCACCACAGGATAGGTGTTCCTTAACAAAGCCTCTCAGTAGCTCGCTGGAGCACGGTGAGAGTCTGAGAGTCTTACCTCACCACATGTCATCCCCAGAGCCCCAAGGACGATGACAGGAAAGTTCGAAGGAGAGAGAAAAACCGGGTTGCAGCTCAGAGGAGCCGGAAGAAGCAGACCCAGAAGGCTGACAAGCTCCACGAGGTGAGCCTGTGGTCAGGTCAGGACTACAGGACAGCCACAGGGACAGCTGTCCTCTGTCGGGGGAGGGGGCAGTGATGACATCACGGTGCTCATCATCAGTCCTTCCAGTCTGACTCTGCTGGGTCTTCCCAGCCTAGTGCTTTGCTTCTGTATTTTTGGGCCTCTTCCTCTCAGCCCCAGCCCCCTGGCTTCTTCCCACGCTTGATTTTCTCTCACTATAGACTCAAACAAAAGCTAGATGTGGGGGCTCCCACCCCATAGCACTCAGGAAGGTGGAGGCAGGAGAATACCCAGCCCGAGGCTAGTTGGAACTACAGAGAAATTGTCTGTAGAAACAACAGTGACAACAGTAATAGTAATTAAAGTTCTGGGGGAGCAGCTCAGTGGAGTGCTTGTCTAATGTGCACAAGGATACCCTGGGTGGGAGTCTCATCACCACATAAACCAGCCGTGGTGGAAGGAACATGCCTGCGAGATCAGCACTCGGGGGAGAGGCAGAGAATCACAAGTTCAAGGTCAAGTTTGTATTTATAGTGACTTTCAGGCTAGCCTTGGCTACATGAGGTATCATCTCAAAAAAAAAGGAAGGAAGGAAGGAAGGGAGAGAGAGAGAGAGAGAGAGATTACTGAGAGTTATGGCGCACACCTTTAATCCCAGCACTCTGGAGGCAGAGGCAGGCAAATCTCTGAGTTTAAGGCTAGCCTGGTCTACATAGTGAGTTCCAGGACAGCCAGGGCTCCATAGTGAAACTCTGTCTTAAAAAAAAAAAAAAAAGAAAGTAAATAATAGAATGTGGGTGAGGTGGTACTTGTGAGGGTCAGGAGTTCAAACCATTTTTGGCCATTTTGGGGGCCAGTCTGGGCTACATGAGACCCTCTCCCTACCAAAACTAAAAATCGAAGAAGCTAAACAAAATAGCTCTTTATACTTTTAATTCCTTTTCAAAATCTTGCCTCCTCCTCCTCGGGGGTGGGTTGAGAGAGAACGGCCCCTCTGGGCTCACACACAGAGTGCTCAGTGTGGAGCTGTTTGGGAAGGGTGAGGAGGTGTAGCTGCTTTGGAGGAAGCGTGTCACTGGCACTGGCTTGGAGGTTTCCAAAGCCCATGGCATTCCCACTTAGCTCTCTCACTCTCTACTGCGTGCCTGTGGATCGGGTGTAAAAATCTCAGGTGCGGTTCTGGTACTACGCCTGCCTGCTTCCAAGCCTTTCTACCTCTGGCTTTGTCTTGTTTGTTTTTTGAGACAGTGTCTCTATGTAACCCAGCCTGGCCCCCTGCTCAATCCTGACTCTCAGCCTGCTGAGTGCTATGACAGGTATGTGCCACCAATTTCTCAGCTATCTCTCCTTTCCCTCTCCCTCCTTGTTCCCTCCCCCTCATCCCCTCCCTTCTCCCCTCTTCTCCCTCTGCCATCCCTCCCCCTCTTTCCCTCCCCTCTTCTCCCCCTCCTCCTCCCTCCCCTCCCCCTCTTTCCTTCCCCTCTTCTCCCCCTCCTCCTCCCTCCCCTCTCATCCTTCTCCTTCCCTCCCCCTCATCCCCTCCCCTCTCCTCTCTTCTCCCCTCCTCCCCTTCCCCTCTCCCTCCTTCTCGCTTCCCCCTCCCTTCTCTTCCCCCTCCTCCTTCTCTTCCTCCTCCTCTTCTTCTCCCCCTCCTCCTCTCCCCTCTTTCTTCCCCCCCCCCTCCACTCCTCCTCTCTTCTTAAATGTTGGTGTGGTTTAAGGTGTGACACTCACTGCCTTTTCATCTTGCGTGGAATATTTCTCTGTTAGCTTGTCCTGTCATCCACACTTAACAATCCCTTCATTACTTCCAGACGGGCCCAGTGCTCCTGTCAGGATGTCACCTCTTGCTGGCGCCTGCAGAGGCTCTGTTGCACTTTCGAGGCTGAATGTGGTCTCTTCACCCTGGACTTTCTCTTCTCACAGGGTAGCTAAAGGCGCTTAACCACCTTTCTTATCTCTCAGATCAGCAGCCTGTATCTGAGTCTATTTTCTGTATTACTGAATACCACAGATTGGGTAATTGATAAAGAAGACATTATTTGCCTCAGGGTTCTGAACACTTAAAAGTCTCAAAATATGGAGCCACATCTGCTCAGCACCTAGCGAGGGCTTTGCGCTGGTGGCAGGATGGACAGACAGCAAGTGAATCAGAGGACTCCCTTCCACAAACAGTCACCCACATTGTAACCCATACACCAACTAATGGCAACTTATTTGAGGCGGCAGAGCATCTGTGACTGAGCTCCCCAGGGTCCTCCCTCCTGATGCTGCTGTTCTGGAGACCAAGTTCCCAGGGCCGCCAGCAGGGGAGCGGCACATTCGGCACTGCCCACTGCCGCTTACCCCAGGACTCTGCTTTACTGGAGCCACATTTGAAACCCACACAGTCACACAGCCAGGACTGGTGGGGAGTGGGCAATATTTCTATTCTTTTTTTTTTAAGATTTATTTATTTATTATATGTAAGTACACTGTAGCTGTCTTCAGACACACCAGGAGAGGGTATCAGATCCCATTACAGATGGTTGTGAGCAACCAGATGGTTGCTGGGATTTGAACTCAGGACCTTTGGAAGAGCAGTCAGTGCTCTTCACCGCTGAGTCATCTCTCCAGCTCTGATGCTTCTATTCTTAACTGGTCACAGGTTGGTGTGCAGAGCTAAGATTTCCTATAGCTCTCTCCTGCTATGCAGTGCCCCCCCTCCCCCCATGCTCTCCAGCCATGGATGCTTCCCCAAAGCTAGTCAGGGAATTCAGCTCAGATATTCAGTTGTTGGGAGAGGGGAAAGGCTGTGTGAAAATTACCCTCGGATCACATTGAAAATGCACACACCCCAGGGAGCTAAGACTGGGGTTAGGAACCCACAGCTTGGTAGCCACTGTGTGGGTCTTCACTGAAGGCAGGGAGCTAAGGCCTGGAGGCCGGGGTCTTCAGGTGGGCTTCAGGGAAGCTCTTCTTGTTCCGAAGGTCATTTTGTTTCTGGGTTTGTCTTGCCAGGTCGCCTCCTCAGGGGTCCAAGGGCTCCTGGTTAATGTCTAGCCCTTTATTCAGATCGTGTGTGCCCTGTGGACTGCCAGCCCCACCCCTCAAGAGTCCCCTAGTTCAAACCAGGTGTGTTGCCATTTGTAAGTCCTGGGTGATCATGTGTGCAGACATAACCAAGTGTCCTAGACAAGGCTTTTCATGCAACATAGTCTATTAGATCCAAAATACTTAGTAAGCACTCCCTGGGGTGAAGCCTTGCTGTGGAGTCTCAAAGAGACGAGGCCTCACACGTCCTCGGGAAGTACAGGATTCATTTCCTACGGTTGCTGGAGTGAATCTCAGCAGACTCATTACCCTCTCCCACGCAAGCGCGCTCCACTGCTGAGTTAAGCTGATTGGCTACCTGGAATTTCCTCACGGTCACAGATGCTGATAGTTGTGGTGATGAGAAGTGTCCCTC